>NC_136421.1:305104745-305422245 GCF_052625555.1 Lactuca saligna
TATTTTGAATTATACCATATGCTAAAAAAATATTTTACCGCTTGAAGCATGTCCCACTTACATTATATATAGTAGCCCAAACCACACTTAGATTTCAGACCCTACTAGATCTCTCTCTCTCTCTCTCTCTAGATCTCTTTCTCTCTCTCTAAGATTTTCGTCATGGAAATGCAGCAGAAGACGTTGCTGAATGGATCGGAAGGATCCGAAAATCCACCACAATTGCACAACAATGTGGATAAGAATTGTACCGAAGATGAAAAGTCTTCGGAGACAAGATCTGAAAACTCGCAATCCGATCCCAGGTATTTATGTTTGTGTCACTTCACACAATTTTAGGGTTTTCTTTTTCTTGCAATTAATTATCTGGATTTTAATTATTTATCTTTTGATGGTGCATGGATCCATAAAAACACGCGATGTTGACGGTACCAGTGCCGGAGATGCTCCTGAGGGTGGCTGCTTTAATGAAACTGCTGTAGCTGTTGCTGATGTTCCTGCAGGCAACGCCGGAGGCGGAATTGCTGCGGATGGCGTTGAGGATTCCACCAAAACTGCACCTGTTACTACTGAAGGTGTGGGAAACGATCATGGAACTACACCTAATGGTGTTAGCAACGGGGGAGCTCAACCTGAGGATGGTGGAATTCGCGTCGAAACTGCACTGTCTGCTGGTGGAGGTGCTGGCGGGGGTGATGTGTTGGGGGTCGATCTTAACTTTTCCTATAAAAGTGAGAGTGCTGATGATGAACAGGCTGCGGAGGAAGCTAAAGATGGTGCTGAGGTTAACAGCGTTAATGTCGCTGAGGGTGAGGGTGAGGGTGCTGCTAATGGTGATGGATCAGTTATGCCACCAGCTAAAAAAAAGATCAAGTCCGAATGCAATGGTGATGAGAACCCGCCGGTGATCCATGGACCGGAAGAAGATGGTGAGGGAGGAGGCCCATCAGTTGGTGGTGGAAACGGTGGCGTTGGACTACCAATGGGGCAGGCAAAGTATGGAATTAGGCTGTTTGGTTTTGATATCTAGGGTTTTCGTTCAGGTGTCCGTTGTTCGAAATTAATTATCGTAATTTGGGCGTGTAACTTTTGTTACATATTAATGAATAATAAATTTCAGATTTTGTTTGGTTGTCAATTACTTTTATTTAGGTTATATTTGTTATACCAGTTGAAAAGTCAAAATAATAGTTTATAACAATAAAGTTTGACAAAAAAGTATATGTTTCAAAATATTCGTGTCAAACAAAATCTCAGCTTTTTTTTTTTTTTTCAAGAGTAATTAATTATATTTATTTGATTATTGGTGAAATCTATAAAGGTGTATTAATTTATTATAGATAAATCAAATAGGATTACAGTATATCGCAAATGTTTTAAAAACTTATAATAGGAACCAACATATCTTCTTTGTTCACTTAACAAAATATTATCTGATATTAACTCACAAAATTTTCTTATTCATAAAATGCAATTTAAAATATTAATTAATCACTAGTCAAAATATATTTATGCAAAAGGATTGTTTTCTCGGCAGCGTCTTATCTTGCTCCACTTATATAAATTATGTCCATAATATATAACCATTTTTTTTGAAGATTAGTTGGGTAATATAACAGGTAAGTTTTACGATGAGAAAAAAATATATTAGATCACTTCAGAGAGCTATTGAAGAGGCTGCTTATAATGGACAACCTTGTTAGCAGGGTGACCCGGAAAATTAACCTGTTTGTGTGGCGTTTGAGGCTGAATAGGCTGCCCAGTACCAAGGACAACCTTTTTCGGTACGGTGGTTTAAGGCTTTAAGCTTAACAGTGTTTGAGTTTACGATTTGTTATCATCATAGCCTTTTTGTGGACTCTATATGGTCTCATAGAAATGATATTTGTTTCAAGAGCACTTGTAACAATATCGTCTAATTAGATTCAAGGTAATGTATATCTCATTTATGTGGGTTAATGTTACAAGCAAAAGGGATAGGAAGCTAAAGTGGGATTTGTGTATGTAATGCTTTTCTCTTGTTCTGCTTATGTACTCTAGCTTCTCGCTAGCTCTTTGGTATTGGAGTTCTTGTTGTTAATAAACATGAGCAAAATCCGTATTAGAATTCAAATTCTCACACCACAAATGATGATAAGACTTGTTGCCCACTCCACAAGGACTCCTTTATGGGATAAATATAATGCTCCGAGTACGTAGTTTTACTTAAAAAACCAACAAAGAAACCTATTTAATAGACAATTTGAACAACTTATGTTGAATGTTTGAAAGGCGAAAAGAAAAATAAAAAGAAAATCAAGAAAAAAACAGAAGAAGAAAAACAATATGGAGCAACTACAAACAAACATAACTCACATATTGAGTAACCTCATTTAATTAAATTTACTTTTATGATCTTCTAAGAAAAACAATCATGTTCTATTTGGTAGGAGGTCTATCGATCCATGAATCATATATTTTTGAAATGTTTGCTAGTAGTTCATGAAGGTACATTCTTTTTATTTTGATGTCATTGTTCAAGAAGTTGTTTGGGAGTTGTGAAAATTCAGAAACGATAAATTTTATTGTCCGGATATCGTGTATCATATTTACTATTCAATCGAAATTCAAGTGTTAATTTTTTTTATGGACTAGTAGTAGGATTTAGTGTACATAATTAATATGTTATTTGGGACAAATAAGTATATTATGTATAGGTAGGGTTAACAAATGGCATTTTACGGAAAGGAAGAAGCCCGGAAATGGCACGACATCGATAATAACAAATCTATCGATTATTTTTGATGTAATCGTAGATATGAATACTCTTTGAAAGATACTTTTAGAATTTCTTATCTAATCTTGGTTTGCCTTTCAAAAAGTCTGGTAATGGTTTGTTATCGTTTAATTATGATAATTGTGCAAAGTTAGTTTCTCTCATTTATGAAAACAATATACTTATATGAGTAAATAAGACTTCTTGCTATAACTGTCACATGTGTTATGGGTTATCAAGCATTATGTGAGAAGTCATTCACTAAACATCAACAATCAATGGATTATGTTCGAGTATTAATACAAGTCCTCTATAAATTGTTTTACCCAATAGTGACACTCTGTAGTATTTTAAAGTCGAATGGGTTTATACCATTCATATGTTTTTATGTGTTACTATAAATCATAGATATTATATATCATCTACTTGACATGTTTTGTTTTTAAAGGGAGTACATTTTTATGGTAGTTATGTTACAAGTGGAAAAACCATATTAGGTATCGAATTCAATCATAAATAACCATAAATTACGTAATACTCGAACCTTATAACAAAACGGTTACTAATGGATATCATGACTTTCTTATTTCGCTTAACATACATACGTTTAGATTTTGCTCTTTCATTCTAGATTTAACCCTAGGTCAAATCTAGAATGATTTCATTGGCAAAAAATTAGAGCAAGAAAATGTGTTTCCTTAAATTGCGATAACTGCTACACTACCTAACTACAAAATGTAAGATAAAATTGTAACCTACAGCTTCTTGCTAGCCTCTAGTTTACCCAGAGGGTTCCCTTTCATAGTACATGATCATGGTTAGGTGAAGCATGTTCTAAGATATTAGCACATAACCTAAATAGGGATTACTCGTTATGAATGATTCATTCGACGATCTTTTGGGATTTAATTATTCCTTTAATATGGCCTTCAGGCCCCTAGAAATCCTTGAAGTGACGTCAAAGGCCTTCTTATGGATCATCTGGACGTATATGATTGATCTAGTTTTAAAGGCAATGTGAAGATACCAAATACTTTAGCTTATGAGGTTAAGGCTTTGGCGTTTTTATGGCTTAAGAGCAGAGCAAAATGGGGTTGAGATTTGTTATGGAAGGCATGAGCTAAGAACCCCCTGTATTGTACCTTGTAGCTCCAACATTTTGCTGTTCAGTTTTATTAAAGTTGAGATGTTAAAAAAACCTAAATAAGGATTACAAGATCCGACCTGCATGTAAGGTGTAACATCATAAAATTTTAAGATATAAGATATAATGTAGACAAAGCAAGGAGAAAATTTGTGCATTGTTTCAACTAAGACCTATGTTACACACCATTACTAGGAATGAATGAGATGACATGTTATCATATATGATGATCTGACATAAATTGAATATTAATGTGATGAAATTCAAGATTGAGTAATTTTCAAAAACAACATCATAGTAAATTAAATACGAAAAAAGTGGATTCAAATATATAAGCTTCTATGACTTGGTAAATATACAATTCTTTATTGTATTTCTTTGATCTATTATCGTTTAACTATCTACGTTTTCTTTCCTCCATTATTGTTTACTATTTTACGTCAGTGAACATTATTGTTTTCCATCATCATGGAGGTAAAGGATAATTAACATTTTTGCTTCCCTATCAAAATTATTGTTCAATATTGAATATGCAACATATATATATATATATATATATATATATATATATATATATATATATATATATATATATATATATATATATATATATATATATATATGGTGTGGTTCTAATGTGGACTCAAAAATGTTGATGACTGTGAGAATTTAATCACGTGCGACCAACATTCATGAAACGTTATTTAAGTGAGTTTTAGTATTTGTTTTAGTTCGTTTATTTTTGTTTAATTTTTAATTTTTCAATTGAAAAAAATAAATTTAAATAGATATATGCTCGGTTATATATATATATATATATATATATATATATATATATATATATATATATATATATATATATATATATATATATATACTTTTTACCATTGTTTTCATTTTTTTTAATACATACTTGAAGATAATAGTGTTTTTGTTTAATTTTTTATTTTGATTTTATTTTATTTTTTACTTTTTTTTTATTTTTTGACTAAATATCAGTTTGAGTTTTTAATGTTTAACAATTATTAAATATTAAATAAGAGAAATATTTAGGATCATAATATTTTTCGTTCATACTTTTTTTGAATCATATTATTTTTGTATCATAAAACTTTGAATCAGATTATTTTGAGTCATAGTATTTTGAATCAAATCATTTTGGATCAATAATACATTCAATTAAATAAAGTTTTTGGTCAAAAAAATTTATGTATCATTATATATTTTGAATTATTTAGTTTTAAATCATAAAAGATGTAATTAAGGATTATAAAATATTTGAGTCTAAATATTTTTAGATTATAACAAATTAATAATTATAAACAAGTTGAATCGAAAGTTCTTTTGAATCATCATATTTTGGATTATATTATTTTCAACATTTATTAAAAAAAAACTAATATTTATTAAAATTAAAAATAAACACTTCGAAAACTTATTTTTAAAAAATATTTTTACGAAATAAGTAGTATATTGAGTAGGTTATGTAATACTCGAACCTTATAACAAAACGGTTACTAATGGATATCATGACTTTCTTATTTCGCTTAATGTACATACGTTTAGATTTTGCTTTTTCATTCTAGATTTAACCCTAGGTCAAATTTAGAATGACTTCATTAGCAAAATTGTGTTTCCTTAAATTGCGATAACTGCTACACTACCTAACTACTAAATGTAAGATAAAATTGTAACCTATAGCTTCTTGCTAGCCTCTAGTTTATCCAAAGGGTTCCCTTTTATAGTACATGATTATGGTTAGGTGAAGCATGTTCTAAGATATTAACACATAACCTAAATAAGGATTACTCGTTATGAATGATTCATTCGACGATCTTTTGGGATTAAATTATTCCTTTACTATGGCCTTCAGGCCCCTAGAAATCCTTGAAGTGACGTCAAGGGCCTTCTTATTGATCATCTGGACGTATAGGGCTAACAACCCCTTGTAGTGTACCTTGTAACTCCAATATTTTGCTGTTCAGTTTTATTAAAGTCTAGATGTTAAAAAAACCTAAATAAAGATTACAAGATCCAACCTGCATGTAAGGTGTAACATCATAAAATTTGAAGATATAAGATATAATGTTGACAAAGCAAGGAGAAAATTTGTGCATTGTTTCAACTAAGACCTACGTTACACACCATTATTAGGAATGAATGAGATGACATGTTATCATATATTAATGTGACAAAATTCAAAATTGAGTAATTTTCAAAAACAACATCATAGTAAATTGAATACGAAAAAATGGATTCAAATATATAAGCTTCTATGATGAATTGCATGATTGGAAATGATGAAACCAAAGTGTTATATATATATATATATATATATATATATATATATATATATATATATATATATATATATATATATATATAAAAGCTCTTTTGGAACCTAAATATTTGTGAGAATTTGAGAACTACTAATCTAAACATCATTTTTCAAAATAAAAAACAAATGCAACATCTAAACCATATCTAAGCTAAAAAAAATTGACATTTTTTTTTTGAAATTTGTTTATATATATATATATATATATATATATATATATATATATATATATATATATATATATATATATATATATATATATATATATATATATATATATATATATATATCAAGGTTCTAAATGACATGAGGCGTGACGTAGGGGCAAGGCCAAGCTCAAACATAACGAGCCATGACGTTTTTCAAGGCGTGAGGTAAGGCGACGATCTTGTATTAATTTAAAATTATATTACCACATAAATATAAATTTATATTAAATATAACTACTTTTTAGAAGAGTTAGATCAATAATTAATAACAAAAAGTTAACAAAAACCACAATACTTGTATCTCCGATTTGAAAAGACATAACAAAGAGCAAAAAACTGTGTCTCAAATGAAAAAACACATGCCAAAACACGCCATAACGCGCTATATCACGCCTTTCCACGCGTCACACCTAACAGCAACGTTATGAAGCTTTTCGTAACGGCGAAGCCACGCTTCACGCCATGGTACGCCTTGGCGTGCGCCTTTTAGAACACTGATATAAATATATATATATGTATATATATATATATATATATATATATATATATATATATATATATATATATATATATATATGCACTGCTGATGCATCCATTCATATAAACGTATATAGTCATATGACTGCTGATTCATAATACATGCATGCATGCGTCTATAGTCCATATGATTGCTGACACGTAGTTTTCAACTGCTGATACATACTTCGCAAGTTCTCACATTTTTTAGTTAGCACAATAACTCAACCCTATATCTATATATATATATATATATATATATATATATATATATATATATATATATATATATATATATATATATATATATATAGAATACATTACAACCCCACTTAAACTTAGGTATTTAACCTCTAAATTATGCAGTTTTACCTTATTAAATTATACCAGTTCAATTTTCACTTGGTAAATATACAATTCCTTATTGTATTTCTCTGATTTATTATCGTTTAACTATCCACGTTTTCTTTCCTCCATTATTGTTTGTTACTTCACGTCAGTGAACAATATTGTTTTCCATTATCATGAAGGTCAAAGATAATTAACATTTTTGCTTCCCTATCAAAATTATTGTTCTATATTGAATCTGCAACATATATATATATATATATATATATATATATATATATATATATATATATATATATATATATATATATATATATATATATATGGTATGGTTCTAGTGATGATTCAAAAATGTTGAGCACTGCGAGAATTTAATCACGTGCGACAAACATTTATGAAACGTTATTTAAGTGAATTTTATTATTTATTTTAGTTTGTTTATTTTTGTTTAATTTTAAAATTTTTTAATTAAAAAAAAGTAAATTTAAATAGATATATGCTCGGTTTTAACGTTGTTTATTTATTTTTGTTTTTTTTTTCTGTTGTTTTGATATTAATATATATTTTTTATATTTTTATTTTTTTGTTAGTTTCTACCATTATTTTCACTTTTTTAATACATGATTGAAGATAATAGTGTTTTTGTTTATTTTTTGATTAAATATTAGTTTGGGTTTTTAATGTTTCACAATTATTAAGTGTTAAATAATAGGAATATTTAAGATCATAATATTTTTTGTTCATAATTTTTTTTTGAAACATATTATTTTTGTATCATAAAACTTTGAATCAAATTATTTTGAATCATAGTATTTTGAATCAAATCATTTTTGGATCAATAATACATTCAACTAAATAAAGTTTTTGGTCAAAATTTTTTATGCATTTTTATATATTTTGAAGTATTTAGTTTTAAATCATAAAAGATATAATTAAGGAATATAAAATATTTGAGTCTAAATATTTTTAGATTATAATAAATTAACGATTATAAACAAGTTGAATCAAAAGTTCTTTTGAATCATCATATTTTGGATTATATTATGTTCAACATTTAAAAAAAAAAAAACTAATATTTCTTAAAATTATAAATAAATACTTCGAAAACTTATTTTTAAAAAATATTTTTACAAAATCAGTAGTATATTGAGTACAAATATCCCCTTAATTTTTATGATATTTGGAGAATATTTTTCTATGTTTTTATTATAAAAAACCAAATAATATATATTTTTTTTCAAAATTTCATGATTGTGCTCATTTTGTAGAAAATTAAAATTTAAGAAATTTGTTGTTGTTGTTGTTGTTGTTGTTTTTTGTTGGATTTGTTTGTTAAAAAAACTTATTGCCAAAAACAAATTGAAAAGAAAAACAAAAAACCCAACTCATCATATTGCGACACGTGGAATGGATAGGGACGAGGAAGCAGGTCACGAGCTTGTGTTGTCTGATGATGTCCGATGTTATGCATCTCCTTATTTTCACTTAGGGTAAATTACACAAATTGTCCCTGGTGCATATGTCGAAAAACACGTTCAGTCCCTATTTTTAAAAATTAACACGGACCGTCCCTCGTTTGGTTTAAACTTGCACGATTGATCCCTCGTTAGTTTAAATATGCACAATTCATCCCTACCCTCACATAAAATGACTATATTGCCCTTGTTGCTTTATTTTGTATTAATAAGAAAAACAAAAAATAAATTTCAATCCTGTATTTTTACATTTATTAATTATTTCTAAACACTTAAACCTATCACTCCTAACCCATTTACCGACAAATACCCTAACTCTTCAATCCATTTCTTTGTCGTCCCTCACCTCCCTTTGAAATTAGAATTCGGTTACCAGAGATACAAGGACGATCGGAAACCCGCTTGATCGTCGCCACAGACCACCACCTCACTTTCCTTGCTCTATTCATGTCGGAAATAACATCACCACTTGCGACTGTTGATTTAACACATCCACCATCGACCTTCTTCCCCCTCCCTCTCTTGATTTTTCTTGTACCAAAATCTCTAGAACATTCCACTGCTAACAATCACCCCCTTTTCCACCATCTTCTCCTCCATATCCACCATCCAGTACACCACAAACCTCTGTAACTAATTATATACACCAAAAATCTATTAACCCCTAATTTCTTCATTCCATCACACACACACACACACACACACACTTCACCTGAAACACCTCACCTCTGTAAGCTCCATCCTTACCGAGTAAGATTTGGTGAAAAACACCAGATCTGGTATGGTGAAATTGTATGTCAGTATATACCTGCAATATGAATTGCCAATTGAGTTACCTCCGTAGCCATGGATGAGAACGAGGCTTGGTTTGTTTCAGTGGAGGTGGTTTTCCACTCATAGATGGTTGCCCCCCCCCCCCCCCCCCCCCTTTTTTTTCTTCTTCTCCGATAAGCTTTCTATTTCCCCACTTTAGATCATCTCGCCTTTCTTCTCCGGTGATATGGGTCCCTCTGTGACCCTTGTGACCTAAATAGGTAAAACCTAGTAGCAAGTTGTAGATTTGTTAAGTTGCAGGATTTTAGGTTTCAAACAATTGAATTTCTATTTTTTAAGATTTATTCTTCTTCAAGGGATGACGACCGGTGTTGACGATGATGTCGGAGATTGGTGTTGGTGGTGATGGTAGAGATGAGACAGAATGAAGAAGAATAAGGGAATAGACGAGTTATGAAGGTTCTTAGGTTTAGGGTCCATTTCTTTTTTTAAAGGAAATAAATAATTATTTTTTATAATAAAAAATCAATAAATAAATAATAAATAAGAAATAAATAGAAAATAAATCAAAAAATAAATATATAAGGGTAAAATGGTCTTTTTATATGAGGAGGGACTAAGCGTGCAAGAAAAAACACACTGAGGGACGATCCGAATTAACTTTGAAAATAGGGACTAAACGTGCTTTTTGACATATACAAAAGGGACAATTGGTGTAATTTACACTTTCACTTATCTTTCTACCCTTAACACTAACAAAGCTCCTGGCTTCCCTTTTATGATATTTATGAAAATGGTCACTCGTTTTTTAATACTTATTTATTTTGGCCAACGAAATCTCTATCGTCTAATTTCATCAATAAGTGACAGTTTTTGAGTCATCACCTAATCCTAATTCTCTCCCCCTTCTCTCTCTCTCTCTCTATATATATATATATATATATATATATATATATATATATATATATATATATATATATATATATATATATATATTTATATATGTGTGTGTGTGCGTGTGTGTTATTTCATATATTTAGATTGATAATGAAATATGAATTCTTAATATATTACAAAGAAATCTTTCTTAATAAATGAATGTTTTTTTTTGCTACATGTCAATCTGTCATGAGTTTTGAGACTTGTCATTTTGTAGTATTTTTGAAATAAATATTATATAGTTGTCAATTTATAGTTTGTTTCAATTTTTAAAATTAAAGTCGTATACTTATGTATGTAAAGTATTAAATATCATATATATATATATATATATATATATATATATATATATATATATATATATATATATATATATATATATGATATTAAATTGCAATAAATATGTTTTTTCCTTATTTTAAAGTTGTACATTAAAAAATATTATGTATTTACATTTGAATGTTTAATTTTTTGAAATCAATTCGTGTAATATACTAGATGTAAATATACGGGTTTCATACCTTATATATATATATATATATATATATATATATATATATATATATATATATATATATATATATATATATATATATAACATAATAAATGAAAATCAATTTTACCAAATATCATGTTCTCATTGAATTTAACACATGTTATTTTCTAAGAGTTTTTGAATTTTTTTTTTACACTTAGTCATTTTTTTTGTATTTTTCATTTTCCTAAACTTATTTTAGTGAGATTTATATATGTAAAGTAGATTATTTTATTAAATTTCATATAATAAATGCTCTACAACTTTTCAAATATCTTACATTAATTACTTACTTTAGTTATTATATTTTTTCTATTTATGTAAAATTATTATTTTAAAAATATGTGATGCTTATAATTTTATACTAAACTTTTTTTATAAACCTGTATAATATACGGGTCACACACACCTAGTGACAAATATACATAAATGTATTTTCAGTTAATGAAAACTAGGGATAACTTGTAATTAAGAAATTAATGGCAAGATAAACTTTAGTGGTCAAGTTTTAACGGATTTTATTATTGATCTAGTTATAAATTATTTATGAGTGAACTAATCAATTATATGGTAGAATTACAGGTATAAAAAAATATCATGACAGGTTTATACAATATTAATTGCTACTAAAGTAGGATAAATGATAAATATGAGAAAGATATGGTAAAGAGATTTAGTATTTGGAAATTAGTAAAAGAGTTTTATTAAGTTTTTATTCATGATGCATGGATTCACAAAATTAAATACATGATGCATGTTGATGATAGTAGTGATGGGGATGCTACGTAGTTGTAATGAAACTGCACTAATTACAACAGTAGGTGTTGGAGATTGCAACGAAACTGTACCTGATGTCGCTACCGAAGGTGTAGACAACGGAGGTGGAACTTCACCTAATGGTCAAAGATATTGCAGCAAAACTGCACCTGATATAGCTGCTACTTGCAACGCGGGAGAGCTCAACCCGAGAATGGTGGAATTTGCATCGAAACAGTACCATCTGCCGTTGGAGGTGGTGCCGGCAGCGATTGTGGGTTGAGGATCGATCTTAACGGAGCCTTTAGTGCTTATGAGCAGTGGAAGCTAAAGATGGTGCTGATCAGGGTAGAAGCAATATTGTCGCAAGGGTGATGGTTTTGCTGATGGCCATGGAGTGGCATGGTGCTAATCGGAGTTGAAATGTTTCAAGCAAGATGAACCACCCCATGCATCAAGAAGAAGAAGATGTTGCAAAAGATGGTGAGGGAAGTGCATTAGCTGTCAAAGTATGGAATTAGATTGTTTGTGTTTAATATTTTGTGTTGTTGGTCAGGTACAGTGTTGTTCGAAATTACTAAAGACTGTAACTTTTTTTTTTTTTTTTTTTTTTTTTTTTTTTTTTTTTTTTAATATTTATGAATATATGAATAATAAAAATAGATTTTGTTTGATATATAGTCCATTGTTTTTATTTAATTTTTTCTGTTAAAATTATTTTTATTCCAATATTTGTGAAATCTATAAAAATGTAATTATTTTAGAACAAAATCAGATTACAATACATTGTCGATGTTTCAAAACTACCAAAGATAATAAGAAATAATACTCTCTTTCAACTCCATTAACAATATTATTCGATATTAATATATTAAGTTTAATCAACAAAATTTCTTTATTTTAATTTTGGTTCACTAATTCATTTTAGGACTTTATTTAATGACTAGTAAAAATATATTTATAAAAAAGGGTTATTTTAGCGATAGCCCTTATCTTGCCCACATATATAAATTATGAACACAATAACCCATTATTAATGGGATGATATAAAATGCTAAGTGTTAACAATGAGCACGCTACCGTTTTTGGTCTCTCTCTGTGTGTGTAACATTCTGTTTCGTGATAATCTTAACTTGAAGGTTCGGATGATAATTGATCTGGTAAAGGTACCGCGTCCCAAAGGATCAAGTTTGGACCTTAAAGAATAAAGTTTTTGGGCTTGGTATTAATACTTTGGGCTTAGAGTGATGTTAAGCTTAAATCAAATTTTGGGTTGCTAGCATTAGTGTACCATGACGTGGTAAGCTGATGACCACGACGTGGTACGTTGGGTTAGAAGGAAGGCGTTTAATTGATGGCCACAATGTGGAATGAGGATGACGACGACGTGGTGAAGACTGCAACCAAAGCTCATGAAATTTAGGGTTTCTTCCATCTTTAAAGGCTTAAACTCATGGATTAGGTCATCCTCTTCAGCCTCCAACCTTCCAACATGAAACCCTAGCCTTTATGCATCATTGAGAAGTTGATTGCTTGATTGAGAGCCCTTTTTTTTGGTGAAGCTTGAGGAATAAGGAACCCCATTGTGGTGCAAGGAACACAGAGCTAGCTTGGATCCATCAACTTCTTCAGATTTCTAAGTCATTTGTGGTATAAAATTCATACCTTGACCTTCGTTCTTCCAGATGCAAGTTTGAACTCATTTTAGATGTTTTTGGTCCCATTCATTGATGTGCTTGGAGTTTGAGGAACTCCATAGCCTGCTATGACATTATAATGGTCATTATAATTCTAAGGAATGAGAAAAAGAGTAATGTTTGGAGATACTTTAAGTCCATGAACAAGCACTTGACCTTTGAAGAACTTAATGGACCTAGGGTTGTAGATCTTGCTTGGTGGTGATGTCTTAATGGATCAAGCTAGAAACTTTATCCATTAAGACATTGGGAATAATTAGATTTAAAGTTTTGAGCCTTGATCTTAAAGGATTAAGTGCTTAAGGAAGAAAATGGGTCCTGACCAAAACCATGACATGGTGACCTGCTTCAAATCGACCATTTTGTCTTGACTTGGACACGATGTGGTGGTTGTTAATCTCTTGACTTTTGACTTTTAACCAGTTTATCCTTGAGTTAAACTTGAAGAATTTAGGTTGTTAATCGAGGGTTGATCTTTGGTTAGTGTTATCTGGGTTGCGGGACCGATTGGTACGAGTTATTGAGAGTGTTTTTATGCTTCTTCGGGCATTCAATTTAGGTGAATTTCCTCAATATACTGTGTCTTACGATGTAAATACTTGCATGGTGTGACATCCCGTATTTACGGTCATTTTAAAAATTTTATTTATGCTTATTTTAAAACATGGTATTTCTTTTGTTGCAGAATTGGTCCCAAAAATATTATTTCAATGTGATATAATATTAAATTTAAATACTTTAAAAGAAACATTTAATATTGATATATTTTTTAAAACATGGGATGCCATAACCGATACAAAACATAAACATAAACATAAACAAACCTTATATTACTTTACACTAATGATCTACATCCCCTTTAATTTCTCAGTGTAGTGTATCTTCGCATGGATACCTATGATACAAATTAATTGAGTGGGTAAGGTTGGGAAACCTGATGAGATACATAAGGTTTTCAAGCCACAATATTATAATGTTTAATTATATATTCTTCGGCATTCAAATAACCCAATTACCCCATTCCCGTTATCCTCACTTTCTAATCCTAGTATGATGATCTCGAGAGATATTTCATAAAGGATCTCTGTTGGTAATATGATAACATTTTGGGTAAGCACGACAGTACAAAAGTACTAGGATAGGCACGACAGTACAATAGAACTTGGATAAGCACGACAGTACAAAAGTACTTGGATAGGCATGGCAATACAATAGTACTTGGCTAAGTATAACAATACTATAGTACCTAGTTAGATACATCAGTATAATAATACTTTGGATAGACACGACATGTCACGACTTACTAATTTTCACAACTCTCACTTAACGTATCACAATCACTAATTTACACAACCCTAGCACAACCTCTTATTTATTATTATGCACAAACCTTTACTACCCAATTATATTATTAAGTATATTATTAGATCAAGTAACAATCATATCATATTGTACAAATATATTAAACACAACACAAATAGCGCAATTAGCATTTAATTAATTAGAATACTTGTATCTATGTGTAAGTTTGAAAGTAACTATGCACTCACTTGACTTACATGAATGACTAGAAAGTTGGACAGCGCTTCGCTTCAACACTTAGCTTTTCTTTTGATATGACTTAGGTTCAATTATTTCTAAGTCTTAGTTTATTATCTCTTATTACTAATTAATAGTATAGATTCCTCAATAATCCTAAGGACTATTGATCTAAAACTGATAAAAGACAATCAAGTAGGATCATATACGAGGTAGGGTATGTTTGATATATATTGTATACTGTTTGGAAATCCCACTTCAAACATCTCACTAAATCCAGCCTATACATCATCTCCATAAGTAGGTCAATCAGTATAATGAATTGGAATCACTGATAAATTGTATTTATAGGTTCATAATAATGACTTATGACTTTAAATATAGGCTACACTGAAAACAAAAGAGTGTAGCTTCACTTACAAAGATTTTGGTGAAAACCAGGAAACTATGCGGACGGAACTCCGAAACCGAAAGCTTCTATTTTCTGGACCCCTAGATTCCTCAAAACCTTGCTAAAATACCCTAGGAAACTACAAAAGCCAAACTTAGGAACAAAAGAAAAGCTAGAGACTGTTTGGGAAGAATTGTGAGAAACAATGAGTCATTTTCACAACTATATTTAGAGAATACAAGAAGGCGCACCGTGCAAGGCATGTGCACGCCATGCACATCGGCGTTGCTTGCTCCTTGTGCTTCCTACCGCGTTGAATTTCCTTTGGTCCAACTCGCTACCTTCCAGAACATGCCACATGTCACTCCTATATCGTGCCACATCATCACGTCTCTTGGAGGAAAGGAAGGGCCTACTTGCCACGTGACGCTCCCTGGCATTGCTACATTCTTTATATCCCCGAAAAGATCTTGACGAAATCTACAAACTTTCATTTAGAATTTGTCGGCTATTTTTGACTTTATTTTTAAATCTATATTTTAAACAGGATTAAACTATAAAAGTTTGTTTGAAAATTCATAACTTTCTCATGCGATATCTGTTCTTAGCTGCCTTTATATTGACGAAATCATGTGGAAGAGATCTTCAAATCTTGTTTAGATCTTGTGACATCCCCAAAATCACGGCCAGAAAAGACCGTCTTAATTTATGCTTTTAAAATAATTTCAAAGTAAATCCTTTTGATTTAAAAAATTTGCGGAATTTGTTCCCAAAAACAAAACATGATAAAATAATATTTACCAAAGCATTTCATAAAGAAATGTATTTTCATTCAAAAAAAAAAAGCAAAACTCGGGATGTCATGTTCCGATACAGACACAAAAGCATAAACAACAAAAGATAGACCATACAACAGTTACATATAACAATTGGTCTAATAAACAAAATAACTTGATGATTCATCCATCTTATGTCCTCGTGCCACTACCTGTAATACAAATAAACTGAGTGGGTTAGGTGTTTGGCTGTCAAACCAACAAATAATCGGATAAAATAATATTAATAAAGCTCAAATCACTGCTATTTCTTATACTAAAGATAGTATAGAGTAAACAGGGTTGGTCCACAAGGATACATGACTTCTTATTTTGCCATATTTTCACACTTAATACAAATAATATTAAAATGGAGGCTTGTGTTTAAACTAGATTTAAACTTCATAAATAAACAAGATTATTAACATAATTTAATAAAAGAAATACATTTCCGATTCTGATTCTTATACATGTATTATGTTGAAAGATGCAAAATGAATATGATTATGTTTTATCTAGGTTGGTAATTTAGATACTAATAAAGTCTAATATCCAAGTTGACAAAATTGTTTTATTCAAAACATGTTCTTCAAATAAAACTTCATTTAATTGATTTAACTCAAGTAAGCTCTTTCATCACATCATTAAATGACTTTAAGTTCTTGCAACAATTACCAACAATATTTAATATTCCTCATAAGCTTGGGATTATGAACATTTAATCTTTGATTACACTCAGTTTGATTCAATTACAGTCAATTAAGTGCATGTTACTAACATCAAATCATAAAACATATAGGGATTTTACAATTTGATTAACTAGATTGATAAAAACCCTAATTCATTGATCAAGTGAAAAAGGGAATCAACCAAACACATGATTAAGATCAAATCAAAGATTACTAGATGTTAAACATAAATCAAGTTCAAGTTACAATCTAACAACACATACTTAAGAATTCAGATTCGGAAATGATAATGAAATCAACCACACATGTCTAGGTTAGACTACAAATGAAACAAGTTTAAACTTCAAATTGACTTACAAAAAGGAAATTTAAGTGTTTCCAAGTGTTAACTACTTCCAAAAGTTCTAAAAATCGCCTTCTCTCTGCCCAAAATCCGACTTAACTTCCACTAAAACTGATTGTCTGAATTATATGAGAGTAAAACTACTTTAAAATTGTTGAGACGCTTACACGGACCGTGTAAACTAAAGGGTGCCATTTACACGGCCGTGTAAACTAGAAAAGTAGAATGCTCAATCCATCCAGGCCTTCGAAGTAGAATGCTCCTGTATATGCGTTTACACGGACCGTGTAAACTATAAGCTATCATTTACACGGCCGTGTAAACTCCTGTGAAGCCAAATTCTTTATTTCTTCATTCTCTCTCTCTCTTTCTCTCTCTCTCTCTCTCTCTCTCTTTAATGCTCCAAAACTTTTGAAACTTTGTCTCCAACTATTTTTAACTTCCCTCATCAAGATCCAACCTTTGAAATCCCTAAAATATCATAAAAGTGTGTGAATGAAATTGCATCATGAAAAATCCCGAAAAATATGCAAAATGAATGAGTTTAAACCTATGTGCAATGTGCTTTTATGAATTAAAACTACAAAATGAATGCATGAAATGCACCTAACAAATCTCCCCAAGCTTGAACCTTTTTTGTCCTCAAGAAAGAACAAGAAGATTTAAACTAGAGAAAATAAAATAGAATAGAAGAAAAGAAGATTAAAGTTAAAACTATTTGATACTTAATGCATGAAATCAAAACAAACATGAAAAGATCCAACCCAATTACCCTGTTTTGTACCATAGTTGAGAATGTACCTGTTATACCTTGAGTCAACTTGGCTTTTAGTCTCAAAATATTATATGATAATAGAAACAAGACTTTGGCCACTCCCTAATACAACTCAACAGAATCAAAGATCACATCACTTATTCCTTTTCAATATCATCAAGTCAATTCCTGGAACAAATTATGGTCTTACTCTCGTGAAATTATATGTGACAAAACATGCTCAACTATCTTTGTTTCATAAAATATAACAATGCCCGATTCCAGCTATTTGTTGGTCAATAACAATCTTTTTCTGAAAAATCTTTTCTAAAAATTCCCTAATATTTATCCAGATTGGTTACAAATTTTAAACCACTTACACCAGTCAAAGTAATTAACATTCAGTCCAATGTCATAAGTTCAAATCCAAGTCTAAGAGAATCTTTTGGCAGCCAAATATTTTTCCTAAACATAATATTCAATTAAACTATACACACAACTATATACAAACTTCCTAATTACATTTTTTTACAAATAAAGCTCATAGCTTTCTGTGAAATCCGTGTAACGGGCTTCCAACCAACATATCCAGATCAAATGACCTCACTGTGCTAGATTTAAAGAGATCCCGCAGGTTTACTTGCCCGAACCTCAAAGGCAACATATTAGCTTTATTTGCTATTATTAAGTTCATGACTTTATATGGAACCCATGTAACGAATTTTCAACTCAATCAGCCCCAAACTATTCAGCTTTAGGCGATTAGGTGTAAAACACCCCTCGGAGTTTACTTGTTCGAATCCCAAATGTAACATCCCAAAATACGACCCCAAAATTTTTGTTTAATAATTACTAAAAACATCATGTCAATATCATAAAATAAAACCCATACGTCAATATCTCAAAACCATAGCAAAGTATCACGAGAAAACTGTATCAAGACTGTATCAAATCACATCTATGAAAAGCTAAAACAACTCCCAGGACAAAATGAAGCTGTGGTGTGTGTGATGCTATCAACCTGAGCTCTTCCCTTTACTTGCGGAAGTACCTGAAACCAAAACTGAAACTATAAGCACAACGCTTAGTGAGCTCCCCCAAACTACCACATACCATACAATAACATGTAACACATACTGGACTTTGCCCACTGCATCGGACCGAAGTCCGGAAACTGCATCGGACCGAAGTCTAGAACTGACTGGGACCTTGTCCCCTGCATCGGACCGAAGTCCGGAACTAACTGCATCGGATCGAAGTCTGGAAACTAACTGGGCATAACATACCATAGCATAAACATATCAACTAGCATGAACACATAAACTGCATACTGCATCGGGTCGTAGCCCAGAACACATAACACATAAGCCCTGTATGAGCCACGAAGGCATCAAACATTCCAACTACTGCATCGGACCGAGATTTGGAAACTACTACTAATTAAACGGGTCGGCATTGTGGCCTTAGAACCATTCCTACTAGAAGGAAACTCACCTCGTAACGCTGACTGTCGAGATGCTAAATCCGAAACTGTCTGACAGCTGCTCAGGAACACCCCGGCTATAATTTCCATAAACACTAAGTCAAATACTGATAACTAATATTATGGTAAAATGACTATTTTACCCCCTGGTCAAAGTGAACTTCCTGGTCAAAGTCAACTTCCTGGCTGACCGGATTCGCCGAGTTGGCTCGCCAACTCGCCGAGTCCCTTCCATTTGTTCTAGTTTTATATCCGTTTCTACTCGTCGAGCTTAGCGAAGACTTGACGCGTTCTTCTTCGATGCACACCTACTGCGTCCAATTTCATCTAACTCATCGAGTTGAATAACGACTCGTCGAGTCTAAGGCAATCTTCATCGGACTCACCGAGTTGCTCATCCAACTCGCCGAGTTCACGACTATCTTCATAGGACTCGCCGGGTCCAACGTTCTACTCGCCGAGTTCATTCCGTCCTTTTTCCATACAGACTTGATTTGATCCATGCAACGGCTCCAAACCACAGATCTAGGCTTCTAGGGCATGTTTATCACGTAAAGTTGCAAACTTTACGTGCATGCATAGCTTTAGGGGATTCAAATTTCCAAACTAAGCTCTTAATGGGGTTCTAAGCTCAAGAGGGACCTTAATCACGAATATGACTGGAAATTAACACTTCTAGAAGGTAATGAGAGTCCAGATCTGAAGTATAACCCAACCATAAGGTTCCTCTACAAAGGATTTATGGTTTTAAGACTTAAAAGCAACAATTTAGGGACAAACAAGATCTTAATAGATCAATAATCAAGATGGAAACTTTATTACCAGAATGGATGGCCACAAACGAATGTATTCTGGATCTAAGTCCCCTTCGTTGATCTCTTCAACCTCTCCCTTCTTCCACTTGCTCCAATGTGCACCAAAAGTCCCTTCACAAGGCAACAATCACTCAAACCTACCAATGGAGGCTAGGGTTTCGATAAGGAATGCTCTGAGGGTGATTGAGGCTGAGATGGGGCTATAAGGATGTTTAAATAGGTTGCAAACCCTAAGGATTAGGGTTTCCTCCTGACTGGCCTACTCGCCGAGTCCAGGCGTGGACTCACCGAGTAGATCACTTAAAACCCGCATCCAACTCGACATCTACTCGGCGAGTTAGGGCTACAACTTGCCGAGTAGCTCTTCCAAAAGAAACATTTAATCAAAATAAATACGTACCAGGAACGGGGCGTTACAATTCTCCCCCACTTATCTTAGACTTCGTCCTCGAATTCTGTTGTCTCCAGAAACAACTTTGGGTAGTGCTCCCTCATCTCCTCCTCCACCTTCCATGTCCACTATGAACCCTTCCGGTGCTGCCACTGCACCTTCACCAACTGAACCACCTTGTTCCTCAAGGTCTTCGTCTTTCGATCTAAGATCGCAACTGGTCTCTCGATATAATTTAGGTTGCTATCAACCTGAATATCCTCCAAGCGTACAACTGCTGACTCGTCCACCAAACACTTTCTCAACTGAGAAACGTGAAAAGTGTTGTGGATCTGGCTAAGCTCTGCTGGAAGATCCAATCGATAGGCGGCCCGACCCACCCGGGCCAAAACCCTAAAAGGACCAATGAACCTGGGGCCCAACTTGCCCCTCTTCCGAAACCTAATGACACCCTTCCAGGGTGATACCTTTAGGAGGACCATGTCACCCACTTGAAACTCCAAGTCTGAACGCCTTCTGTCGGCGTAACTCTTCTGCCGACTCTGCGCAGTTTGCAGTCTACAACGAACCTGCTGGATCAACTCTGTTGTCTTGAGCACCACTTCGGTGCTTCCAATGACACGTTGACCGACCTCGCCCCAACAAATCGGGGTCCTGCACTTCCTCCCGTAGAGCATCTCGAAAGAAGGGCGGTCAATACTTGCATGGTAACTGTTCTTATATGAAAATTCTGCTAACGGAAGATACGTATCCCAACTGCCACCGAAATCTACGACACATGCCCGGGGCATGTCCTCGAGAGTCTGAATCATCCTCTCGCTCTGCCCGTTCGTCTGAGGGTGGAAAACGGTGCTGAAATGGAGACGATTCCCCATCTCGTCGTGAAACCGCTTCCAGAACCTGGAAGTAAAACGGACGTCTCGATCTGACACCACCGAAACAGGCACTCCATGTCGTGCCACAACCTCACGCACATAAATATCGGCTAGCTTTTCCGCCGATATACTCTCCTGGATCGGTATAAAATGAGCACTCTTCGTCAACCGATCCACAATGACCCAAATCGAATCCACTCCACGTGCGGTCCTGGGAAGCTTAGTGATGAAATCCATGGTGATGTCTTCCCATTTCCACATTGGAATGTCTAACGGATGCATCTTGCCTTGAGGCCTCTGGTGCTCTGCTTTGACCTTCCTGCAGGTCAGACACCTCTCCACATACCAGGCGACGTCCCGCTTCATGCAGGGCCACCAATAATAGGGTCAAAGATCTCTATACATCTTCGTCGCCCTGGATGGATGGAAAATCGAGACTTGTGGGCCTCATCCATTAGTACCTTCCGTACTCCTCCCCAATACGACACTCAGACTCTCCCATGAAGGGTCAACAGTCCTCGACTGTCATAGTCAAAGGAAGCTACTCGGCCCATGATCCTCTCACACTTCTGCCTCTCCTCCTTAAGGCCCTCGACATGTGCCTCTCTGATCTGCTCCAACAATGGAGTAATCACTGTCATCCTCAGACATATATCCCTGATTAGGGCTGCTGCCGCCTTGCGGTTCAGGGCGTCGGCTACCACATTGGCCCTCCTTAGGTGATAAAGGATCTCACAATCGTAATCTTTCAACACCTAACCATCGCCTCTGCCTCATATTCAGATTCGGCTAATCCATGAGGTACCTCAAACTCTTGTGATCCGTGTAAATGGTACAACGGACCCTATAGAGGTAATGTCTCCAAATCTTGATGGCAAACACCACTGCCCCCAACTCTAAATCATGCGTAGGATAATTAGCCTCGTGAGGCTTCAACTGTCTCGAGGCGTAAGCTATCACACGGCCTCGTTGCATCAACACTGCTCCCATACCTGCGATCGAAGCATCATAATAGACTACAAAATCCTCTACTCCCTCTGGCAGGGTAGGAATCGGTGCGTCGCTCAATTTCCACCTGAGGGTCTCGAATGCTGCCTACTGCTCAGGCCCCCAGCGAAACACCACCGATTTCTTAGTCAGTTGGGTGAGCGGTACAACTATCTTGGAGAAATCCTGGATGAATCTCCTGTAGTACCCTACCAAACCTAGGAAGCTTCGAATCTCAGATGGAGACTTCGGGACCTCCCACTGCATCACGACCTCTATCTTGGCCCGATCTACTAGAATACCCTTCTGGTTGATGAGGTGACCAAGGAACTACACCTCGCGTAACTAGAACTCGCACTTGGAGAACTTCGCAAAAAGTCTCTCCATCCTCAAAGTCTCTAGCACCTCCCACAGGTGATCCTCGTGCATCTCCTGGGTCTTGGAATAAACCAAGATATCATCAATGAACACTATCACAGAACGATCCAACATCGGTCTGCATACGCGGTTCATGAGGTCCATGAACACGGCTAGAGCGTTGGTGAGCCCGAACGGCATCACCACAAACTCATAATGACCATAGCGGGTCCTGAAAGCAGTCTTCTGCACATCCTCATCTCTGACTTGCACCTAATGATACACGAAGCGTAAATCGATCTTGGAAAACCAAGACGCTCCCTGTAGCTGATCAAAAAAATCATCTATCCTTGGGAGTGGGTAATGGTTCTTCACCGTTACTTTATTCAACTTCCGGTAATCTATACACATACGGTGCGACCCGTTCTTCTTTACAAATAAAATCAGTGCTCCCCATAGCGAACTGCTCGACCTGATAAAACCCTAGTCTAGCAGCTCTTGCAACTGCGTAGACAACTCCCGCATCTCTGGGGGAGCTAACCGATACGGTGTATTGGCTATCGGAGCAGCACCAGGGATCAAGTCAATCCTGAACTCGACCTGTCTCTCGGGAGGTATTCCAGGAAAATCCTATGGAAATACATCCGGGTAGTCTCTCTCTATCGGGACATCATCAACCGTCGTCTTTCCCATCTCACAGGCATCTAAAACATAGGCAATATAACCAGCGCAACCCTACTGGAAGTAGGGCCTCGCTCTCGCTGCTGAACACAGAACTGGTCCGTGCTGTGGCTTCTCTCCCTGAATCACTAACTCTCCCCCACTGGGAGTGCGAATCCTCACTAACTGTAGCTCACAATCTATCACCTCCCCATTGAGGCTCATCCAATCCATGCCTACTATGACCTTATTCTCTCGCAAGGGGATAAGGACCAAGTCCACCAGAAACTGCTATCGAACAACTGTAGAGAACATCCTCTGTGTACTCTTGCCACCCTAACGGTCCTGTCGGCTGCTATCTCAACCTCAAGTGTACAATCTAGCTCCCCCGGAGCTCTACTAAATCTCTTGCTAAGTGTAAGTGAAATAAACGATTGGGTAGCCCCCGAATCGAACAATATTGTAGCTGATATGCCGTTCACGGAGAACGACCCTATACAAAACATATAACCATAAGAAACAATCAATAATAAATGCATAGGGAAGGAGAAAATACATACCCGTCACCACGTCAGGAGTCGCTCGCGCCTCCTCTGCTGTCAGCTGAAAAGCCCTACTCTTTGCCACTGGCGTCTCAGCTCGGCCCTGACGGCCATCTGTAATCCTCAAAGTAGCAGGAGCAGGTGCTGACACCTTTCCTACAACAACTAAACTCGGATACTAGGACTTTTTATGTCCCCTCTGATTGCAATGGAAGCAAATTAGGTATGATGCCGCAACGACGGTAGTAGTGGCTGTACAATCTCTGCTCATATGCCCAGTCCGACCGCACTTGTAGCAGCCGACACTCCCTGCTTTACACGCCCCATCGTGCAATCTCCCACACTTTCCACACTGAGCGTGGCTCTGCTAACTCCTAGCTCTATGATCTGAACCCTTGGGCTTTTTGCACACACTCCCTGATCCTGATCCCCCTCCGGCACCTGAACTGCCGACTGCTAGTCTAGGGCGTAATACCACCATTCTGAAGCACAACATAATAAACGTTAGGAACACTAATATATATAGAGGAATCACTACTACCACAAGTTTCCTGGTCTCATCTTAGTTTTTTTCCTCGATTCGAGTACAGATCTTCTGCTTTCAGTAGTATGGGCCCCTACTACCTTCCATATCAATCCGTACCTTCCTTAAGAACTGCCTCGACTCCACCAAGTCACTACTACTGCTACTGATCTCTACTACTCGTATCCTAGGCTTGCCCTAGGGAAAATCTCTGACTCTACCCGACCCAGTCCTCAACTGCTGAAAGCCTCCTTGTGATGCCAATTAGCCATCACCAGAATACCATCACATGCGGTGAGGCTTAGATAATCCTTCAAGTAAAAGACTCGTCCCTACAATGGTGAAACTCAAACAAGAGCTGCGCAATAGGGCCAAATCTAGCACTCTGAGATTATTCGACCTTGTTCACATGTGACGTGACGTATTCACCTAATGGCTAACTCTCATCACTCAGAGTCCCACAAAGCACAAAGCAAGCAGCATTCAAGCACAGGAGACTTACTCAAGCAATTTTATCCTCTTAACAAGAAACTATACTAGCATACAATGTTAACCTCATACTATCAGGCATAACCTAAACAGGCTATTGTTCTGCTGTATACTCGAAACTAGCATGCAATTTCTCATAAAGCTGACACACATATAGCAGGCATATAAGGCATCCTCCTAGATCCTTAGTCATATTCTAGCCTGCTGTTCTACTAAAATTGGAACTAATAACATAACATAAACTTGTATGGGTAATTTGGGAGTACTTACTTGAGCTCAGCTGATCACATGCACCACACCCTTTTTTTCTCAAAACTCTTTTTTTTCTTTTTTTTTAGGCTTTCTCTTTTCAAAATCTTTTTCAAAATACACATTTTTTTGAAAATATTTCTACCATTTCCTCAGTTTGAGTCCAGTCATACCCGAGAGTGTGCCTGAATCCCTCAAACCAAGGCTCTGATACCAACTTGTAACATCCCAAAATACAACCCAAATATTTTTGTTTAATAATTACTAAAAACATCATGTCAATATCATAAAATAAACTTATACATCAATATCCAAAACCACAGCAAAGTATCATGAGAAAACTGTATCAAGACTGTATCAAATCACATCTATGAAAAGCTAAAACAACTCCCATGACAAACTGAAGTTGTGGTGTGTGCGATGCTATCAACCCGAGCTCTTCCCTTTACTTGCGGAAGTACCTGAAACCAAAAATGAAACCGTAAGCACAACGCTTAGTGAGATCCCCCAAACTACCATATACCATACAATAACATATAACACATACTGGGCCTTGCCCACTGCATCAGACCGAAGTCCGGAAACTACATCAGACCGAAGTCCGGAACTAACCAGGGCCTTGCCCTCTGCATCGGATTGAAGTCTGGGACTAACTGCATCAGACCGAAGTCCGGAACTGACTGGGACCTTGTCCCCTGCATCGGACCGAAGTCCGGAACTAACTGCATTGGAACGAAGTCCGGAAACTAACTGGGCATAACATAGCATAGCATAAACATATCAACTAGCATGAACACATAAACTGCATACTGCAACTGGTCGTAGCTCAGAACACATAACACATAAACCCTGTATGAGCCACAAAGGCATCAAACATTCCAACTACTGCATCGGACCGGGGTTCGAAAACTAATACTAATTAAACGGGCCATCATCGTGGCCTTAGACCCGTTCCTACTGGAAGGAAACTCAACTCGTAACGCTGACTGTCGAGATGCTAAATCTGAAACTGTCTGACAGCTGCTTCGGAACTCCCTGGATACAATTTCCATAAACACTAAGTCAAATACTGATAACTAATCTTAGGGTAAAATAACTATTTTACCCCCTGGTCAAAGTCAACTTCCTGGCTGACCGGACTCGCCGAGTCCCTTCCATCTGTTCTAGTTTTATACCCGTTTCTACTCGTCGAGCTTAGCGAAGACTCGACGCGTTCTTCTTCGATGCACACCTACTGAGTCCAAGTTCATCCGACTCACTGAGTTGAAGAACAACTCGTCGAGTCTAAGGCAATCTTCATCGCACTCGCCGAGTTGCTCATACAACTCGTCGAGTTCACAACTATCTTCATAGGACTCGTCGAGTCCAACGTTCTACTCGCCGAGTTCATTCAGTCCTTTTTCCATACATACTTGATTTCATCCATGCAACGGCTCCAAACCACAGATCTAGGCTTCTAGGGCATGTTTATCACGTAAAGTTGCAAACTTTACGTGCATGCATAGCTTTAGGGGCTTCACATGTCCAAACTAAGCTCTTAATGTGGTTCTAAGATCAAGAGGGACCTTAATCAAGAATATGACTGGAACTTAACACTTGTAGAAGGTAATGAGAGTCCAGATCTGAAGTATAACCCAACCATAAGGTTCCTCTACAAAGGATTTGGGGTTTTAAGGCTTAAAAGCAACAATTTAGGGACAAACAAGATCTTAATAGATCAATAATCAAGATGGAAACTTTATTACCAGAATGGATGGCCACAAACGAATGTATTCTGGATCTAAGTCCCCTTCCTTGAGCTTTTCAACCTCTCCCTTCTTCCAATTGATCCAATTTGCACCAAAAGTCCCTTCACAAGGCAACAATCACTCAAACTTACCAATGGAGGCTAGGGTTTCGATAAGGAATGCTCTGAGGGTGATGGAGGTTGAGATGGGGCTATAAGGACGTTTAAATAGGTTGCGAATCCTAAGGATTAGGGTTTCCTCCTGACTGGCCTACTCGCCGAGTAGATCACTTAAAGCCCGCATCCAACTCGACATCTACTCGGCGAGTTACTTGCCGAGTAGCTCTTCCAAAAGAAACATTTAATCAAAATAAATACGTACCAGGAAGGGGGCGTTACACCAAAGGTCACAGATTAACTTAATAATACTTTATTTATTTATTTATTATTATTATTATTATTATTATTATTATTATTATTATTATTATTATTATTATTATTATTATTATTATTTTTAAGCAACACATATACAAATATTTAGGTTAACACATAACACTCTTATTAATTTATTTATTTGGTCAATTTCTTTATATTTTCGTCCTTGACTTTTCTATGGTGGGACATCTCACGGTCTATTACCATGAGGACTTCTAAGACATTTTTCAGTGGACTAAAGGTCAACATGCAAAGACCCGTAGGTATAGTTTGAAATATGTCTCCAAGCAAGGTATATAAAAGGGAATGAGTAGAAATGACTTTTTAGAGCGCTGGAAAGCTCGGAACATTGAGATTTTGTATTCTTTTTATGAACTTTTGAATTTGGAATTTTAAGTTCAATTGAGCACTTGCTACTCATAAGACCAATCATATGTCCCAAAGAATTGACTCATACCTGCTGTTATGCTCCACAGTTGACAATCGTCTCATTTTCTGTTTTGCACAAGTAGCTTCGGGAGATGTGCTCATGTGTAATTAACTTGCTTTCAAATTTTCAATAAAAAGAGCAGGTTAAATCTCAAGGCACACAACTTACTTACCATCTCAACTGTTTTGAGAAGATTTGGTTGCTTGGGATTGGATCAAATTTTTTTTTTTTTTTTTTTTTGAATGTAATGCAAAAATTTAGATGCAAAATGCAAAAGTATAATAAAAATAGAAATGACAAAGAAAAATAAAAATGAAAAGAAAAATAATGTACAAGTTTCTTGAAGTTTGGAGTCTTTTGAAAGATAACAAAAAATACAAAACAGCAAAATATATGATAACTATATCGAGAGTGGTTCAAAACTCTCAAAAACATTTTAGTCCGAACACACTACATCTGAGGCTCGTGTTAGTTTCGACCTCAACGATGATGAACACGTTCAAGTTTCACCATCTTCCCGATCAATGGAAGGGACAAAAAAAAAAGCAAAGGCAAAGACAAATAGTTAGATTCAGATGAATTAAAAGAAAAGGAGGCCGATATGAAAAAAAAAAAACAAACAAACAACGTCATGCATTAGGATTTGAAATTTATAGTTTTTTTCATAAGTTTTTATCGTCTGATGTGTGTTTTTTTTAAAGTTTGCAGGGTTTTATTTATTTATTTATTTATTCTTTTAATTTCATGTTATTTTTTATTTTTTATTTTTTATTTTTTTAATTTGAAGTAATGCAATGAAATATACTGTTTTTTTAGGTAATGGAAGTTTGTGTTTTTTATTTATTAAAAATGAAGTTTTATTTAACTTAAATTATTAAAAAAAAGTGTGACACCACTTCTTAGGTTTGGCAAAGAACCACACTTTTGTGGTAAAAATTGCCATGACGCTTACATAACAATGAAGCAATTATAATTACTGTGACACCATTCCCCAACCTTAAAGTTTTGAAATGATAAACAACTTAAAGATTCAAGCTCTCAGAGAATCTCTAATGGTAGATCTATATTATGACTTCTTATTTTTGCCACGTCATTATTATGTTAATTTTGATCTTTAATTAAATGAACTCTCAAATGATTAAACTTTTTCAATAGTTTTTTTTAAAATAATTTTAACATATTGGTTCTTCTCTATTTAAATCGTTTCATAAAATCATCTCATTTAGTTAGTCATTTTTAAACACATCATATTTTAATACGAAATATATTAAATAAGTATTATTACTATAGATTAATGAATATATGTTTAATAAATAAAAAACTATGATCAAAATAATTAATTAGTTACAGAAATAGAAGATGTTTAAAACTATAATATAATTAAAAGGGTGAAATTAAAATATGATTAAAGATGATGGTGTTAAATATATAGATCATAGTATATTGACCGTTCAATATATATTAAACGATCAATATAAATACAAAAAAGTTAGCAACTCCATTGGTATTAAATGATTATGAGTGGTTAATGAAATAGTAAAAAGCTATGAAATAAGTCAATATTAGAGATGCTTTTAAATTAAAAGCAATGGACTTACAAAATTCTCCGATAATATTAAGTTGGCTCAGTAAACAATATGTCCAAAGCTCGACATGTTGAGATCGAATTTCTCGTTCCATAGAAACTTGTGATGCTTCTTCTTTCCCTTTTACTCCTTTTCTATTATTTTTAATACCCCAATTCAAATTGTACCTACTTTTTCTCCTATTTAAATAACCACAATTACTATCAATCCTTACCACTTTCAAATTTTCATCTTTCAAACTTACGACCTAATTTTTATCTCTCTCAATTCCATCTTAGAAAAATGGTTCTCTAAATTGTGGGAAATCTGTGATGAGAGCATGGAACCCGATACTGCTTACCTCCAAACTTGTGAAGTAGAACCAAAATTCATTTTCTTTGCTTTATTCATTCCCATGGCCCGAGCTAGATGTTCTTATGGGTAAAAATCATATGGATCATTGTTGTTGTCGATAAATATCAACCAATCTGATTGTTATAATGGCTACATGATTGGGATATCCTCGAATGATTCGAACAGGAAGAAACAAAGTCTTCATTAAGAAGCCATTTGTGACATTTCTTCAACTCATACCAAGTATATGCATAAGGAAAATGTTTACAAGTTTGTTGTGATTCTTAATATTGTTTGAGCGTCGCGCAAAGACAACAATATCGTGCGACCCACACTTGTGCATGTTCTTGAGGTTGTTGTGAATTTCCGTTGAATTATGTTATTTTAAACCTCATGTCATGCCATTTGGACGCTATTTGATCAGCCGCACGACACACCTTTCCCCATTTAATCATGGAAGATGTTTTAAACGGTTTCCTAAAATGCATCTCCTTTTTGTGAATTTCCTTTGATCGGGTTTTAGCTAGCTACAATCGCATTCTTAGCTAAAGTGGTTACTTGTTTTTCCTTCCAATTACGCACTCCTATCAAACACAGGTTTATGATTTTTGTTTCCTTTTAGCTTCGATAATTTGGTTGTTCGAATTGTATTTCTTCAACTTCATTGGGAGAATCTGGTGATAGATTGTGGTTGTGAAAATTGTTGTTACACATAAGGTTGTTGGTAGGCGAAAACAAGTTGTTGGAAAATTTTTTGTTGAAGAAAAGGATATTGGAAGAAGTCTTGTATTGGGATAGGGGATCTTTTGATCAAATCTAGAACAACACCCAGCCTTAAAGTTTGGCAAGGAACCACACTTTTGTGGTAAAAATTGGCATGACGCTTACATAACAATGAAGGAATTATGATTACTGTGACACCATTCCCCAGCCTTAAAGTTTTGAAATGATAAACGACTTAAAGATTCAAGCTCTTAGAGAATCTCTAATGGTAGATCTATATTATGACTTCTTATTTTTGCCACGTCATTATTATGTTAATTTTGATCTTTAATTAAATGAACTCTCCAATGATTAAACTTTTTCAATAGTTTTTTTTATAAATAAATTTAACATATTGGTTCTTCTCTATTTAAATCGTTTCATAAAATCATCTCATTTAGTTAGTTATTTTTAAACACATCATATTTTAATACGGAATATTAAATGAACGACTTAAAGATTCAAGCTCTTAGAGAATCTCTAATGGTAGATCTATATTATGACTTCTTATTTTTGCCACGTCATTATTATGTTAATTTTGATATTTAATTAAATGAACTCTCCAATGATTAAACTTTTTCAATAGTTTTTTTTATAAATAAATTTAACATATTGGTTCTTCTCTATTTAAATCGTTTCATAAAATCATCTCATTTAGTTAGTCATTTTTAAACACATCATATTTTAATACGAAATATATTAAATAAGTATTATTACTATAGATTAATGAATATATGTTTATTAAATAAAAAACTATGATCAAAATAGTTAATTAGTTACAGAAATAGAAGATGTTTAAAACTATAATATAATTAAAAGGGTGAAATTAAAATATGATTAAAGATGATGGTGTTAAATATATAGATCATAGTATATTGGCCGTTGAATATATATTAAACGATCAATATAAATACAAAAAAGTTAGCAACTCCATTGGTATTAAATGATTATGAGTGGTTAATGAAATAGTAAAAAGCTATGAAATAAGTCAATATTAGAGATGCTTTTAAATTAAAAGCAATGGACTTACAAAATTCTCCGATAATATTAAGTTGGCTCAGTAAACAATATGTCCAAAGCTCGACATGTTGAGATCGAATTTCTCGTTCCATAGAAACTTGTGATGCTTCTTCTTTCCCTTTTACTCCTTTTCTATTATTTTTAATACCCCAATTCAAATTGTACCTACTTTTTCTCCTATTTAAATAACCACAATTACTATCAATCCTTACCACTTTCAAATTTTCATCTTTCAAACTTACGACCTAATTTTTATCTCTCTCAATTCCATCTTAGAAAAATGGTTCTCTAAATTGTGGGAAATCTGTGATGAGAGCATGGAACCCGATACTGCTTACCTCCAAACTTGTGAAGTAGAACCAAAATTCATTTTCTTTGCTTTATTCATTCCCATGGCCCGAGCTAGATGTTCTTATGGGTAAAAATCATATGGATCATTGTTGTTGTCGATAAATATCAACCAATCTGATTGTTATAATGGCTACATGATTGGGATATCCTCGAATGATTCGAACAGGAAGAAACAAAGTCTTCATTAAGAAGCCATTTGTGACATTTCTTCAACTCATACCAAGTATATGCATAAGGAAAATGTTTACAAGTTTGTTGTGATTCTTAATATTGTTTGAGCGTCGCGCAAAGACAACAATATCGTGCGACCCACACTTGTGCATGTTCTTGAGGTTGTTGTGAATTTCCGTTGAATTATGTTATTTTAAACCTCATGTCATGCCATTTGGACGCTATTTGATCAGCCGCACGACACACCTTTCCCCATTTAATCATGGAAGATGTTTTAAACGGTTTCCTAAAATGCATCTCCTTTTTGTGAATTTCCTTTGATCGGGTTTTAGCTAGCTACAATCGCATTCTTAGCTAAAGTGGTTACTTGTTTTTCCTTCCAATTACGCACTCCTATCAAACACAGGTTTATGATTTTTGTTTCCTTTTAGCTTCGATAATTTGGTTGTTCGAATTGTATTTCTTCAACTTCATTGGGAGAATCTGGTGATAGATTGTGGTTGTGAAAATTGTTGTTACACATAAGGTTGTTGGTAGGCGAAAACAAGTTGTTGGAAAATTTTTTGTTGAAGAAAAGGATATTGGAAGAAGTCTTGTATTGGGATAGGGGATCTTTTGATCAAATCTAGAACAACACCCAGCCTTAAAGTTTGGCAAGGAACCACACTTTTGTGGTAAAAATTGGCATGACGCTTACATAACAATGAAGGAATTATGATTACTGTGACACCATTCCCCAGCCTTAAAGTTTTGAAATGATAAACGACTTAAAGATTCAAGCTCTTAGAGAATCTCTAATGGTAGATCTATATTATGACTTCTTATTTTTGCCACGTCATTATTATGTTAATTTTGATCTTTAATTAAATGAACTCTCAAATGATTAAACTTTTTCAATAGTTTTTTTTTAGATAAATTTAACATATTGGTTCTTCTCTATTTAAATCGTTTCATAAAATCATCTCATTTAGTTAGTCATATTTTAATACGAAATATATTAAATAAGTATTATTACTATAGATTAATGAATATATGTTTAATAAATAAAAAACTATGATCAAAATAGTTAATTAGTTACAGAAATAGAAGATGTTTAAAACTATAATATAATTAAAAGGGTGAAATTAAAATATGATTAAAGATGATGGTGTTAAATATATAGATCATAGTATATTGGCCGTTGAATATATATTAAACGATCAATATAAATACAAAAAAGTTAGCAACTCCATTGGTATTAAATGATTATGAGTGGTTAATGAAATAGTAAAAAGCTATGAAATAAATCAATATTAGAGATGCTTTTAAATTAAAAGCAATGGACTTACAAAATTCTCCGATAATATTAAGTTGGCTCAGTAAACAATATGTCCAAAGCTCGACATGTTGAGATCGAATTTCTCGTTCCATAGAAACTTGTGATGCTTCTTCTTTCCCTTTTACTCATTTTCTATTATTTTTAATACCCCAATTCAAATTGTACCTACTTTTTCTCCTATTTAAATAACCACAATTACTATCAATCCTTACCACTTTCAAATTTTCATCTTTCAAACTTACGACCTAATTTTTATCTCTCTCAATTCCATCTTAGAAAAATGGTTCTCTAAATTGTGGGAAATCTGTGATGAGAGCATGGAACCCGATACTGCTTACCTCCAAACTTGTGAAGTAGAACCAAAATTCATTTTCTTTGCTTTATTCATTCCCATGGCCCGAGCTAGATGTTCTTATGGGTAAAAATCATATGGATCATTGTTGTTGTCGATAAATATCAACCAATCTGATTGTTATAATGGCTACATGATTGGGATATCCTCGAATGATTCGAACAGGAAGAAACAAAGTCTTCATTAAGAAGCCATTTGTGACATTTCTTCAACTCATACCAAGTATATGCATAAGGAAAATGTTTACAAGTTTGTTGTGATTCTTAATATTGTTTGAGCGTCGCGCAAAGACAACAATATCGTGCGACCCACACTTGTGCATGTTCTTGAGGTTGTTGTGAATTTCCGTTGAATTATGTTATTTTAAACCTCATGTCATGCCATTTGGACGCTATTTGATCAGCCGCACGACACACCTTTCCCCATTTAATCATGGAAGATGTTTTAAACGGTTTCCTAAAATGCATTTCCCGTTTGTGAATTTCCTTTGATCTGGTTTTAGCTAGCTACAATCGCAGTCTTAGCTAAAGTGGTTACTTGTTTTTCCTTCCAATTACGCACTCCTATCAAACACAGGTTTATGATTTTTGTTTCCTTTTAGCTTCGATAATTTGGTTGTTCGAATTGTATTTCTTCAACTTCATTGGGAGAATCTGGTGATAGATTGTGGTTGTGAAAATTGTTGTTACACATAAGGTTGTTGGTAGGCGAAAACAAGTTGTTGGAAAATTTTTTGTTGAAGAAAAGGATATTGGAAGAAGTCTTGTATTGGGATAGGGGATCTTTTGATCAAATCTAGAACAACACCCAGCCTTAAAGTTTGGCAAGGAACCACACTTTTGTGGTAAAAATTGGCATGACGCTTACATAACAATGATGGAATTATGATTACTGTGACACCATTCCCCAGCCTTAAAGTTTTGAAATGATAAACGACTTAAAGATTCAAGCTCTTAGAGAATCTCTAATGGTAGATCTATATTATGACTTCTTATTTTTGCCACGTCATTATTATGTTAATTTTGATCTTTAATTAAATGAACTCTCCAATGATTAAACTTTTTCAATAGTTTTTTTTATAAATAAATTTAACATATTGGTTCTTCTCTATTTAAATCGTTTCATAAAATCATCTCATTTAGTTAGTTATTTTTAAACACATCATATTTTAATACGGAATATATTAAATAAGTATTATTACTATAGATTAATGAATATATGTTTAATAAATAAAAAACTATGATGAAATTAATTAATTAGTTACAGAAATAGAAGATGTTTAAAACTATAATATAATTAAAAGGGTGAAATTAAAATATGATTAAAGATGATGGTGTTAAATATATAAATGATCATAGTATATTGACCGTTCAATATATATTAAACGATCAATATAAATACACAAAAGTTAGCAACTCCATTGGTATTAAATGATTATGAGTGGTTAATGAAGTAGTAAAAAACTATGAAATAAGTCAATATTAGAGATGCTTTTAAATTAAAAGCAATGGACTTACCAAATTCTCCGATAATATTAAGTTGGCTCAGTAAACAATACGTCAAAAGCTTGACATGTTGAGATCGAATTTCTCGTTCCATAGAAACTTGTGATGCTTCTTCTTTCCCTTTTACTTATATTCTATTATTTTTAATACCCTAATTCAAATTGTACCTACTTTTTCTCCTATTTAAATAACCACAATTACTATCAATCCTTACCACTTTCAAATTTTTATCTTTCAAACTTACGACCTAATTTTTATCTATCTCAATTCCATCTTAGAAAAATGGTTCTCTAGATTGTGGGAAATCTGTGATGAGAGCATGGAACCCGATACTGCTTACCTCCAAACTTGTGAAGTAGAACCAAAATTCATTTTCTTTGCTTTATTCATTCCCATGGCCCGAGCTAGATGTTCTTATGGGTAAAAATCATATGGATCATTGTTGTTGTCGATAAATGTCAACCCATCTGATTGTTATAATGGCTACATGATTGGGATTTCCTCGAATGATTCGAATAGGAAGAAACAAAGTCTTCATTAAGAAGCCATTTGTGACATTTCTTCAACTCATACCAAGTATTTGCATAAGGAAAATGTTTACAAGTTTGTTGTGATTCTTAATATTGTTTGAGCGTCGCGCAAAGACATCAATATCGTGCGACCCACACTTGTGCATGTTCTTGAGGTTGTTGTGAATTTCCGTTGAATTATGTTATTTTAAACCTCATGTCATGCCATTTGGACGCTATTTGATCAGCCGCACGACACACCTTTCCCCATTTAATCATGGAAGATGTTTTAAACGGTTTCCTAAAATGCATCTCCCGTTTGTGCATTTCCTTTGATCGGGTTTTAGCTAGCCACAATCGCAGTCTTAGCTAAAGTGGTTACTTGTTTTTCCTTCCAATTACGCACTCCTATCAAACACAAGTTTATGATTTTTGTTTCCTTTTAGCTTCGATATTTTGGTTGCTCGAATTGTATTTCTTCAACTTCATTGGGAGAATCTGGTGATAGATTGTGGTTGTGAAAATTGTTGTTACACATAAGGTTGTTGGTAGGCGAAAACAAGTTGTTGGAAAAATTTTTGTTGAAAAAAAGGATATTGGAAGAAGTCTTCTATTGGGATAGGGGATCTTTTGATCAAATCTAGAACCCCCCCCCCCCCCCCCCCCCCCCCCCCCGGGTTTATTTAAAACGCTTATAATTTATTTCGGCTTCCATTAGACATCCACAATAAATACACATTTCTTTTTCTTCTTTACATATACACACCTCTCTCTCTCTCTCTCTCTCTCTCTCTCTCTATATATATATATATATATATATATATATATATATATATATATATATATATATATATATATATATATATATATATATATATATATATTATATGATCGACAATACAAAAAAAAATGGAGAATAAGAGAAGCCCTCCAAATATGGCTAATAAAAAAATAAGTCATTCATATAAATTCTAAAAATATATAATCGAATGTTTTACTTCCAAAAAAAAAAAAAGATATTGTATGAAAAAATTTGTATCATCAAGTAGCCATAAAACTAAGATGGGGATTGTTAGAATCGCTTGATTTTAAGAATGTTTGCCCATATCCTATATAATTTAGGGCGTGTTTGGCAAAAGTAGCTGTTAGCTGGAAGCGGGTAGCGATTAGCTGGTAGCTGGTAGCGGGAAGCTGTAGCTTTTATTTGTTATATGAATGTTTGGTAAAAGGAGTTGAAAGCTTTTGAAATATATAAAATTACATAAAAGGACAATTGATTAAAAATAAAAAAGTATATAAATATATTTTTAAGGGTAATTATGGAAATTGATTTCAAAAGCTCCGGAGCGTTTTGTTAAAAGCTACATGAAGTAGCTTTTAGAATCGGAGCGTTTTGATAAAACTAAAAGCTAAACGCTCGTACTGCCAAACGAAGTTTTTTGTTTAAATTAGAGCGTTTTGTCAAAAGCTAAAAGCTAGAAGCTCCTAAACGCTTCGAAAAGCTCTGTGCCAAACATGCCCTTAGTGTAATTACAAAATGAGATAAAAATAAAGATTGAACTAAGAACACCAAAAGAAAATGCATAAGATATATCAAAGATCATATATATATATGTACTTAAAAAAACACACACAGACACTAGTTAAAAATTAGTTGGTTATTAATCCGTGAAAGAACCAGAACTTTTCTTACCATGCTTTTTCTTCACATGATGCAACCATCCAAACCCTTTGAGAGCTCTCGTAATCTTCACAAGATTCGGTTTCCTCATTCCCAAATTCATCTTCCCTGTTGATAATTTCAACGCCTGTAAGCAACACAAAGGCCCATTACTCATCTCAGGTTCATCTTCATCATCTTCATCGTCATCTTCTTCTTCTTCTTCTTCCTCTGCTTTTTCTGAGTCTGAGCTTTTGATTCCGCCGTTGCTGTTCTTCATCAGCATCGTCTTCTTGTTGTTCATGGTACTGTTCATGGTTTCCTTTTGATCCTTTGAACTATCGTTCTCATAAGCTTCCCACAATGAATCCATACCTTCCCCACCTCCTCGTGAACCATGGCGCTCTTCGAAAAGCTTACACGCTAATGTCCTCCGCCATTCCTTCTCGTCTCTCATGGATCCATGGCTGCTGAGTGTACTCGAAGAATTCGATCTCCACGAGCTCGATCTACCGGAATATTGACTGAAGATATTATTATCACTTGAATTTCTCGCCAACGACTTCACATCGGATCCGCTACTGAATTTTGTCACCGGAGCTGGCTCAGTTTTTTGTAATTCTTCAACAACTTTATCAAAATCTGCGCTTGTTTGATTCACCGTTTTAGATTCCTCAAATCTATCCAACTCTTGAAACAATTTTTCCAAGCCTTTTTCCTCTTTTAGGTTAACCACCTCTGAATCATCATTTCTCCGGCTTACTTGATTCTTCTCCAAACATAATTTTTCCAAAGCAGAATCGCTAGTTGTAACATCATTTGTCACACTGCCGTGAACCGAATTTTCTGCAATCGACACTTCTTCGGTACAAAACGTGATTGATAATGCACAATCAAATAAGATCTTATAAACCTCCAAATCCTCAAAATTACACTCTTCCACGTCTCCGCTAACATTATCCAAGTTCGATCGGAGTTCCTCTATGGCAATTTGAAGAATTCCAAGTTCCAATTCCGGCAACTTAGGGCAGAATGCTGTGGTGGTCGTGAGGAGGAGGAAGAGAAGTACGGTGACGATGAACAGAGGAGACACAAGGGAGACGAGTTTGATCAAGTAAGGAGCGAAGTAGATGAAGTAAGAGGAGTAGAGAGGGTGAGATATGATGAAGGAACAGAGAAGAGACAAATCATGGAGGATTATATATGGTATTAACTTAAAATTAGGGTTATAAGAGGGTGGTGAGAAGCCATCGGCCATTATTGTCTCTTTGGGAGAGAAGGACAACAATGGAGGAAAGTGGTGAGTGGATGAAGAAGATCAGTGAATCGGTTTTGGTCTTCTGGGTTTTGACACTTTTTTGTTGTTGACTTCTCTTTTGTAATGTGTTAGTGACAGACTTTTTAGTTGGTCCCTGTATAACGTGAGCGAGAGAATGATAATAAATCCTTTTCTCATGATTATGCTTTTATTTATATTATATTTTACAAATTGAATTTTTAAGTTACATTTAAAATACTAAATTAGTGTGGTTCGGTCCAAGTGTATGTTTAATACCTACCTTTCGTTTTTGATTCTATTGGTCCCTCAAATTTAATTTGTTTCGTATTTAGTTGTCTTTTTAACGGTGTTTGGTATTTTGCTTTTCACTTGGAGACACAATCTATCGCTGCTAATATATGTGCCTTCGTTTATTGCCTTATTGGTCACTTATATATTATCTAGCCACCTACAATTGGTGGATATGTGTAACATCCTGTTTCGAGACAATCATAACCCAAAGGTTCATGTCGTAATTGATCTGGTAAAGGTCTCAAGTCTGAAAGAATCGAGTTTGGACCTTAAGGAATAAGGTTCTTGAGTTTGGAATTAAGAGTTTGGGTTTAAGGTGATATTGGGCTAAAATCAGATTCTGGGTTACTAACTCGGATGCACGACAACGTGGTAGGCTAATAACCATGATATGGTATGTTGCTTATTGAAGAACACACTTTAGATGGTCACCACGATGTGGCAAGAGGATGGCCACGACGTGGTGAAGGTTGATGCCCAAGCCTTTGAAATTTAGGGTTTCTTCCATATTCAAAGGCTTAAACTCTTAGATTAGGTCTTCATCTTCAACCTCCAGCCCTCTAATACGAAACCTAGCCTTTTTGTATGTGTTTTGAGTGTGTGAGACCATTTTGTGAAGGTTGAAGGAAGGAGTCTCTCTTATTAATTGTGTGCTTAGTTCCAGCTTATATCCATCATCTTCATCACATTTCTGATCATTTTGAGGTATAAAGTTGTTATCTTGCTCCATACTTCTCTAGATCTATTATATTTTCATTTTATGAGCTTTTAGGTCCAAATCTTCTTGTTCTTGGAGTTTGAGTGAACTCCAGAACCCTTAAGGGTATAACCTGCAATAGTGATGATATGTTTTTGACACTCTCCTTTGTATATTTTCAGAATGGTGATGATTAGAGATTTAGGTTCGGGTACTAGCAATCCGGAGAGGCCGAGTGCAGATGATGAGGGGATCCATGCGTTTATTTCCATCGAGGTGTCTACGACAATCGGGGAGGAGATTCCAAAGGCATGTGCCTATCAAGAACACTCTGATTGAGATGTTTGACAAGCGTTATGCTACCGTCACTGAGGTTTTTGTTATCACAACCACTCCAGAGTTCGACGGTGTCAAGGACCCAATTGTTTCTATGATATTGGTATCTAACATGGAGGAATGTTTCTACATATGTTCTTGTTTGGAGAACCTGAAGGTTCGATTTGCTTTAAACCTGCTTCACCTGGGGGAATAGGACCGATAAAAGTTTGCGACTCAAACATTTTCTTCTGCGGAGCGAGCTGCAGTGAATTGGGAGCAGTTCTTATTGCACTAATTATGTTTTGCTTGTTAAGAGAGAGCGACTGACACAGGAGTACCTATCGCGCAAGCAGACGACAGATTCGGTGACCGAGATCACCAAGATATTTCATGAAAGGGACCTATTTTTTCCTGAGTATACATCCTTGGAGCAGGTGTAGATGACCCATTACTCGAGTATGATCAAGACTGAGATGAAAGAGTTTGTATCGAACACCCAATAGGACTTTGGTTGAGTTGTAGTCAAATGCCAGGATGAGAGAGATTGAGATAGTGACACAAAGGATAGAGGAGAAGCTAGTTCCAGTTCTATCGCAGCGAGCGACCAAGCGGTTCAATTCCGCTTAAATGAGATCAAGTGTAGAGGATCAAAGGAGTTTTGAGTGTGGTAACAATGAGAAGATTCATGATGGGTATGCCAATTGTCTTCCTACCACAAACACGACAATGAGGGACATTTCGGCAGGGACTACAGGTAGGGCACACGAGTTTGTTTTTATCGTGATTAGGTTGGCCACATCAATGCCACTTTTCCCCTTTTCATTGGAAGTGCATTGCAGAGCCCTGTATCTTTAGCTTGGCAGATGTCGGATGGGTGTTAGGGTAGTGCTAAGGTACCTAGGGTTGAAGGGAGATCCTACCAGTTTGTTTGAGAGGATCTAGGTGTGACAACTAGACGATTGCGGGTATCTTTCCAAATTATTTTATTTATGTATATTTAGTTTTGCTTTGGAAGATATCATTCGTGTTTGTTTCCATCTTGGGTATGCATCTAGTTAAGACGTTACTAGGTTCTTGGTAGACTACAGGACTACAGTAAGGGGGGGGGGGGTCATAGACTCGGAACTTTTGCTTTGTCCTTTCTACTTGTTCTTATATGATTAAGGTTTTGGGATTGAGTTGACTGGTTTGAAGGGCTGTCTTACTCCATTTATGTTCATTTCTTAGAATAAGGGTTGGTATTATTCTAAAGGTTGATGTGGAGCATTTTAATTAAGTGTGGAATGTATTCGGATGGTTCGTGTATTCCAAGTGGGAGAGAGTGGAGATTTTGTAATGAGATAATTTTGGACCTGGTTTCAGTTTTCTGCCAGACTGCTCAAGTTAAAGACATTCGTGTAACTGCAAATTCTTTAGAGTTTTGTGTCGAGTTCATTACCAAGTGCTATAATTTCTTTCTAGTATTCTTAGTTGTAGGTTGTGTTGGTATTTTTCGTAAGGTTTTATCATGTTAGGGTCCTAGGTTGTTAGGAACTCAAGTTTAGGGTAGTGATATGGATCTCCTTGTCTATTCTTATTTAATTGGGATATAGGGGTCTGAGTCACAATCCAAAGGCCTGATAAGAATGATTAAGTTTCTAAGTTTTGTTGGTATCTTGTGTTGGTTGGGTTGCTTTGGTGGTGGTTGACGAATCGGGGTAAGCCTGAGAGTTGTTAAGGGTTGACGGATCAGAGTAAGCTCAAAAGTTGTTAGTGGTTGACAGATCGGGGTAAGCCTGGGAGTTGTTAGTGGATGATGGATCAAGGTGAACCTGAGAGACGTTAGTGTTTGGCATATTGGGGTAAGGTTGAGAGTCATTGGTGGTTGATGGATTAGGGTGAGCTCGATACTCGTTAATGGTTAACGGATCGAGGAGAGCTGAGAGTCATTAAGGATTAAAGGATCGTGTCAGCGAGGACCTTTAGGTGTTATAACCATAGTGATTTTGCAGTTCGATCGTTAGAAAAGACAGATGATGAATTTCGGAAGTGAGAAGTATTAGGTAGGAAATGGTTATGTTTGAATGTCGGGTTGTTAGCTGGTTAGAATGGCTCGTGTGTTGGGTTATCCTTTTTGTATAGTGGGCCTCGCATGTGAGATGTCATCCCAAGGAAGATTTCAAGGATGAAATCCAGTTTAAGTGGAGGAGAATGGTAACATCCCGTTTCGAGACAATCATAACCTGAAGTTTCTAGCATGCAATTCTCATATTTATATCATATATCATAATAAACATGTATTGGTATTCTGGGAACCACTTACTTGAGCTCGGCTGATTGCCACGCATCACACCCCTTTCTTTAATTAGAAACCCCTTTTTTAATAAAACATTTATTTTATAAAATTTTTCACCAAACCCTCAGTTTGAGTCCAAGCATACCCGAGAGTATGCTCGAATCCATCAAACTAAGGCTCTAATACCAACTTGTAACGTCCAGAAAATCATAGGGTAAAAGTTTCATTTTTAATAAATATTCAAACATTCATTTATCTTTATTCAAACATTTAAAGGTATTCCAAAATAAACAATTATCAGAGTAAAATCCTAGAAATCATGAACTGTGGAAAAACACGGGTGTATGCGCTAGGATCAAGCCGAGTCATTTCCTTTCGAACCGGAAGTACCTAAAACCACAAACCACAAACCACAAACTATAATCACAAAGCTTAGTGAGCTCCCTAGATACCACATACCATACATATCAACGAGCCATGAATATCATACATATCCAACAATCAATAAAAGTGATATGTGCCAACCATAGTCTTTCCATTATGCCACGAGCCGTATCATGATCTTCCTTGCCAAACCGGGGGCCAAAACCTTGGGTCTTACAGACAAGTGCCACATCATGATCTTTCATACAATTCCCAAGGGTCACCCCCGTGTCTTCCTGTAAAACATAAACCACATGGGCTGACATTAGTGCCTTCGACCATAGAACATTGAGGAGACTCACCTCAAATGCTGAAGCTCACTGAAAGAAATCCCTAGTTGCTTCCCTGACGACTCACCGAGCTATCAGAACAAAATAACATACAGTTAGCAGTTGGATTCCAATCTAAAATCCCACAAACCAAATAATCATCTAAAGCCCACTTACGACCTAATTTTCCAAATTGGACCCAACCTTTACGTGGACCTTACCCTAAAGCCCAATAAATTTTCTTGATCTAAAACATATGCTCACAACTAGTTCAACAAAACCCCTAGCAAATCAAGCCCAAACGATAACCCAGACCCAAAAAGACACCACGAGGCTCAAGCCCATTAGGCCAACTAAGGCCCAAAACAACAACCTTAGACCCAACATTGCAAGCCCAAATAGTAGTTCAAGACTCTAAGATTCCTCTGTCCAATAAGCCCAACACACAAAGCCTAAACCCAAAACATGAACAAGCCCAAAGTTCGTAGCTAAACGTACGCAGGGTGTATCCCCTAGGTACGCTTAGCGTACTTGATGATATTAGATAGGTTCTCAAATCAGTACGCGGGGCGTAAATGGGACTTTTCCAAAACTCAAACTAGGAGTTAATTCTTTAAGTCCTTTGTATCCAAACCTCAGAAAACCTTAAAATAAAGCTCTTGATGTGTATATTTGCATGACTTAATGGGACCCAACAACCATCTTATCCATTAATACTCATTCTAATCCAACTAGAACATGTATGGACCAAAGGTAATGATCAAGATACCATTTTTACGAACTTATAAACTTAGAAAGGGCAAGATCTAGCAATTTTAGCTCCTGGAGTGGCTCAAACTCACAAGGAGGACTCACAACCCAATAATAAGCACAAATCTTGCCTTATACCCATAAAGCATAACTAGAAGCCAAGGTATAAACTTGATACCTTAAATGAGCTAGAAATGCAGCCAAGAGTCTAGATCCATAAGTCTTCCTTTGAACTACAAGCTAGCACCAAGCACATTCTCTTTGAAAATCAGCAAAAGTACAGCAAAATGCACACTTAGATCACACAAACACCCAACGAGAGGTTAGAGTTTCTGAAATGAGAAGTTAGTGGAGGTTGAGAAATGAAAGAACCTTGAGCTTATAAGGATGCTTGAATAGTGCCCAAACCCTAAAAATTAGGGTTTGGTACTCTGCTCATTACAATGGGCGTACCCCAGCTTACATTGGGCGTACACACCCAGGCACACGCTACATACCATGCACATATGGGACATATCTTGCAAACCTTTTCCATTAAGGGTCAAATATGCTAATATTTCAAATTACTCTAACTTCCTCATATTAGGTCTGTTTGCAACGAACCTTATATCCATGGAAAGGTGGCGAGAATCCCTATGCTTCTAACAACTCACCAAAGCCTTAAAACTTCCCGAACAAAACCCAAAATTCATAAAGGACCGAGTTATCAAATTACAATTATACCCTTGGACTCCGAAAACACCATTTAACACTTGGATCACTAAAACCATAACACCCACATTCAAAAAGGGCCAAATCCTTTCTTCCCCAACGCCCTAAGCCTCATGGAAACTAAAGATTGGGCCGCAACACCGAATAATGAAGCAAATTCAAAATCGAGTGTTACAACTCTCCACCACTTAAATTAGGCTTCGTCCTCGAAATCCCTGCTTACTAACACTCAGATCATACCAAACAACCTGAGGAATGCAACCGAAAATTCTGAGCATAAAGTAACCGTCCCAAGACAATCGAACCCAAATAGAAACTTCCAACCTGAAGAAGAACAAATCCTTAGCCCCTGTAGAAAACCATTTATACCTTTTCGAAACCTGAAATCCACATTGGTCTGATTCCTCGACAGACCGCCCACATTGAATCATTACCATGTTAATTCCTCATCGAGTATCAAACTAAAAAAAACACTTCCAACCCTAATTATCTTGATGCGAATAATGGAAACAAAGCCACTGACCATAAACAGCTGCAGAACACTTATGCTTGACAGAAGGCTCAAATAATCCTTCTAGTGGAAGATTCATCCCTGCAACGGTTAGACTCAAATGAGAGTTACGCAACAGGTTCAAATCAATTACTCTAAGATTGTTTAATCCAAATTGAAAATGACTTAGCATTTCTCGAATAACATGCTGCTCCACACACACGAATCCCTACTCACTAATATTGCCTGAAACACCATGCTGCCTCATAGCTGCTTTCCAAAAGCAACCGAGACCTCCCTGGTCCCAACTTGTCTGCCAACTATCTGAAATACCAGATTCTTGTCCTGTTGTAGAGCCAAAAGACACCCATATAGTTGTCCTATGCGACTTTTGAAAGAAATCCTCAACTGGCAATAGTTATTTGAACCATCTCGTAATCAAACCCAATGCTAAAATGAACAGTACAAGACCAACTATAGTCTTACATCATATTCAGTCTCCCATGACCCACCATTTCTTGATTCTATACATGTTATGGCCCTCCCATAGACTTGCAAACTGACCCACCCTGTTCTAAACTATCTAAAGAAATATGTGACCAAATCATAGATTTGTCACACTAGCACCGCTGCATAAGGATCGGTGAATGCTACGAGCCACCTAACAGTCTTACAACACTCCCACACTAACTAACCACTAGTTAATGCTACAGGACACCCCAAAATTTTACAACACTTCTTTACTATCTGCTAACTAGTGAATGGTACGAGCCACCCCGCAGTCTTACAAAACTTCCACTTTTCCACAGCCGCCGCCTATGGTCTTATTGCTAATCTATCGATCCAAATACTTATAGATTCAAGCATGCACTCGCCCAAACACCCAAGCTGAAATAGAGTCATGACTGCAATCCTAACTCGGATCCACCAAAAACCTGCTACCCATCACTAAGAAGGTGCTAACAAACTATTGGGAGGTTCCCCGAACTCCCAACTCACACATTCCTTGATCCAGATGGCCACTTAGCCGCCTTCTTCCCCGACGGGGATGTGAAACTCATCCTAGTTTCACGCCTTCTTTTGCTAGTAAATACATGAGTGGTTTTCCCCTACTTTGATTCGACTAAACTCTTATAGCACATAAGGTTTGAAGGATTCCCAATCCCTCTTACCCTCTAATAATTGAACTGCTGATAAGTTGTGCTTACCAATGTTAGTGATCCATTACTAGCTGAACCCAAAAGACCGCACAACCCTTGAAGACTAGATGAACACTCCCCAAAATCCCAACAAAACTAATAACCCCAGAAGCTTTAAATGATACAAATCTCAAATCTCGAAGCCCTCTTAACTGATGCTCAGACCAAAACCTTAGCAATAGACCACTTTCCTTGGCACCCCCAAGATCCAACCAAGAAAATTTGTTAAACCACTGAATCCTAACGATACGGGAGAACTAACCTGCTGAATCCTGACCATATATCTTCCCCCCAATGTCCCGTAGATCGGTCTCGACCAGAAACCAGAATAACAACTGAACACTTTGGAATCCACTACATGAGATACAACCCCTTACTAACCCACTAATGATTCACGGCATGAAAATGGCGTATAATAATTCATGAAGATATAACCCAAACATAAACATAGAATTAAACCAAAGGTACAATTACCCAAACCGATGCATGATTCCAATCCACATAAACACTGATAAAAACCGAAAAGATAGAAAAAGATAACATACCCACAATGTTGCCTGCTGGAGTCCTGACCTCCCCTGTCTGACACTGTAATGCTCGGTTGCTCATTACTGGGGCTCCTGCCCTACCCTCACTTCCATCGATGATCCTCAAAGTAGCCGTAACATGAGCACTCACTTCTCCTCCCCTTAACATCGGACGATCTTCCTTCTTGTAGCCCACTTGATTGTAGGGAAAACATAATGGGCTTGCCCCTTGATGACAATCCCTGCTGACATGACCAACACTGCCACACTTGTAGTAGCCCATACCCCTAGAACAAAAAACTCCATCATGTAGTTTCTTGGACGTGCTGCACTGAATCCGACCCTGTTGGCCTCTCAAACGTTGATCAGAAGTCTTGGGTCTCTTAATGGGACCCTTTACTATACGCACCTGATCTGGCACCCTCTTCCCAAGGTGATCCAAATCGATCTCTTACTCTCGGGCTCTAGAAATCATATAATTCAGGGTCTTTGTCACACCCCAAACCGGAAAGGTGGAAACGTTCGGGGGAAGACGATGTCATGTACAATATCGTAACAATTTAATAATAGTAAGAAAAGAAAAAACAACCATCATATTGAATATATATATATATATATATATATATATATATATATATATATATATATATATATATAATTTACATTGTGCTCAAAACATCTTTTGTTTGACATCAAAACTTTAGCAAAAACTTAGACGTAACAATACAATGATCCATCTTCAGAAAACGTGTGTGTACCTATCTACTGTTTTCCTGCGAATACAGGTGGTTTTAAAAAAAGTGTCACCATTTAAGTTGGTGAGTTTATAAGCATTTTATATGAAAATGCATGTTCTTTGTTCTTTGAAAATGTTAGTGTGTTCTTCTAGAAAAACCAATATTTTCTTTGTAAATGAATTTTATTCTTAGTACTTTAAGACAAAAATGTATAAGTTTCTTATGCTTAACATTTGAAATGAAAATTTCTAATTTATGTAAGTGGTGTGACCCATACTGTTACCTCCTATGATCACTTAGTGTATACACGTTATATATAACCAAAATCAAACTGACAGTCGAATGAGTGATTCTGCCCTAAGCCTGCAACCAAAAAAGGAACAGGATCTAAGGCGGAATCACACATTCTAGTGCCTATTGGATCTTAATAATAGGTGCTAAGTTGTACTCATGTCCAACCTAGTTCCCAAGGATTCTAGAGTGACCGCCAAAATCTCGAGGTGAATCTGTTATCCCGATCGGAGATAATGGACACAGGCACTCAATGCAGACGAACTGTCTCTTAGATGTAGATTCATGTAAGTCTCTCCATCTTGAAGGTTTCTTTGATTGGCAAGAAAAGGGCTGATTTGGTCAATCGATCGATAATTACCTAGATGGTATCGTACCCGCAGGGAGACTTGGGCAATTTAGTGTTGAAATTCATCGTGATCCATTCCCACTTCCACTCTGGTATTTCTGGTTGTTGCAACAGACCCGATGTGTTTTGGTATTCAACCTTGACCTTGGCGCAAGTCAGGCACTTACTCACGAAGGAAGCAATTTTAGCTTTCATGTTTGGCCACCAATAAAGTTTCTTGAGGTCCAAGTACATCTTGTTTGAACTGGGATGCACGCAGTAGCGAGTTTTGTGTGCTTCGTTCATGAGGATGTCCCTGAATCCTCCAAACTTGGGTGTCCAGATGCGATTCATAAAATAGCGTATTCTCTCGACCTTGATTTCTAGGTTCTTATCCATTCCTCTTAGGGATTCACCTGTTACATTTTCTATTTTCAGGGCTTCCAGCTGCGCCTCTTTAATTTGCGTAGACAGATGTGAATGGATTGTCATGGTTAATGACTTTACTCGACGACCCGAGTATTCCTTTCAGGTGAGGGCATCAGCTACTACATCGGCTTTTCCTGAGTGATAACGAATTTCACATTCGTAATCATTTAGTAGCTCCACCCATCGTCTCTGCCTCATGTTGAGCTCCTTTTGCTTGAGGATGTGCTGAAGAATTTTATGATCGTTGAAGATGGTACACCTTGTCCCATAGAGGTAGTGCCTCCAGATCTTTAGAGAGAACAACACTGCCCCCATTTCTACATTGTGCGTGGTGTAGATGACCTTGTGTCTTCTTAGTTGTCTGGACGCGTAGGCAATGACCTTTCCTCTTTGCATTAACACACATCCGAGACCTTGGTTTGAGGCATCACAGAAGACCACGAAGTCTTTGGTTCCTTCTGGTAGGGATGAAATCAGAACGTCGTACAGAGCCTTCTTTAGTGTTTGGAACAAAACTTCTTGATTTTCTCCCCAGTCGAAGGTTACTCCCTTCTAGGTCAGGGTGGTAAGTGGTTTAGCAATTTTGGAGAAGTTTAGATGAACCTCCTATAGTAGCCGGCAAGGCCTAAGAACTGATGAATTTCTATGGGCGTCCTTGGTGCCGACCAGTTTTCAATCACCTTAACTTTGGAAGGATCCACGTGTATCCATTCCTTGCTAACTACATGACCATGGAAACTCACCACTCGGATCCAAAATTCGCACTTTGAAAATTTCGCATACAATTTCTCCGCTCTTAGAGTCTCCAAAACTTATCGTAGGTGTTGGTCGTGTTCTTCCTTACTCCCCGAGTAGACCAAAATGACGTCTATGAAGACAATTACGTACGAACTTGTCTAAGTAAGGTCGACACACCCAGTTCATTAGATCCATGAACACAACGAGTGCGTTTGTTAGTCCGAAGGGCATCACTATGAACTCGTAGTGACAGTATCGGGTTCTAAACGCCATTTTATGAATAGGCTCCTCCTGCACTCGTAGATGATAGTATCCCGACCTTAGATCGATCTTTGAAAAGTACGTCGCTCCTTGGAGTTGGTCGAATAAGTCATCGATTCGGGGCAGAGGGTATCGGTTTTTGATGGTAAGTTTGTTCAACTCGCAATAATCGATGCATATATGGAACGATCCATCTTTCTTTTTTCATGAACAAGCTTGGTGCTCCCCAAGGAGAGAAGCTCGATCGGTTGAATCCTTTGCTTAGCAGTTCGTTTAGTTGACTTGACAGTTCTTGCATCTCGGCTGGCGCTAAGCGGTATGGTGCTTTGGCTACAGGGGTAGCTCCAGGGATTAAATCTGTAACATCCGGATTTTACCAGGTATCTTGTAAATCTAATATTGTCATATTGTGAGAGGGACTCGGCGAGTTGGAGCTCAGACTCGCCGAGTAGAGACGCGGAATTTAACATTGGTGCGCGCCTGGACTCGACGAGTCCAGGATATGGACTCGGTGAGTCTGCGCTGTGTAATGAAACCCTAAATCTCCGGGTTTGAGGCCTATTTAAAGGGCCTTATGGCCGTCATTTGTGCTCACCCAACCCTCAGTGAGTGACCCTTGTGTTCTTGAGCTATTTGTGAAGAGAAAGGAGCCATTCTTGATCTTGTGTGTGTTATTTAGCAAGAAGAAGGAGATCCTAGGCAAGAGGAAGCAAAGGAGGTTGCTATTTCGTGGATTTGGAGCTTAGATCATCACTCTAGAGGTATTATCTCGGACCATTTTCTGTTTAGTGAAGCATGATGCAATTTAGGGCTTGTGGTGGTCATTTATGGGATGATTTGATGCCCATTGGTTCCCTCTTTGAGTTGAGGCCATGGATCTGGATCCATAGAGGTCCAGAGAGCCTCACTTATCAAGCTTTATGAGTGATAATAGAGTCTTTGACCTTGTGTTGTAGTATTTGAGTCATAAACATCATATATGGTCATATAGAGGTTGTATGTGCATCAAGATTGTAACTTTACGTGCTAAATGAGCTCGGAGGGACTGGATCTATGGATTAATGAACTGGATCTGACCTTTAGAGCAAGATTGAGTCAGTGCATGGCATGGACTCGCCGAGTCCGAAGAACAGACTCGGCGAGTAGTATGAATGTTGCCCGACCACTTTGTGAGTGGCCTCGCCGAGTTGGGAAAGGTGGACTCAGTGAGTCAAGGGGGAGTCAGAATGGACAGGTGGACTGAGTCTAACTGGACTCGCCGAGTTGTTCTTGAGACTCGGCGAGTTGAGTCGTGGTGGCCCCACAACTCGTGCCAGGTGGAACTCGTCGAGTTGAGGGAATGTTCGACGTGTCAAGGGAGGATTCCAGGGAAATTGGTGTATACGCCCAGACTCGCCGAGTCCGGTCAAAGTTGACCGTTGACCGTTGACCTAGATTGACTTGTTATAGTGTGGTCAACCCTAGTGGGGAAAGTGTTAATTAGAGGTGTATTGTGCTATAGGGGGACGACAGCTCGACAGGTCGAGTGACTAGCGATTTCAGGTTTACGATTTACCGAGACACGCGAGGTGAGTCTTCTCACTATACTTTACCTTGAGTAGGTAACCAGAGTTATGTGATAGAGTATTTGTATGCTATGTATGTTATGTGTTGTATTGCATTACTTCTATGTGTTTGATGCTGTGCATGTTTACAGAGTTAGAACCGAAAGGTTCACAGAGTTAGAACCTGAGGGTTCACAGAGTTTGGGTGCACGGACCCACATAGTTATAGCCTCGAGTGGCTAATATGTGTTATATGTAGTATTTTGGGGAACTCACTAAGCCTTGTGCTTACAGTGTTGATGTTATTGTTTCAGGTACTAGTGACGACCGCGGGAAGGCGCCGGCTTGATCCGTACACACACACATTCGGAGCTCGATATCATGATCTTGGGATTTTGTATTGTCTTGTTTGGATAATTAAAATGGTTGTTTAATGAATATCAATGGAATTATGTTTTATAAAAAAATTGAAAATTTTGTTTTGAAGATTTTCGGTGTTACAAATTGGTATCAGAGCCTTGGTTTGAGGGATTCGGGTACACCTTCGGGGGTATTTGAACTCAAACTGAGGAATTGAAGAGATATTTCAAAATAAAACCAAAGTTTTCTAAGAGTAAAAGATTTTCCAGGAAGAAACGTGTGTACGATCAGCCAGCGCCCGAACGGTGAATTCCCAAAATACCTTTATATTATGTGATAATTATTGTTAATGTGATGTATTTGCATGCTAGAGTAGGCTAGGTATTGCTAATAGGACTAGAGTGGCCTGTTTTGTGATGCCTTAGCCTAGGGAAGGGTGAGCTGCTATGAGATGCTGAGAGTAATTAGGTAGCAGCTAGGACTTTGTGTGAGACCTATTACAGAGTGATTTAAGTATAATAGAGTACTTGGGGATTGGGATCCGAAGAGGAAGATTTGGGGTGTGTACTGAGACGGTGCGGACAGTAGTATTGGGCCCGTACTACTGAAAGCACCGGTGCGGTACACAGTCCAAATAAGAATCTTGGGATACCAAGAATCAAGGAGGGGTGGATTGTCGAATGTAAGAGTGTTCGAGTAAATTCTAATTATCGCATGTTGTATTTCAGAGGTTGATCATGGTGAGGACACGTCGCATGCCGGAGGATGCCGGAACTAGCGATGAGGAGATTCGACAGATCATTCATGAGGAGGTGGCTGCGGTCATCAGAGATGAGTTACCAGAGATGTTCGGGTCCATTAAGACCGCGTTGATTGAGACATTTGACGAGCGCTATGCCGCTCTTTCTGAGGCTGCGGTTGCAGCGGCTACCGCAGCGATTGCTGCGGCAAGACCCCAGGGAGGTGATGCGACATTGTTTAGGGAGTTCAGCAACACCAAGCCACCAGAGTTTGATGGTACGCAGGATCCGGTGGCAGCTATGAGGTGGATATCTGATATGGAGGGATGCTTCTTCACTTGCTCGTCCCCTGAGCATTTGAAGGTTCGGTTCGCGCTGAACCAGCTTCGCTTGGGAGCGAAGGACTGGTGGAAGTTTGTGACGGCACACTTCACACCGACTGAGCTTTCGGCAATGACCTGGGAGAGGTTCACTACCATGTTCCGAGATGAGTACGTTCCTCAGGTGGAGAGGGAACGTCTGACACAGGAGTTTCTGACCCTCAAGTAGGGTACCGAGTCAGTCACAGCTATTACAAGGATGTTTCATGAGAGGGCGATGTTCTGCCCTGAGCACGTGTCCACCGAGCAGGCACGTATGAGCCGTTCCTTGAGCATTCTGAGACGGGATATTCGGGAGTTCGCTGCGAACTCCTCGTATCGGACATTTTCCGAGCTTCAGGCAAATGCTCGGAAGAGGGAGATTGAGTTTGAGACTCAGGCCAGGGAGGAGGCGGAGTCTCTGGGGAGGGATCGGCGGCCGGCACAGTCCCAGCCGGCAGCCAAGCGGGCCAAGCCCGCTGATCCCCGACCCGGGAGCCAGAAGGGCTGCACTTGTGGAAAGTGCGGCAAGGGTCACGATGGAGTCTGTCGAGCGGGGTCTTGCTACAAATGTGGCAAGGAGGGGCATATGGCCAAGGACTGCCCCAAGGGGTTTACAGTGTGCTTCCACTGTAACCAGACCGGACACCGGAAGGCAGAGTGTCCGCTGCTGCGCGGAGCATCTCAGGGGTCTGCTCCCGCCGCCATCAGAGCTACTGCTACAGAGAGTCGGCCCGTGAAGGCCGAGGCACCGAGGGCTCGGGGGAGAGCCTTTCAGCTGACTGCGGAAGAGGTCCGCGCTGCACCCGACGTTGTGGCTGGTACGCTTTCTTTTTATTATTTATTTATGGTGTCGAGATATTATGCTTATATTATGCTATGCATAGGTACCTTCCTTGTGAATTATGTACCTGCTTTAGTGTTATTTGACTCGGGTGCGAGTCGATCTTTTGTATCTTTGGCATTTAGTCAGCATATCAATGTTAGTTGTGGGGCACTGAGTCGGCCCCTGCGGGTTTCCATAGCCGCCGACAGAGTGATTTGTGCCACGGAGGTCCTCCGGGGATGTGTATTGGAGATTTTTGGGGTTGAGTTCCCGATCGACCTGATTCCTATTGCGATGGGTGATGTCTGTGTTATAGTGGGCATGGACTGGTTGAGCCGATTCGGCGCGGTTATCGATTGCGAGCGTCAGCTGGTGACTATACGAGATCCTAGTGGGGGAGTTCTTTCGGTTTACGGCGAGGGTACACGTTCTGGATCAGCCTTTTGATTGGCTGCTAGGGCGAGGCAGTGTTTACAGCAGGGCTGTAAGGGTTTTGTGGCGTATGTGATGGATACGCGAGTGATCTCCGAGAGACCGAGTTCGGTGGATGAAGTTCCGGTGGTGCGTGAGTTTCCAGATGTTTTTCCCGAAGAATTACCAGGTGTGCCTCCCGTGAGGCAAGTGGAGTTTGGTATCGATTTGGTTCCGGGAGCCGCGCCTATCGCTAAGGTGCCGTATCGCCTTGCGCCTCCAGAAATGCAAGAGTTATCCTCGCAACTTCAGGAGTTGCTGGGGAAGGGGTTTATTCGGCCGAGTAGCTCGCCGTGGGGAGCACCCATCCTGTTTGTGAAGAAGAAAGATGGCTCGCATCGCATGTGTATTGATTATCGGGAACTGAATAAGTTGACGATCAAGAACCGTTACCCGTTGCCGAGGATCGACGATTTATTCGATCAGTTACAGGGAGCATCTTGGTTCTCCAAGATTGATTTGAGGTCGGGCTATCATCAGGTGAGAGTACGGGACGAGGACGTCCAGAATACAGCATTCAGGACGCGTTATGGGCATTATGAGTTTGTGGTGATGCCTTTTGGGCTCACCAATGCCCCGGCTGTATTCATGGACCTCATGAACAGGGTATGTCGGCCGATGTTGGATCGGTCGGTGATTGTGTTCATTGATGATATTCTGGTATATTCGAGATCTAGAGAGCAGCACGAGGAGCATTTGAGGGAGGTTCTTGGAGTTTTGAGATCGGAGAAACTTTATGCAAAGTTTTCCAAGTGCGATTTTTGGTTGTGGGAGGTCCAGTTTCTGGGACATCTCGTTAACCAGAAGGGGATATTGGTCGATCCGGCCAAGGTTGACGCAGTGATGAGGTGGGAGGTGCCAAGGTCACCTTCTGAGATCCGGAGTTTCCTTGGGTTGGCAGGGTATTATCGGAGATTTATTAGGGATTTCTCCAAGATTGCGGTTCCACTCACCAGATTGACCCAGAAGGGTGTTACATTTCTATGGGGTCCCGAGCAGCAGACCTCCTTTGAGACGCTTCGCCAGAGGTTGTGTGAAGCTCCGGTATTAGCTCTTCCGGAAGGGATGGAGGGTTTTGTGGTATTCTGTGATGCATCAATTTTAGGACTGGGAGCGGTACTGATGCAGAAGGGACATGTGATAGCATATGCATCGAGGCAGTTGAAGCCTCACGAGACGAGGTACCCCACACATGATCTGGAGTTGGGGGCAGTGGTGTTCGTCCTCAAGATTTGGTGGCACTACTTGTATGGGGTTCGTTGTACGATTTACACGGACCATAAAAGCTTGAAGTACCTGATGGATCAGCCTAACCTAAACATGCGGCAAAGAAGGTGGTTAGATGTGGTCAAGGATTATGATTGCAAGATTTTGTACCACCCGGGCAAGGCTAATGTGGTAGCCGACGCATTGAGTCGCAGGGCGGAGAGTGCTCCACTGCGAGATGTATGTTTGCGACTGACTGTGATATCTCCAGTTCTGGATGCCATTCGTGGGGCACAGGCCGAGGCTGTGCGTCCGGAGATGCAGAAGAGAGAGCGGGTCGTTGGGTTGGTTTCGGAGTTCGTATCGGATAGTCGAGGCCTTATGATTTATCAGGGCCGGATCTGGGTACCGTTTGTAGGCGGTACACGTACTACATTGATGAAGGAGGCTCATAGATCGAAATTTTCGATCCATCCCGGGGCTACAAAGATGTATTTGGACCTAAGGAAGGAGTATTGGTGGCCTTGTATGAAGAGGGATGTCGCATGGTTTGTCGAGAGGTGTTTGACCTGTCGAAGGGTAAAGGCCGAACACCAGAGACCGCATGGCAAGTTGCAGCCATTGGAGGTTCCCGAATGGAAGTGGGAACAGATCACTATGAATTTCATCACCAAATTGCCGAGGACTGCCAGAGGAGTCGATGCAATTTGGGTGATTGTGGATAGGTTGACGAAGAGCGCTCACTTCCTTGCCATCAGTGAGAGTTCTTCGGCGGAGAAGTTGGCGGAGATTTATGTGAGGGAGGTTGTATCTCGGCATGGGGTGCCGATCTCGATCGTTTCAGACCGCGATGTGCGTTTCACCTCCCGCTTCTGGAAGAAATTTCATGAGGAGTTGGGTACTAAGCTGCATTTTAGTACCGCATACCACCCCCAGACCGACGGCCAGAGTGAGCGGACGATTCAGACACTTGAAGACATGCTTCGGGCATGTGTATTGGACTTTGGGGGGTAGTTGGGATACGTATTTGCCTTTGGCGGAGTTTTCCTACAATAACAGCCATCATTCGAGCATCGGCATGCCGCCCTTTGAGCTGTTGTATGGTAGGAGGTGTCGGACTCCCATATGTTGGGGAGAGGTTGGGCAAAGGGTAATGGGCAGTACGGAGATCGTGAATCAGACGACAGAGCAGATAGAGCTGGTCAGACAGAGGTTATTGACCGCTCAGAGCCGACAAAAGAGTTACGCGGATAGACGCCGGTCCGAGCTGGAATTTCAGGTCGGCGACTTTGTTCTCCTGAAGGTCTCTCCTTGGAAAGGAGTGATCCGGTTCAGGAAGAGGGGCAAATTGGGGCCCCGGTTTATAGGTCCGTTTCGTGTGATCGAAAGGGTAGGACGGGTAGCCTATCGGCTGGAGTTACCAGCAGAGTTGGGGCAGATTCACAACACTTTTCATGTATCGCAGTTGAGAAGATGTATAGCCGACGAGTCGGCAGTGGTTCCATTGGAGGATATTCAGGTAGATGCAAGCCTGAATTATGCTGAGAGACCAGTGGCTATTAGGGATCGGAAGATCAAGATTTTGAGGAACAAGGAGGTACCTCTGGTATTGGTACAGTGGCAACATCGGAAGGGATCAGAAATGACCTGGGAGCCGGAGGGTATGATGCGGGAGCAGCATCCGGAGCTATTTTAGAGCGAGACTTCGAGGGCGAAGTCTAGTTCTAGTGGGGGAGAGTTGTAACATCCGGATTTTACCAGGTATCTTGTAAATCTAATATTGTCATATTGTGAGAGGGACTCGACGAGTTGGAGCTCAGACTCGCCGAGTAGAGACGCGGAATTTAACATTGGTGCGCGCCTGGACTCGGCGAGTCCAGGATATGGACTCGGCGAGTCTGCGCTGTGTAATGAAACCCTAAATCTCCGGGTTTGAGGCCTATTTAAAGGGCCTTATGGCCGTCATTTGTGCTCACCCAACCCTCAGTGAGTGACCCTTGTGTTCTTGAGCTATTTGTGAAGAGAAAGGAGCCATTCTTGATCTTGTGTGTGTTATTTAGCAAGAAGAAGGAGATCCTAGGCAAGAGGAAGCAAAGGAGGTTGCTATTTCATGGATTTGGAGCTTAGATCATCACTCTAGAGGTATTATCTCGGACCATTTTCTGTTTAGTGAAGCATGATGCAATTTAGGGCTTGTGGTGGTCATTTATGGGATGATTTGATGCCCATTGGTTCCCTCTTTGAGTTGAGGCCATGGATCTGGATCCATAGAGGTCCAGAGAGCCTCACTCATCAAGCTTTATGAGTGATAATAGAGTCTTTGACCTTGTGTTGTAGTATTTGAGTCATAAACATCATATATGGTCATATAGAGGTTGTATGTGCATCAAGATTGTAACTTTACGTGCTAAATGAGCTTGGAGGGACTGGATCTATAGATTAATGAACTGGATCTGACCTTTAGAGCAAGATTGAGTCAGTGCATGGCATGGACTCGCCGAGTCCGAAGAACAGACTCAGCGAGTAGTATGAATGTTGCCCGACCACTCTGTGAGTGGCCTCGCCGAGTTGGGAAAGGTGGACTCAGTGAGTCAAGGGGGAGTCAGAATGGACAGGTGGACTGAGTCTAACTGGACTCGCCGAGTTGTTCTTGATACTCGGCGAGTTGAGTCGTGGTGGCCCCACAACTCGTGCCAGGTGGAAGTCGTCGAGTTGAGGGAATGTTCGACGTGTCAAGGGAGGATTCCAGGGAAATTGGTGTATACGCCCAGACTCGCCGAGTCGCCTGGGTACTCGCCGAGTCCGGTCAAAGTTGACCGTTGACCGTTGACCTAGATTGACTTGTTATAGTGTGGTCAACCCTAGTGGGGAAAGTGTTAATTAGAGGTGTATTGTGCTATAGGGGGACGACAGCTCGACAGGTCGAGTGACTAGCGATTTCAGGTTTACGATTTACCGAGACACGCGAGGTGAGTCTTCTCACTATACTTTACCTTGAGTAGGTAACCAGAGTTATGTGATAGAGTATTTGTATGCTATGTATGTTATGTGTTGTATTGCATTACTTCTATGTGTTTGATGCTGTGCATGTTTACAGAGTTAGAACCGGAAGGTTCACAGAGTTAGAACCTGAGGGTTCACAGAGTTTGGGTGCACGGACCCACAGAGTTATAGCCTCGAGTGGCTAATATGTGTTATATGTAGTATTTTGGGGAACTCACTAAGCCTTGTGCTTACAGTGTTGATGTTATTGTTTCAGGTACTAGTGACGACCGCGGGAAGGCGCCGGCTTGATCCGTACACACACACATTCGGAGCTCGATATCATGATCTTGGGATTTTGTATTGTCTTGTTTGGATAATTAAAATGGTTGTTTAATGAATATCAATGGAATTATGTTTTATAAAAAAATTGAAAAATTTGTTTTGAAGATTTTCGGTGTTACAAAATCGATTTGGAAGTCAACCTGTCATGCGGGCGGGATTCTGGGAATGTGTTAGAGAAGTCACAGACCTCCGAAATCTTCTTGATGTCTTTCTCCTCTTGCTTCTTATCGACTACGTGGGCTATGAAAGCATGGTATTCGTTACGGATATACTTTTATGCTTTGACGCAAGAGATGATTTGTAGGCTCGCACTAGGTTTGTCGCCATAGATGATGAGAGTTTTTCCACTTGGAATATTAATGCGAACGGCCCTTTCGTAACACAGAATGTCCGCACGATTAGAACTCAACTAATCCATGCCAATGATGATGTGAAAGCTCTTTATTGAGACCGTCAATAAATCGATTTTGAATGAGTGATTGTCTAAAGTGAGGGTACACCTTGAGTATATGTCAATAGTGCTTTCTGTCTTTCCATTTTCCATTTCTACGACGTATGTTTCTTTTAGTGATTGGGGATTTTGTTTTAATAATTGTTTGAATTTGTGTCTAACGAAACTCCTCTCTGCTCCACTATCGAATAATATGCATGCATATCAGTTATTGAGGAGAAACCTACCGGTAACCACCATGGGATCTTCCATTGCTTCCCCTTGCCCTAAGGCCAAGACCCTTCCGACACCGCCAATGTTTGTGTTTCTAGCTTTTGGGCAGTCCTTCTTGTAGTGCTCAGTTTCCCCGCAGTCGTAACAGGCTCGGCTTGCTCTGGCGTTGGCGGACAGGTTGGCGTGTTGGGCAGTCTCCCTGTAGCAACGGGCGATATGCCCTTTCTTTGTTATAGATATTGCAGTGTATCTCGCGACAAGGGCCAACGTGATGAAAGTTTCACTTGTTACACTTGGGAAGATTCCCAGCATACTGTCTCGGAGGGGTTGGAGCAGCAGCGGTAGTGGCAGCGCGAACTGCCACTACCTGTTTGTTTCTTGGTGGGATCTTGGGCCGGTTGATTTTTCATGTTGTTCCAGAATTTTCTTTTGTTGTTTCCCCTTCTTGTTTGCTCGGAGGTGGCCACCACGGTGCCATGGATGGCACGATGGTCGATGAGTTACTATGCTAATTTCTTGGCACTATCAAATGTAGTCGACTTTGAAGCCAACACATTTCCTTGGATCTGGGGTGTTAATTCCCAAATGTATTTTTCCACCTTTTTGCTTTTTGGGGTGACCAACCCGAGACATAATATGGCCAGATCGCTGAATTTGGCTATGTATGATGTGATGTTAGAGCCCGCCATTTTAAGTCCCTAAAGTTCCTACTCTAATTTCTGATTTTTGCCCCTTGGGCAATATTTCGCTAACATAAGGGCAATCAGATCATCCCAGCTCATCGCTGGCTACCGGGAGAGTTAACGATTTCACATGACCGTTCCACCAGGTAAGGGCTCGGTCAGTGAAGGTGCGAGCTGCAAATTTAACTTTGCTTGCTTCAGAACAGGCATATATTTCAAAGACAGATTCAGTCTTTTTAAACCACTGCATAAGGGCGATTACGCCCCCAGTTCCGTTGAAGAATTAGGGTTTGCCATGCGAAAAATCTTTATAGGAACATTCCTTCAAACATCACTGACTGTCCCCCTGATTGGAGGTAGCAGCACCAGTACCCAACCCGGCACCATTTGTACCAATTTGTGACATTACAGCTGTCACGGCTGCTGTTACGGTAGCTTGGAACATTGTGGGGTCAAACTGTGGAGGTGGTGGTGGAGAGGGAGGTACATTGGGAGTAGGACTGAGATTTTTTCGTGGTGCCATAAATTTAAAATTTTTGGTAAGCCTTTAATAGTAGAGAAAAATTGGTTTTTATTGAACTAAAATTATCTGTGTTATGATCCGACTTTTTAAAGTAATTGTAAGTAATTCATGCTGGAGAGTTCATATGATTTTGAGCCCATGAATTTAGTAGTGTCAGAGTGCAAACTTATGACTTGATCCATGCTAGGTCCTTCTACATCTACTTAGTGCATTCTTGTTATATGCAATTAAGATCGAATAGATCATTAAATCTAATGGGTCTGCCCCAGGTCCACAACCAAACAAGGAACAGGGCCTAAAGCGGAACCACCATTTCTAAACCGATAGAATCTTAATTGCATACAATTTTATTGCCTACACCAAGTAGCTGTAGACTCACCATAAGCAACGACATGTATTGTTTTATGCATTTAGTGATGACTCCACCAATGAAATATAATAAGTATGATAGTTTTCATTGATATGACTTTTGTACATAGAGTTCGGAAAAATTTGACCTTGACGCAGGTCAACATCACGTCATTGAAAGAGAAGTTTTTGAAGGCATTAAGCTCCTTTGATTAGTGTAACCACATAATTGCAGGATTGTACATACACATAGAAAAGAAAAGATTAGCACCAACACATACTCATAAACCTAACTTATAAAGATTTGTGAGCAGTGTGGACACTACTCATGACGACTAGTCCCTTGCGGGTTTTGAGACGAGGTCGAGGCTCCTTGTATCTCCGCTAATCGATGCTTGCCTATGACTACTCTCTCATCGAGAGCTAGGTGCCTTTCCTGATATTCCCTTACCTCCGCCCGTGTGGTGGCAAGATCCTCCATGAGTTGGTCCCTAGGATAGTGGTCTCTTTCCAAGTTGCGAGTTCACACGTTGGCAACTTATACAACGACACTCAGCTCCTGAACAAGGTTGGCAATTTCCCTATACTGATTTCCTAAGTTCATGATTTGTTTGATCACGACTGGGAGGGCCTTGTCAGCCGGTCCTCCGTGGTAAAGGTCGTAGTAACCTTGCTGATCGCCAAACGGTGACCATTGTCGCTGTTGGCGACTCCACCTTTCGATTTTGGTTTCCCAACGGGGCTCAGGTCCTTTGTAACCAAATCAGTTCGCGGGAACCTTAGCTATGTAAGGAGGGTTGATGACCTTCGGTTCCTCCTCCAACTCCTCCTCATCTTCTTTGTCCTCTAATTCTTCCTCGAGTTCTTCCTCGTCACTTCTCGGACGAATATAGTTGATCAGTCTATATCCTTCCTAGACTTGATTACATATCCCAAGGCATAATGTTTGTATACAACTCATCCATTTTTACTTTTCGTGATTTTCCTAGATACACCACTATACATACATGCATGTACGTACTTATACTTTTTATAAAATTAATATTTTATTTTTAAAAGTATAATTGTATGAAAACGGTTTAATCAGAGAATCTTATTCCTATTGTGTTTATAGTTTGTATATCTTATATGGTTTGATATACTAAGTTCACTATAAACAATGCTCTGATATCAATCTGTCACACCCCCGAACAAAGGATGACGGAAACGTCCGGGGGTGGAGGACTTCATGTATAGTATTACAACAACGAGTATAATAGTGCTCAAAGTAAATACAACCATTGTAAATATAATCGAGAAAGTTACATGATTTCAAAAGTTACATGTTCCAAAATCGATTATAATATAATGACAAAATGTTTTCCCTGACGTCGTAACGTCCCATCCTCAAAAGCTGGTAGTTACCTGTTTTACTGATTACCTAAGAATACAAGTAGTTTTGAAAAAGTGTCAACAATTAAGTTGGTGAGTTCATAAACTATTGGATGTAGAGTTTAAAAACCCTGGTTACCACCAGTATGCGTAGTAGTTTTATTAGATGAAATAAGACCGAGTGTTGTATCCCGAGTTTGAAAACGTTTTTTTGTAACTGTAATGTGTACTCAAGAAAAATCCAATATTTTCTTTATAAAACGTTATGTAGTCTTAAATCCCAAGACTGAGTGTATGTATGTTTCGTACTAGCAACGATGTATGCAATTTTAAATAGATAAAACCCCTTTTTAAACTAGAAATTATCGTAAACTATATGTGTCGTTATCTCCCTATGTGAGTCTCTATAACTATACTATAACAAAGATGACCTACTGCGACGTTCTTTAGATGTCGAAATAGATATGACATTTGTCACCCCCCAAATGGCCGGTCGGGTTGTTGCTAGCAGCATGGGTGTGGGTTGTCAATCCCAGTATATATCTATACACAATTACCACGCTCTCCCTATAAGAGACTCTGGTTATATCTAACAAACATTTTAACCCATACTCTAAGAGTACAGTGAGGACTAGTCCCACAAATTACGATAACGAGTTTACGTGTAATGTGAGTGTAAAACCTTTTATGTGGTGGAATCGAATCTCCTTTTCGTGTAGTATATTTGTAATGTGAAATCCATAAACTATACCTATTATACTTTATCATGTAGTAAATGAAACCCATTTGTATTGAGTGTAAAACCTTTCTGTTTAAATAGTAGTTTAGCAAAACATAACTATACTTATTATGTTTCATGTTGTATGTTTGTAATGACAAAGGACTTTTACAATTCAATGAGTAATTTATGTTATTTAAATGTAACTCAATAGAAAACACATGTAAAATATGAAGTCATCAAAGATAAACACTTTGCTCAACATGTTACAAAGTGTTATAAAAGTTGTAAGCTATTTAACTAGTTTTTAACTTTTCTGCACTGTTTTAGAAAAATCACAGAAACATCATACGAAGTCGAAAACTGAATTCGGAAACTCTAAGAGTTTAGAAAACGTGTCTAGTTTGTTCATAATTTTTATTATGATTTTTAGTGATCTCTAACTTGTGTGAAAGTGTTCAACTTCACAGACTGATCCGAAGTTGTAGCTACAGTGATAGACAATTTTGTAAAAATCACCTTAAATTGTAGAAAAATCGTATGAACATGTGCAAGTAGTCATTTTAACGGTATAAACCTGAACTATTTTAATATTAAATATTTTTTAAATACTTTAAGTTTAATTTGGCCAAAACAGTTCGTTAATGAACCTTAACTTTCTTGTTGCAAGTTGATGCTTGAGTTTAGTTAAGTTTTTGGTGTTTTAACTTGTATTCCCCCCCCCCCCCCCACCTAAAAGTTGAATAAAACATGAAAATGTAGGGGTATGAACTCGCCTTGACTGATTTATTGGGATGGATGATGAAGGGAAGAGGTTTCCAAGTCAAGAACACATGGAAAATGCTTGAAGATTTGAAGATCTTAAGAACAAATATGTCGATATTTGTGTAAGAAATCCATGACTTGAGTGAATGTGTGTAGAATGTTCAAGTGTGGGATGAAGATACTAACCAAAAGTGAGTGAGTGAAAAGCTCAATATTAGCCTTGAAATCTCGAGTTTCAGAGAGGGAAAATGAGAGAGATATGTTTGCTTTTTGGTGAAAGAGTAAATATTTTGGGAGGAGAGATAATGATTTTTCCAGCCTTTGATTAATATAACTTGGTGGAGGAGAGTTTGAGAGGAAAAATAGTTGATTAGATAGAGATGGATAGTGACTGGAGGTTGTCATAGAGTGGGTATGGGGGGATAACTTGTTGTCATTACTTTAAGGGAAAGTCAACACTCATAGCCAATATCTTGCACAAAAGATATTATTCTTAGATAAAGTTTTCCCCCAAAATGTGATTAAAATATGAATATATGGGGTCTTATATGTCAAAATATGAGTTTGGGTGAAAATCTCACGTTAAAATCATGAAAAACGGGCTTAAAACGCGAAAGTGGTCGAAAACCTGGAAAAAGAGGCGAATCTGCGAGAATCCGAAATTCAGAGGCGAGAGTTCGGTTGGTGCGAGTTTCGGTCCATGAGAGAGAGTAGGCTCGGTCTGAATGTCTTGCAGGCGAAACTTGTCGAGTGGGAAGCGAAGCCTGGAGCTGAAAGCGAAGGGAAGGCAGGCGAAATGAACCGAAAGCAGGCGATGCTTCGGTCCGAAGGGGCTTGATCCGAACCGAAGGGTGAGTTTGGTCCTAGGAGGGGCTTCAGTCTTTATGGCTTTGGTTCTTAGGTGGGTTCGGTCCATTGGAGTAGCTTCGGTCCTAAGAGGCTTCGCCCCCTTTAAGTTGTTTTTCCATAAATCCTTCCGTTTCGAGTGATTTTTGACTACGTTAAGGGTTGAGATGCCCCGAGTGATTATAAAAAGTTATGAGAGAGATTTGGGAGAGATTAGAGAGAGAGAGAGAGAGGGAAGGAGATAGAGCGAGAGAGATTGAGAGAGAGAGAGACTTTGTTTGTGACCTTTGCGAGTGAAAATGCAAGGTTTGTAAACCCCATTAAGCCTCGTTATGAGTGTTATATGTCCCCGAAGGGTATGTAATAATGTTTTATCGAGTAGTTCCATCACTTATCCTGATTAGGGTTTAGATTTTCTAGACACGTGAAAACTCAAAGTGATACTTTACCTTAAGATAGTGTGTTGTACAATAATAAACATAATGTAAACCCTAATATACAAGGGTTAATTGAGTTGATCGGTTTGACTTGTTGACTTTATTGACTTTGACTTGACTAGAAATTAACGGTTGTTACAATGTTGCTATGTTATAGTGATCTAATAGATCTTTATCATGGTATATAGGATGTTGTTATGATGTAGTGATTTGTGAGATCTATATCCTCGTATATAGGATGTTGTTATGCTGTAAGGATATGTTAGATGTATATCCTGGTATATAGGATGTTGTTATGCGGTAGTGATTTGTAGATCTGTATGACTACATGTACTTGCTGGCTATTGATTATTATGGTATATGTTGATGTGATATGTGATGGGTTTTGGTCATAAGACATCCTATGTGCTCATACAAACCCTAATGCTTGGATCTAGGTTTCTCTATTGTACATGCTTTGAATCCAAGACTATAAACCCTAATTCTAGCATATGGAAATCGATATTAACATATAATTAGGTTTAAGATATTACCTTGATTGTTATGTAGCAATAACAATCCTAATTCCTCCTTGAATTGACTTAGGAATGCTTAGAGTCACAAGTGTCACTCCTCTAATGGCTTACAAACACCAAGAGCAAATGGAGAAGGTATAAAGAGAGAGGAAAGAGGTAGGAATTCGTCCTTAGGACTTCTTGGGAAGGATTAGACGAATTCATGAGCCTTAGGGGGTTTATATAGGTGTAAAGATTAGGGTTTTAGTCCTTATCCTTATCTAGTTGCTTGCCCACCAAGTAACCATAAGATAAGTCTTAGAAACCCTTATCCTAGTCAAATTCTAAAGCCTTATCACCTTAGATTCGTCCAACCCATTAATAAGATAATCCTTACCTTATTTTGTAACTATCACATAATTACAATTCAGCCCCTCTAGTTTAATTAATTACACTTGATCACAAAATTAATTCCTAATTAAATATTGACCAATATTAATTAAACAAATATGATTTCTCCTTTAATATATTATTCTTATAACATATTAATAAATCATAATAACCTCTCTCTCTTTATTTATTTCTCCAATCAAGTTGCTTTGGTGAAGGCAACCCAAAAGGACCATGCACCATCGGGTCAAGTACATACCAAAATAGTTATGGACTTAGACACTAATCCAACAGTCTCCCACTTGGATAAGTCTAATAACTATTCTGTGTATGACTTTAGATCCTGATCTGCAATCGTAGCTTTCCAAAGCCGCTGTCAACTCTGATCCTATCAGATACGCGTGTCCTTAGATAAGGGATCATATATTCCTCCATTCTAGATATCGTAAGACATGATTTCCAATCATTCTCTTTGTACTATTTCTCGATCTCCGATTTATGACGACTGACTAATTGAACAAATCAAATTAGCCCTAGCCCGGCCGAGCATTTACGTTTGTCATCACTAAACCATCGAGGGGCCCAAAAGATATCGCTTTTATCCTTCTTTGGATAAAAGGAACGGATAAACTTTGATACAATGCTTGCTTGCACTTACTAACCAAATCACACACAACAATATGTTTTATAACACCAAGTTACTAGTGCATTTACATATTATCAATGTGCAACCGATTTGAAAGATACAACTCACACATCTTGGTTTCAAGAATATAAGATGTTATCGTCTCACCAATCACTCGTGATACAATTCATGGAGTGATCCCTGTGAGCGCGGGTTTAATCCAATGCTCAAATTCATATTCATAAGCACTCATGAACGTTGCAGCAAACATTTGCTTATGTCTAACACTCTTTTAGACAATCCACACACCAATTCATGACAGTCTTCATTCATACCTACTTCCATCATATGAACGACTGTGGCCCGTTCAAATAATTTGATTATTCTTAATAAACTCAATTATTCAGGAAGTCTAATCCCATATGGCCTCAAACCTTTGAGTATAAATAAAAGTCCTTTTATTTATCACCATATCGATTACTCATTATTTGTCGTTTCGGGTAGTCAACTTCTTACTTGAATTATTACACTTGTCCCATGCTCCTAGCATGCACACAATGTTCACCTATGGTTCTTACTTTGTGAAATAGATCACATTGAACACATTTCCAATCATTCTCATTTCACAACTCCGAATCCTTTTTCATAAGTGAAAGAATATCAAAATTCTTGCTACTTATAGAATATGCAAGATTCTAACATTCTATGCAATGATTCTTTCGTAATGTCACTGCACCAAAGTCACAAAGACTATTGCTAATGATGTTACAAAATCTTCTCTCGGAGATTGTTACAAGACAATTGCTTAGATATGATGTCTCTCACTCATAGTACATTCCTTTGAACATCCTTTTGCATAAAAGTTTCTAATCTAGACATAGATTTTTCAATATTCAATTCCCAATATGGACACGCTTCCATATTTTCCATATGACAACTCATTCTTAATAGAATCTTATCTATTCGTAATGATGTCGATATGGTCCATTTAATACCATGCTTCCAACTACTCACAAGCAACCAATCCTCATCGAACTTTGGATTGTCCTTTGATAGTTGTTTAATTATTCTAGTCAAAACCAATTCTAGTCCCTTTTCCCTCTAAATGCGCTAGACATTTGGAAAATTTTAGAATGGTTAAATATTAAAGCATTTGCAATCGATCCTATACCCGAAGCGTATGGGACACGACGCATAATGTTTTATTTGCTATGTTCTCAAAATTCGAATTGTGAAGAGGAATGCCGTAATCATAATCGAAATTTTAAGAACGCACTATGTACCTTTGACTAAATTTATTAACATTTCTCAACCTAAGCCTGTAGATTTGAAATGAAGCATAATATTCTCTCCCTTAATTATAGCAAAACAACTATTCCATCCATACAACTTTTCAAAGAATGACTCTTGTTTTCTATAATTAATATTGCCAACTTGCAATACTTTCCTTAATAATCATACAATCATAACATTTATGCTCCCACTATCATGATGATTATTATAAAACATAACACTTATGCTCCCACTAGCTTCGACATGTATTCATAAACATCTTAACTTTCAGAAAAACAATACTTATTGAATTTCTTAAGTTCATGTTTCTAATACTTAGTACTTTGATAATCTTTTATCAAGGCTTCTTGAACTTATACACCTTTGCCTTAGATAGTTCATATGTGTGTCTTAAACAATTAAGACTAATTGCCAAACCTCACAATTCAAATCATGGAAAGGGATACCGTAACCATAATTGAATTCGAGAATGCAACTTTTCAATCACTATCTTCTTAAAATCTTTCTTAGTGAAAGCATTTCCTCACAATCATTTTCATGAAGGATGAAATCTTATGACACTTAGATTTAAAGTGGTGTATTCGTTCCTATCCATGTGAATTTGTTAAAAACAGAGTTTACGACAAATTCAAACTCATATGGATCGAACTTTCTTAATCTTGATTTCTTGCCTTATGGTAGCACAGCTGCCCACCACGTCTTCCAAGTAGTTAAGCAGCTCACCCTTTCCTATCAATGTACCTTTCATTGATTAAGGTGCTTTGCCTTTTATGCGTTCAAAATGAGAACTCATAGAACTCACATGCATAATTAACTCAATTGGAAACAGCACAGAAACAAAATAATGTCAACACGATAGGTTGTAAACCTCAACTCGTGTGCTAGTGATGATCGATAAGGTTTATTTGATTTGTTCTTGAAACCTTTCAAGACCATTAAGACACCCACTGATTCCATGACATATAAGATTCTCTTGTCAATAAACATTTGTTGACAACCAAATATTCAAGAGTTAGTGTAGCTTTTATCAAAACACTTCATAAATTGGTCCTAGTTGGCCTTTGTCTTATCCAAGACATCACAACTTTCCACATTTGATGAATGTTATAAACCTTTAATACTTTTCACTCATTGTCACAATCTTAACTTTAAGACTTGTTATTGGAACGAAGTATGATAGACTTCTTGATTTAACCATTTCTTCAATCCTTGATTCCTCTTCTTAAACATACAATTGTACTAAGACTCACTTAGAGGATCAATTGAGATATGGTTCTTAATCATTAAGACCCATTATAAAGCATAAAAGCTACTCTCTATTCTTCTTATAATGGAGAAACTTTTATCTTTCTGCCTACTTGATTCTTCTTATTCGTTTTGCCATTGATTCAAACCTTTTCAATCAATTCAGAGTTACAATTAATCCTGTAAGTATAATCATATTTACTAAACCTTTAGTAAATCATGACAAATATCTTTGTTACTCTTATGGTGAACTTGATCAACACACAACTTTGTGTACTCGATCTCCTAGTCCTTCACTTGACACTTTGTCAACGAATTTGTCTAATTTCGAAATATGAAATTTCTAATTCATCATGCAACCAAGTTGCGTGATTCCAAATTTCTGTCCAATTGAAATTTGGGCGATGAGAAACTCTCCCTATTTGGTAAATTCTCGACATTTCCATAAATAACATAACTAAGAATCATATCCATTCATTGTAGAAATATGCAAACATCAATTTTCATAACGATTTCATTACAAGGAAGTAAACAAATAAATAAATAAGTCAAAATTTATTTTATTTATAAAACCAGCGGAAAAACATTTGTCCTTACAATGCAAAATCTATTGAAAACTATGTAAAAGGAAAATTTCTATCATAACTATCTAAGCTCAAAATCCAATCTTCAAATCCATGCGATCGAGATCCATCTCTTGTGACTAGATTCATCTTGCTCTCTTATCAAGCTTCCTTTCTTTTCACCGATCCTGAAAAACATTCAAATGCAATCTTATCACATCATGTATTAAGAATCAATGAATAGGAACTTAACGGAGTTAGATAGTGGATTTTACCTGAAGCGTAGTCATACTTTTGACTCACCCATCTCTTAGATCTCTTAGGTAAATAGGGCAACTTCGTCTCCAATGCCCCTTCTCTTGGCAATAAAAGCAAATTGACTCTTTTGGAACAACACATGGAACTACTTCAGACATCGCCTTTCTCTTATGATCTAACTTTTCGATCATTGCATGTCTTTCATTGCTATTGTCTATATCCATAGAGGTCTTGAAGGCAGATTCACCAATCAACTTTGCTTTTCTATTGCGCCAAACCATTGCTGATTCAGCAACAATAAGCATATAGGTGAGATCAATAAGGGTCACGTCATGGTTCATCATATAGTACTCTCTTACGAACTCACTATACGAGTTAGGAAGTGACTGAAGAACCAAATCAACAACCATCTCTTCACCGAAAACGGATCCCATCATTCTTAACTTATCAATGTGTGACTTCATCCCTAAGACGTGTGCACACACCGACCTTCCTTCTTTATGTTTACTTGCCAAAAGGGCTTGAGTGATATTGAACCTTTCAATTTTACAATCTTGTGGGTTATGGAGAATAATTGGAGGAGGAGGAGGAAGAAGTGAAGCTTGATTTCTTGTTCCTCGATCGAATCGTGGAATATCATCTTCATGTGGAATGCTTGTTCCAAGGGATTTGGGAAGACCATAGTTGTCAAACTTTGACATCTACAAAACGGGAGAAACAAATTCAAGTTAGTTGATTGATTGATTGAGTCCTTAGTAAATCACCCAAATGAGATACTAAGGCTAGGACCCAACACAATACGCTACAACCTAGAAAAGGGATGCCGTAATCTAGTTGCAGAATATTTGAAGGTAAGTGAATGGCGATTCACTAATTTCCACCATGAAAAACGGAAAAAGAAATTTAAGTTTTAAATCTATGAAAACTCCTAGATCCTTTGAGATTCATTGAACATTTCAATGGCATGTTTAAATCTCGATATGCCCCTCTCGTTTGTGACTGGGATGCCGAGGATCACAAAGCGGGTGTGAATAACCATGCAAAGTTACATGGTGCCCTCACATGTTATAGTCACCTATTTGATGTGCCGGTAAACCACACACGCTCCACCGAACTATGACAAACATTGAGTCACCCTTTGCTACCTTTGCTTAGAACCATTTAGTGTGCCGGTAAACCACGCACGCTCCACTAACGTCTTCGCAAGGGCATAAAGTGTAATTTCATGGAATTGCATCAATTCACTTTGCCTAAGTAACTAAGATTGAGAATTTGTAAAAACATTTAGTTACTTTTGTATTTCATTATACTTATAATGGAAGGTTTCGTCCTATCCTACCCGTTCGGCTAACGACCCTCCACTAGTCAAGAGTGCGGTGGGTAAGAGTGGATACCCATTCAATCGTCATTTTATAGGCAATTTCCTTAAACACCCCTTATAGACCAGCTTTGTGAATGAGGCCTACTAACGGTAAGACTGACTTTTACTCATACATATATATAATGTTAGACTTTTAATGTTATATATACTATAGGGTGCATTTTACACTTTTAAAATATTAGGTGATCAAATTTAACAATTATACTTTTAATTCAATTAAATTGTAAACCTAAACTTTTATGGATTTATTAAACTTCTTTTAATTATACACCTTAATTAATTAATAAAACCATAAGGGTGTGATTTGAACTTTTCAAAACATTACTAGGGTTTTAGAATTTAACATTCCTAATCAACTTTTAAATTCCAAAACTTGAGGGCAAGTTTTGAAACCTTTTTCAAACCATTAGAGTTTTAACTATTTAAATTTCAAAACTTCAAAACTTTTGGGTTCAAATTTAAACTATAAAACCTAAAGGGGAAAATATGAAACCTTTCATAACAACAAGGATCAAATAACAAATAATTCAAATTAACATTTAATCACATAATTATCCATATTTGATTTATTTAATGATTTCTTGCAAAACAATTTATCAATTTACTCAAAATAATTAATCAATTATCACATAAGGAAACAATTATCTTATTAATTGATAAATATCTTCAATTAGATCAAAATTATAGTCAAATATATCATATAATCGGATTAATATTGATCTAACATGATAAGGTAACTATCCATAAGCAAAAACAGCAAGAAAACCCGAGATACCCTCCATGTGACGAGTTGACTCGTCGAGTCTGCATGGACTCGGCGAGTTTAGCTATGGACTCGGCGAGTCCATCCTCCAGAAACAAAAAAATCGAATTTTTTAATCATGTATAGCATCAATACAATTGAAACCAATCTAGGCTCTGATACCACTTTGATGGGTTTTGGTCATAAGACATCCTATGTGCTCATACAAACCCTAATGCTTGGATCTAGGTTTCTCTATTGTACATGCTTTGAATCCAAGACTATAAACCCTAATTCTAGCATATGGAAATCAATATTAACATATAATTAGATTTAAGATATTACCTGGATTGTTATGTAGCAATAACAATCCTAATTCCTCCTTGAATTGACTTTGGAATGCTTAGAGTCACAAGTGTCACTCCTCTAATGGCTTACAAACACCAAGAGCAAATGGAGAAGGTATAAATAGAGAGGAAAGAGGTAGGAATTCGTCCTTAGGACTTCTTGGGAAGGCTTAGACGAATTCATGAGCCTTAGGGGGTTTATATAGGTGTAAAGATTAGGGTTTTAGTCCTTATCCTTATCTAGTTGCTTGCCCACCAAGTAACCATAAGATAAGTCTTAGAAACCCTTATACTAGTCGAATTCTAAGGCCTTATCACCTTAGATTCGTCCAACCCATTAATAAGATAATCCTTACCTTATTTTGTAACTATCACATAATTACAATTCAGCCCCTCTAGTTTAATTAATTACACTTGATCACAAAATTAATTCCTAATTAATTATTGACCAATATTAATTAAACAAATATGATTTCTCCTTTAATATATTATTCTTATAACATATTAATAAATCATAATAACCTCTCTCTCTTTATTTATTTCTCCAATCAAGTTGTTTTGGTGAAGGCAACCCAAAAGGACCATGCACCATCGGGTCAAGTACATACCAAAATAGTTATGGACTTACACACTAATCCAACAATATGATCGATAGGGTTGAGGTGGTCTTGCTTTATACTGAAGGTCAAGATACCCAGGGCGATCCGGATAGACTGAAGGCTTGCGAGGCGGTCCAGTAAGGCCGAAGGGCCCGGAGAGTGGTCCTGATGGGATTTAGGTCTGGGTTGGCGGTCCAGTCATGCTGAAGGCTCTGAGAGGTGTCCAGATAGTCGGTAGGCCTAATGCGGTAGACCAGTCAGATTGAGGGCTCATGTATGCATGTTGTTATTAGTGTGGTACTTTGGAGGAACTCACTAAACATTGACTTACGGTTTAAGTATATATTTCAGGTACTTTAAATGATCATGGAAAAGCAAATGCATGATCATGTATATCCTCCTGGTTTTATGACATTTGATTTGGGACACTCTCATATATGAATTTCACTTTTGAGAACAATGTTTTGTAAACGATTATTGTTTTCTTTATTGAACAATAAAAATTTTCTACATTGATTTTTAAGATGTTACAATTTATACGTTTTTTTATGTATTTGTTTTACGTAAAATATGTATTTTTTATTTATTAAAAAAAACGTTTTCGTATAATATGTTATTAAATTGCTATGATCCTAAAACATATTTTTACGTTTTCATAAAAAATAAGTTTTTTTTTTGTCTTTCACACATAATTTTTTTTACGTATTTATTTTATTTAAAATATGTTTTTTTATATATTTAAAAAATAGTTCACGTATAATACGTTACTATAATCCGGAAATATAAATTTAAATACATAAAAAATGTAATAACATATATATTATATGAAAACATATTTTTAAATACATTAAAAAATACATCTTTGTATAGTATATTATTAAATTGCTATGATCCTAAATATATTTTCACGTTTTAATAAAAAAAAAAGATTTTTTTTGCCATTACGTAAAAAAGTAAGTTTTTTATGTATTTATTTTATGTAAAAGAAGTTTTTTATATATTTAAAAAATACGTTTTCATATAATATGTTATTACATTCTTATAATCCGAAACTAAGGACGTTAAAAATATATTTTAGGTTATAACAATGTAATAACAACTTATACGAATTTGTATTTTTTAAATACGTAAAAGAAACATATTTTACATAAAACAAATACTTAAAAGAAAACATTTTTTTCTATGTGAAAGAAAACTTATTTTTTTATAAAATCGTGAAAATATGTTTTATGATCATAGCAATGTACCAACATATTATATGAAAACGTACTTTTTTAAATACATAAAAAAATATTTTACATAAAACAAATACATAATAAAAACATATAAATTGTTTGTAAAATATTTTTATAATACGCGAAAAATATATTTTGTTTTATTAAAAAAATTATAAAAATATATTTTTTTAATTTTTTATTATTAATGTATTTACGATTTGTAAAGAATATTAGTTACTTTTTTGAGAACATAAATTAAGTGTGGTACTAGCCTAATTGACTAAGGTTTTGCCTAATTAAGAGAGAAGGGGTGTTCAAATTAGAATTGTGGTCTTTTTATTTTATAACATATATATTTTATCAAATGTTATAAATTCAACCATTTTTTTACTTGGAAAGCCGAAAATACTATTTCAAATTCCCTAACAGCTAAAAATTAATAGAGTCGGTAAAATGGACCATCCATGCAAGTTTTGCAAATCATATGGACAATCTATGTCAAAAAAAAAAAAATAAACAAAGATTAAGTTTGTGAATTTTTGTAAACCACATGGACCATTTTTATAGTTTTGTGTCTTATATTAGATTTATAATTAAATAAAAACCATATCATTTAACATCAAAATTAATTTTGATAATCAATTCTTTATTGCCGTTAACAACATATCTTATTTGATTAGATATAGAATCTTAACTTTAATTTTGAAAATATATTTGTTAAAATTAGTGTACACTGTAGTGTATGAATAAGCTGTACGTGTACCTTATTTATATGTTTAATATAATAAAATTAAAAATACTATTTAACCAACTTAAAATATTTTTTAATGGTTATTTTACAATCATAATATGAACATAATTTCTTGGTGTATTTGTTTCTCAATATTTTATAGTTCCATATGTTTTGATAGAAAACAATCAATAAACCTTAGTTATATTTATTTTGAAGCATTTTTTTAAGTGTGGAAGATTTTTTTCCTTAAAAGTTAGGAAATCGATAAATCCATCTTTAAATAATTATTCAGATAACGCATTAGAATGTATGATTTGGATAATAGAGGTGATTTGTACACAATAATTTTTTCTCCGTACACAACAATTAGTGTTTTAAAATGTTGTATTGTACAACTTTATAATGCATAAATTGTTGTATATGATAAAAAAAATTATTGTATACGAATGATTTCCCTTTGGATAATTATGAACTTGCACAAACTTGGTTCAAAAGAATATAATGTACACCATTGGAAGTGAAATTAATATGCTTATGCACTTAATCAAATTCCTCTAAAAATCTTCGACAAAAGTTTTGTTCAAGAAAAAGTATTATACCAATATTCAACCAACACAAATACTTATACAAAATACAATTATACAAACGCATTGAAGGTAGTAAGATTTGCAAACCAACACAACATATAGAGTGCTTCATGCACAACTGATCCTATTAGTCAAAGCCAAAAATGACCAGGTCGAAATATGGACGACCCAACTGATAATATGGGTGACTGTAAATCTCCAAATCAAATTACTAAAACATATATTACACCAAAATTGTAAGTTGCATGTTTTTTGGGTTTTTAAAAGGAAAAGTTAGTTGTTTTAAAGTAACAATTTATAGATAGAAAGTCAACCATTTGAAAAGCACCGACTCTTCTTTATAATAAAAATTCCAAAAATTATAACTCATCTATTTTAAGAAATTTCTCTATGGGTATGTTTGGTGTTTATAAACTTATATTGTTTTTTGAGTTTATTGTAATTTAATATTGTGTGGAAATTCATCACTGATCGGTCTAAAATGTTCATTAAATGAAATTGATAGAAAAAAAAATATACTAGTTGCAGGTCCGAAAAAGATCGTATAAATTTAAAAAATCTGTAAAGTTATTACTCTTGCACCAATGAGGTCTTATATATTGATATATTTTCACAATTGTATCATTAAAAATATTTTTAAAAAAGGAAAACGATCTTAGAAAAATTGGTTAAAAACCAAACTGGTTTTGTAAAAACAGGTTTCGGATAAAACTGAAGCTTGTGCATCTCTATCTTCCTTGAATAGATTAGTTATTTAGGGTAAAAAAAATAAAATATGAGCTTTAAAAATCTTGATTTGTACATATGTTTTTTGTGCATCACTTGGTAAATATATCTTTCTCCATAACATTTCTTTCTTTCATTATCGTTTTATCATCTCCGCTTTCTTTACTCAATTATCGTTTATCACTTCATCCAATTGAGCATTACTAAACCCTAAACCTAAACCTATACCCTAAATTTAAACCCTAAACACTAAAACTAAACCCTAACCCCTAAATCTAAACACTAAATCCTAAACCCTAACCCTAAACCCTAAACCCTAAACCCTAACACTAAACCCTAAACCTTAACCCTAAACCCTAAACCCTAAACGTAAACCTAAACCCGAAACCATAAACCCTAAACCCTAAGCCCTAAACCGTATTGTATCGATCTTGAATTTACATCTTGAAGTACTAATCGTGAATCCATTAACCATAATCTTTATATAGTAAAACAATGTATTTTCAAGAGGTTTAGTACCTAAGCTTAGGTGGGGCTGTAATGTATATTCCCTTTTCCCTATATATATATATATATATATATATATATATATATATATATATATATATATATATATATATATATATATATATATATATATATATATATATAGGTAAGTTCAATTGAGGAAATAAAAAAGGTTGAGAATGGGGGAATCATTCTCAGCCAATCATTTAATTAACATATTAACATAAAATACACGGTGGTAAATTTGTAAATATGATATATTAACCTTTAATCACAGATACCATTTCTTCTGGATCGTTTATCTGTTCTTCATCAACACCATTTGTTATTCACTTATCTCGATTGTTCTTCTGTGTTTTTCATCAACATCATACGTTCTACTACTTGTTCGCTATTAAGATCACATGTTCTTCATAAAAAAGGCATCGATACTTCATAAAAACATCAATTCTTCATCAAAAATCTTCGTTTATTCATCAAAATGTTGTGATTCGTCATTAAAAACATTTATTTGTACTATTAAGTATAACTCGTGATTCAATCTTGTCCAGTTTCGTTGACATCAAGCAAAATCGTTAAAATAATCCACATTTATCGATGTCACATCATTTAGTGATCACCAATCATCGAAACTTAATCAAAGGAACCTTTGCCAATATCAAACAATAGGTAGCAATCGAAAGTTCATCAACATAACCATCGTCAATGATATCTTCTCAATTACATCAACCAATCGTCAACCACCGAGATATGAACCAACCATTGATTGAAATGTTATTCTTTTATTGAGTTATAACGATGCTTGAAAAACATGTGAACACACATAAAAAAATGTTAAAAATATACTTTTAGTTCATAATAATAACGATTTATCGCATTCTAATTATCATATGGTATATTCACATATGAATATATAATCATATGTGAATATTATATGATATATGTTGTTTATATTGTATATTTACATGTGATATTACATGGTATATTCACAAATGAATATTACATAGTATATTCATATACGAATATTATATGGTAGATTCACATGTGAATATTATATGGTATATTTACTTGTGAATATTAGACATTCTAATCACATTTAAATATTGCATGGTATATATTCATTCATGGATATACATAGTATATTCACATATGAATAATATATAATGTATACACTTGTGAATATGATACAGGATATTCATATTTAAATATAAAACGATACATTCACTTGTGAATATGATACAGGATATTCATATTTAAATATGAAACGATGCATTCACTTGTAAGTATTAGATGATATATTCACTTATGAATATTAGATGATATATTCATATGTGAATATTACACAGTTTATTCACATATGAATATTACACAGGATATTAACATATGTATATTATAAGATATATTCACAAATATATATAAAGTTTATATGTTATTCACATATGAATAACATATAAAATTGTATATTTGTTTTCTGTTTTAATAATAATAATATACTGATTAAGGTGCGAAAACATATTCATATGTGAATATAACGTGGTAATTTAGTTTATGCATTTCATCAAATAGTTGGAGCGCATACAAGTAAGCTTTCTTAAAAATACTAAAAACATGATACTTTGACTATTTAAAACTTAAAAAATAGTTGGTTGATAGAGAATTATATGAAATTTTTCAAAAAAAATGATTTGATGTTTTTCTAACCTTAATTTCGAAGTTTTGTTTGATGATCGATGTTGAATGAATGATATGAAGTGAAATTGCTGTTGATTATCAATGATATTGATCTAATGACACTGGAAGTAAAATTAATTGTAGATGTTGAAGATATTCTCGTATTCAAGCATAGTTGAAGGTTGGATTGAAAGAACCAAAAACGAAATTTTTTTGGTCTACTGTTGAGTGATGTTGATGAACGTGTTTTTGACGAAGATGGATGATTGATTAACACTAGATGATGTTGATCGATGATTCAATTGAAGACATCTGAATGATGGTTGAACGTTGGAGAAGAAAATTGGATGATGAACGATCGAGTAGTAATGAATTTGAATTGTTATCAAATTATCCACAGTTATATATCTGTGATTAAATGATATCATATCATATTTACAAGTTTGTCACCGTGTATTTTAAGTTAAGATGTTAATTAAATGATTGGCTGAGAATGATTCTCCCATTCTCAATCTTTTTTTTTTCTCAATTGAACCCTCCTATATATATATATATATATATATATATATATATATATATATATATATATATATATATATATATATATATATATATATATATATATATATATATATATATATATATATATATAAGAATATGTGTTAGGAAATGTCAAACAGCAATTGAAAACGTTAACGTTTAGGACTACATGTTTCACTACGTGTTGTGTTTGGTTAAATTGGGTAAAAATATTTTGAGTTTATTTAAATAATTTAGAATTTATTAGTACGCTTCATTAATGGTTTGGGTTGCCATTTAAGTTCTTATATCTTATATGTTGATGGATCAAGACTCTCGAATGATAAAAGATGTATTCACATAGTACAAAACGTTGTTGATTAGTAGAGACTTTTTTTAATTTTAGGGAAAATAACACTCTACACAACCAAGATTGGGGTTTGTCCCGGATTGGACCTTTTTTTGCGCAACAGGTTTCTAAAATATCATTTTACCTGTTAAATAGGGGAAAATAAAATTTTATTCCAGCTTCACTGGTTATGCTTAATATATGTTGCTTTTTTATTTTTAAAATAAAAAATTAAAACATAGGCTATGTGGCTGTTTATTCATTCTCCCTTAACGAAACCCTAAATTAAAACATTACTACCCTCTTTACACAAACTATGAAATGACTTCTTCTACCACCATAATCGCTTCTTCTCCGTTCAGAGTTCCATATCCATATTCTTCATTATCCGTTCACGCTCTCTCGGTTAGAGGATGAAGATGGAGGAGAATGTAATGATTGTTTGTATAACCCCCGATGAGGAGATAAGGTGTGGCATGATCAGTTTCCGAACTGGAGGTCCGAAATTGCATCAGTATAGATATCAACAACTTAGAAAAAATATCAAGAAGCACATCTATAGGAAAAATCTAGAATCCAGAAGGCTAGTTCCTGGGTTCATCTTCAAAACTCTATTTGTATATGGATTTTAAGCTTCTATTTGGCCAAAGCTTCATGTTCCTGGTTAATTTGTTCTGAATTCTAGATTTGAAAAGCTTCATGTTCCTGGATTTCAATTTTAAAGATGACCCCAAGCTTCGAAAATGATTTCTAAAATTATGTACACGTAGATCTTTGGTAATGCTTTTCTTCTTCACGTAATCAAGACGTCAACTCCACAAATACATTCTATCCAAACCATGTGGTCATATTTGTGTAACATATGGGATTTCGGGTATTTTAGTTTGTGTTTCAAATTTTGAGAATTTAGGAGTGACTCGAAGAGCCGAGAGTCTGACTCCCCGAGTCACGTCGAGTTGATTGCGGGTATTTAATGAGAGGTCTCGACGAGTCCAAGTATGGGCTCGCCGAGTAGGTGTTGGGTAGAGAAAACCCTAAGTTCCGGGGTTGGAGCCTAGTTAAAGGAACTTGTGACCTTGGATGCGCCTCATATCTCATGTGAGAAACCCTAAACCGCCATTGGATCCAAGGGAAAGTTCTTATGATGAAATCAAGTATTTTGGTGTGATTTTGCAAAGGAAGAGAAGAGATTCAGCTAGAAGGACCAAAGGAGGATGTCATTCTGAGACATTCAAGTAGGGATCTCCATTATGAGGTAGTAATTCGACCCTTTCTTCTGTTTTGTGAAGAATCCTTGAATCTAGGGTTTTCTTTACCCTTTCTTGGATAGTATATGATGCATAAGAGGTCCCAATGTGGAATAAGTATTAATCTGGGCCTTCAGAGGTCCAGAGAGTCCCAGTCTTCCAGCTTTATGCAGTTCTATTGGTGTTATGAATCTACGATGCCATTTTTAGAGCTATTTCACCATATAGAGATATATGTGTGTTGCATGTGTATACAGTCTAGACCTTTACATGACTATTGGGTGTTAGAAGGTCAGATCTATATGTTGGGGAAACAACTATGACCTCAGAAGGTCAATTGAGTGTGGCCATGGAGGAAACTTGCCGCGTCCATAAGAGGACTCGACGAGTCGAGTCGGGTTGCCCCACGATTCGTGACCAGTGGTAACCCGTCGAGTTAAAGGTTAACTGGACGAGTCAAGTGAGACCTTAGGAGGATTCAGAGGACAAGCATGGACTCGCCGAGTCACCTAAGTTCACTCGACGAGTCTAGTTAAAGTTTGACCGTTGACTAGAGTTGACTTCAGTTGACCTTAGGTTTTTGGTCATGCTGATTCAAGAGAGGTCAGAGAGGGGTAGAATGGTCTTCTACCCATTCTATAGAGATGAGGTCAAGAGAAAGTATTAATTAGAGATGTTTGCCTTATGTGTTAGGTGGAGGCTCGATCGAGGTTATCAAGCCAGAAGGTTTACTAGACATCATGAGAGGTGAATTTCTCACTATACTTTACCTAGAGTGGTATCTATGTATGACCAGAAGGTCTTATATGTTATGTGGAGTATGTGATATATGTTCTTATGTGATATGTATGTGTTATGCTATGTTATGAGTACCATGATATGGACTGGAAGGTAAAGATGATGAGGACCGGAAGGTCATACGGGTAGGGCCGGAAGGTCTACCAGAGTTGGGACGGAAGTCCGTTGAGACACATGAATCGAAAGATCCCATAGAGTTATGGCCTTGAGTGGCGTATGCGTTGTATGTGGTATTTTGGGGAACTCACTAAGCATTTATGTTTACAGTGTTATGTGTTATGTGTTTCAGGTACTAGCGATGATCGCGGGAAGGTGCCGGCATGATCCGTACACACTGGCAGAAGATTTATTTTATGATCTTGGGATATGTTTTATCATGATGGCATTTGTTTAATTTGATATTTGAGAATATTGAATAAGATTTATTTTATTTGAAAAATGAAAAATTGTTTTGAAAATTCACATTGTTACAAGTTGGTATCAGAGCCTTGGTTTGAGGGATTCGGATGCACCTTCGGGCATATATAAACTCGAATTGAGGATTTAAGAAAGTTTTGATACAAGAAACAATTTTTATAAAAAAGTAAAAGAATTTGAGAAAGTGAAAAGAAGCAGTGTGTACGATCAGTCAGCGCCCGAACAATGATTTCCCAAAATACCCTTACGTTATGTGTTATGAGATATGATATGATATGCTATGTATGCTAGAGTGGGCTAGGTATTCATATTAGGACTAGAGTGGCTTGATCTGTGATGCCTTAGCCTTGGAGATTACTGCTGCTATGAGATGCTTGAGATTGAGTAGGTAGCAGTAAGGATCTTATGAGGGGCCTACCGAAGGGTAGTCGGTGCTTAGCGAGATGTAGACTACTTGTGATCTGGGATCCTAGGAGGAGGACTTGGGGTGAGTACTGATGCGGTGTGGACGGTAGTTTAGGGCCCGTACTTCTGAAAACACCAGATCAGTGTGCATTCCAAGTAAGAATCCTTAGGGTACCAAGGAACAAGTAGGATTGGGTGATCGAGTGCGAGCATACTCGATCGAGTCTATGGTATATTTGTGTTGTGTTTCAGAGACATCATGGTGGGTACACATCACACCAGAGAGCAGCGAAGTTAGTGATGACGAGATTTGCAGGATGAATCACGATGAGGTGGGCCTTTGATGTTGAGGGAGGTTTCTACACATGTTCCTGTCCAGAACATTTGAGGGTACGGTTCGTGCTGAACCAGCTCCGCTTGGGAGAAAAAGACTAGTGGAAGTTTGTATCGAAAGACTTCAATCCTGCAGAGATTACAGCGGTGACCTTGAAGAAGTTCACTACCATGTTTCAAGACGATTAGGTTCCCCAGTGGAGAAGGAATGGTTGGCATAGGAGACCTTGTCCTTTAGGCCGAGGACGGAGCTCGTGACTGTGATTACATAGATGTTTCACGAGAAGGTGTAGTTTTTCCCTGAGCATGTGTCTTCTGAGCAGGCACGCACAAGTTGATATCTGAGCATTATGAGGAGAGATATCCAGGAGTTCGTATCAAACTTGATGTACTGAACATTTTCTGAGCTCCAGCAAATGGTTGGAAGAGGGAGATTGAGATGGAGACTCAGGCCATGGAGGAGGCTGAACCTCAGGAGAGGTGATGTCATGGTTCGATTACCATGATTGGTAGCAGACTGAGAAGTGATGTCATGGTTCGAGTACCATGGTGGGTGGCAGATTGAGAGGTGGTTTCATGGTTTGCGTATCATGATTCATAGTAGATAATGCTTATACCTTTTTCGGATGATTCCATCATGATGGATTAGGTGGAGATCGGATGCGACAGGGTACTAGGCCTGAGGGCCATGTTGAATGTGTTTCAAAAGAAGCATCCCTTGAGAGGGAGGTTGAGATAAATTCAAGGGTTTTTGGTGAGATGACAGATGCAGTCGCAAGACTCAAATATGAATAGAGATGGTGCTTATGAAGGATCGCGGCCTGTGTTGAGCAATCAGCCGATAGTAGAGATGCCATTTTCTGTGACCTGAGTAGTGCTATTTCCGTCCTGTGGGAGACGTAAGAAGTGTTGAGATTTCGGTTTCAGAGTTTGGGAGTACACACTGCGGGTTGACATTGATGGTGATCTTCCACCAGAGTATTGGGCAGTATATCTGTCGTGAGATAATGATATAACATGAGCTAGTTATCAGTGGAGACTGAAATGGTCAAGGACCAGGATGCACCCTATATGAGTATAGTAGGGCGTGTGTTAAGTTGTAGCATCATATAAACAAGAAGAGTGTATCGGGATGGTGTCCCTTTTGTTTATGATGGGTATCGAGTGTGGGAATGGAGTCCCTATTCTTGTATTGATTCATGTGATGTAACATTGGTTGAGAAGACGACGAGTGCTATGAAGACGTAGCGAGTGGCAGTGAGATAAGAAGTGTTGTGTTAGCTGGACGATCAAGATTCGTAATTGTGGAATATTATGAGATTCTGAATGACTAAGAGGCCGTCATGATGAAAATTTTCTAAAAAATTTCATCTGAGGTTCGGGGTATTACAGTTTCTTATTCCCTATCGGGGAGATCATCAAGCGTTGCGTAGCACTTTCCAGGAGTAGGTGCGATGTTACTGGTGGAAACAGTATGTGAGATAGATTGTTAGTGTTCCCATTGGTGTTGGCTCGAACCCTAAGTAGGGGAGAACCGGGTACTTTATTGAGGAGATCTAGGATTTGTTCAAAAGCGGTTAGAGAACTGGATATAGAGATCTACGGTGTAGGTTCTTGAGATCATGGGTATTGGTGGTCGAGGAGAGACGTAGAGCAAGATAATGCATGTAGTGCATGTTTATGAACGGATGAGTCTACCCACGACAAGTAGCCGTTGGTCGGAGACCTTTAGGTGGTTAGGGAATTCTTCGAAATTATTATGGAGAACTTGAGATGGTTGGCTCGTAAGATTAGTCCGGCAACGGAGAGAACTCTGGTTCATTGTATGGGCGGTTGTATGGTTTGGAAAGAGCAGGAATTGATTTAGCAACAACTTCAGGGTCGTTATGAGTGTTATTGCATGAGTTTTGAGAAATATAGAAGGATGTTTTGGATTGTCGCCAATATGTTCTGAGTCACTGGCGATTCCTTCATGTTTCAATTGAGAGTTGGGATACCCTGTAGTGGCGTGTTGTGAAATGAAGATTTGTTGTGAGATTCTAAGGAAATGTGTGGGTGTATCTATGTATGATGCTGAAAGAAGGAGATCAGGGGTTGAGGCAGTACGTCGTGAAGGTCTGTGGTCGTTGCCGAGGTATCCGAGTATTATGACCTGAAGTTTGGACTAATGTTGAGTCTTGGGTTGAGACTGTAAGTAGCGTATTGAGTATTTGTGGTGCCAGCGGGAGCCCTTGGGTATTGGCATCAGGAGGAATTGTTTATGAATGAGAATTGAAGTGGGGAGAGGTGTCTTGACGATGGCGGTTTTCGTCAGGAATAATGATGTGTAATTTGGATAAGTGTGGGCACCTATCTATGTTTGTCCACGGAGCATGTGCTAGTGGACGCAGGGTGACGATAACGTGAGTCAGAGGTTGATGTGATGCTACGAGAAGCTGTAGTACTCACTAGTCAGAGGTTGTTGTGATGCTACGGGAAGCCGTAGTACTCACTAGTCATAGGTTGTTGTGATGCTACGGGAAGCCGTAGTACTCACTAGTCAGAGGTTGTTGTGATGCTACGGGAAGCCATAGTACTCACTAGTCAGAGGTTGTTGTGATGCTACGAAAAGCCGTAGTACTCAGTATTCAGAGGTTTCTGTGATGCTATGGGAAGGCATAGTACTCACTAGTCAGAGGGAGGTTGTTGCAATGCTATGGGAATCCGTAGTACTCTCTAGTTAGCGAAAGGTGGTTATGAGGAAGTACTCTTTGATCTGAGCACAATGTTGAAGATTTTTGGGCTAGAGTAGCCCTAATAGTTGAGTTTTGGGGTGCCTGGCATTTGAACCAGGGAAGAGAATGGGGTCCTCATATTTGTCAGAAATTGTTATATTCTGACTTGAGTGGTGGTTGTCGCAACAGGAGGGAATTGGAAAAGTGGTATTAGCGTGGATTGCAGGTTGAGTCATAAGATGATTGTTTCATTAGGACAAGTGGTTCCAACTTTGGATCGGACCCAACTCTCGAGTTTGAGTTGGCTTTGGTAGTGCGTTGGGTAGGCAAGAGGACATTTTGGATTTCGAGATGGATGATTGGTTGAGGGGTATTGTTGTCACCCGATATCTTAGACCTGGTAGGGTCAGTTCGTTAATGCGGGAAATACTAGTAAGTGAATGAGACAAGTGAGTATTAATTTGACTAAGGTCGAGGGTGAGGCGATTTTTCAATGGGAGTATCGTATTCATTTGGGATAAAGATAACTCGTGACTTGTGTGTCACTGGGCCGAGATAGTCGATGTGAGAAGGAAGTTAGCGAGACACTGGGAACATGTTATGAGTAACCTGTGGAAGTTAATGGTTGGTTGAGAGATGAACTAATACCCAGGGTGGAGAAGGGATCATTGAGAGTAAGTTGGGGTTTTATGATTATAGATGTCATAGGACATTTTGTGGGAGCATGATTATTTCTTATATCTGAAAGTGGGTTGTTGAAATTTCTTTGAACCGGTGGGGTTTGATTTCGGGGCAAGAGACGATTCTTTGGTGTGATGTGCCCCGTTTGACTATAGAAGTATATGAAGGGTTTTGGTCATAAGAACATCCTATGTGCTCATACAAACCCTAATGCTTGGATCTAGGTTTCTCTATTGTACATGCAAGTTATCCAAGACTATAAACCCTAATTCTAGCATACAAGTAATCATATTAACATAAGAATGGGTTTGAGACATTAACTTGATTGTTATATAGCAATAACAATCCAATTCCTCCTTGTATTGACTTTAGAAAGCTTAGAGTCACAAATGTCACTCCTTTAATGGTTCACAAACACCATAAGCAAAAGGATGAAGAGGAGAGAGGATGGAGGCTGCCCAAAAACGTATGAAACCCTAGAACAAAGCTTAGCCACGTTTTTTGGTCCTTAAGGGGTCTATATATAGTGAGGCTGTTAGGGTTATCTAACAAGGAAACCCTAATTTGGATGCTTAAGCCCTAAGCAACCCATGGACTCCTTTCCTTAAGGCCTTGGACGATTTCTTATGGGTTTCCCCATAGAATTCGCCCACTCCTTAATATAAGACAATCCATGGCCCAAATTGCAATTATCTTATAATTACAATTCCAGTCTCTTAAGTTTAATTAATCTCTTTCAGTCACAAAAATAATTACCAATTAATTATTGACTAATATTAATTAAACAATATGATTTCTCCTTTAATATATTATTCTCATAATATATTAATAAATCATATTTAATCCTTTCTCTCCATAATTCATCCTATCAAGTTGCTTTGGTGAAGGCAACCCAAAAGGACCATGCACCATCAGGTCAAGTACATACCAAAATAGTTATGGACTTAGACACTAATCCAATAGTCTCCCACTTGGATAAGTCTAATAACTATTATGCGTATGACTTCAGATACTGATCTGCAATCGTAGCTTTCCAAAGTCACTGTCAACTCTGATCCTATCAGATACGCGTGTCCTTTAGATAAGGGATGATATATTCCTCTATTCTAGATATCGGGTGAGATATGATTTCTAATCATTCTCTTTTTACTATTTCTCGATTTCCGATTTATGACGACTGACTAATTGAACAAATCAAATTAGCCCTAGCCCGGCCGAGCATTTACGTTTGTCATCACTAAATCATCGAGGGCCCAAAGATATCGCTTTTATCCTTCTTTGGATAAAAGGAACGGATAAACTTTGATACAATGCTTGCTTGCACTCACACACAACAATATGTTTTATAACACCAAGTTACTGGTGCGTTTTCATATTATCAATGTGCAACCGATTCGCAAGATACAACTCACACATCTCGGTTTCAAGAATATAAGATGTTATTGTCTCACCAATCACTCGTGATACAATTCATGGAGTGATCCAAGTGAGCGTGGGTTTAATCCAATGCTCAAATCATATTCATAAGCACTCATGAACGTTGTAGCAAACATTTGCTTATGTCTAATACCCTTTTAGAGAATCCACACACCAATTCACGATAGTCTTCATTCATATCTACTTCCAACATATGAACGACTGTGGCCCGCTCGAATAATTTGATTGTTCTTAACCAATTAAATTATTCAGGAAGTCAAAACATGTAAATGTGAAACACAAGAATAATACTAATCCCATATGGCCTCAAACCTTTGAGTATAAATAAAACACCTTTTATTTATCACCATATCGATTACTCATTATTTGTCGTTTCGAGTAATCAACTTCTTACTTGAATTATTACACTTGTCCCATTCTCCTAGCATGCACACAATGTTTACCTATGGTTCTTACTTTGTGAAATAGATCAAATTGAGCACATTTCCAATCATTCTCATTTCACAACTCCAAATCCCTTTTCATAAGTGAAAGAATATCAAATTCTTACTACTTATAGAATATGCTAGATTCTAACATTTTATGCTATGATCCTTTCGTAATGTCACTGCACCAAAGTCACAAAGACTATTGCCAATGATATTACAAATTCCTCTATCGGAGATTGTTACAAGACAATTCCTTAGATATGATGTCTCTCACTCAAAGTACATTCCTTTGAACATCCTTTTGCATAAAAGTTTCTAATCTAGACATAGATTTTCAATATTCAATTCCCAATATGGACACGTTTCCATATTTTCCATATGACAACTTATTCTTAATAGAATCTTATCTATTCATAAAAATGTCGATATGGTCCATCCAATATGGAAACATTTCCATAGTTTCCATATGACAACTCATTCTTAATAGAATCTTTTCTATTCATAATAATGTCGATATGGTCCATCTAATACCATGCTTCCAACTACTCACAAGCAACCAATCCTCTTCGAACTTTGGATTGTCCTTTGATAGTTGTTTAATTATTTTAGTCAAAACCGATTCTAGTCCCTTTTCCCTCTAAATGCGCTAGACATTTGGAAAATTTTAGAATGTTCAAATATTAAAGCATTTGTAATTGATCCTATACCCGAAGCGTATGGGACATGATGCATAATGTTTTATTTGCTATGTTCTCAAAATTCGAATTGTGAAGAGGAATGCTGTAATCATAATCGAAATTTAAAGAACACACTATGTTTCTTTGACTAAGTTATTAACATTCCACAACCTAAGCCTTTAGATTTGAAATGAAGCATAATATTCTCTCCCTTAATTATAGCAAAACAACTATTCCATCCTTACGACTTTACAAAGAATGACTCTTGTTTTCTATAATTAATATTGCCAACTTGCAATACTTGCCTTAATAATCATAAAATCATAACATTTATGCTCCCACTATCATGATGATTATTATAAACATAACACTTATGCTCCCACTAGCTTTGACATGTATTCATAAACATCTTAACTTTCAGAAAAACAATACCTATTGAATTTCTTAAGTCCATGTTTCTAATACTTAATGCTTTGATAATCTTTTATCAAGGCTTCTCGAACTTATACACCTTTACCTTAGATAGTTCATATGTGTGTCTAAACACTTAAGACTAATTGCCAAACCTCACAATTCAAATTATGGAAAGGGATACCGTAACCATAATCGAATTCTTGAATGCAATTTTACAATCACTATCTTCTTAAAATCTTTCTTAGTGAAAGCATTTCCTCACAATCATTTTCATGAAGGAGGAAATCTTATGACAATTAGATTTAAACGGTGTATTTGTTCCTATCCATGTGAATTTGTCAAAACCCAAGTTTATGACAAATTCAAACTCATATGGATCGAACTTTCTTAATCTTGATTTCTTGCCTTAGGGTGGCACAGCTTCCCACCATGTCTTCCAAGTAGTTAAGCAGCTCACCCTTTCCTATCAATGTACCTTTCATTGATTAAGGTGCGTTGCCTTTTATGCGTTCAAAATGAGAACTCATAGAACTCACATGCATAATTAACTCAACTGGAATAGCACAGAAACAAAATAATGTCAACACGATAGGTTGAAAACCTCAAATCGTGTGCTAGTGACGATCGATAAGGTTTATTTGATTTGTTCTTGAAACTTTTCTAGACCATTAAGACTCCCACTGACTCCTTGACATATAAGATTCTCTTGTCAATAACCATTTCTTGACAAAACAAATATTCAAGAGTTAGTGTAGCTTTTATCAAAACACTTCATAAATTGGTCCTAGTTGGCCTTTGTCTTATCCAAGACATCACAACTTTCCACATTTGATGAATCTTATAAACCTTCTTAATACTTTTCACTCATTGTCACAATCTTAACTTTAAGACTTGTTATTGGAACGAAGTATGATTGACCTTTTGATTTAACCATTTCTTCAATTCTTGATTCCTCTTCTTAAACATACAATTGTACTAAGACTCACTTATAGGATCAATTGAGATATGGTTCTTAATCATTAAGACCTATCATAAAGCATAAAAGGTACTCTCTCTTCTTCTTAGAATGGAGAACCTTTTATCTTTCTGCCTACTTGATTCTTCTTATTCGTGCTGCTATTGATTTAAACTTTTTCAATCAATTCATAATTACACTTAATCTTATAAGTATAATCATATTTACTAAACCTTTAGTAAATCATGACGAATATCTTTGTTATTCTTGTAGTGTACTTTGATCAACACACAACTTTGTGTGCTCGATCTCCTAGTCCTTTCACTTGACACTTTGTCAACGAATTAGTCTAATTTCCAAATATGAAATTTCTAATTCATCATGCAACCAAGTTGCGTGATTCCAAATTTCTGTTCAATTGAAATTTGGGCGATGAGAAACTCTCCCTATTTGGTAAATTCTTGACATTTCCATAAATAACATAAACAAGAATCATATCCATTCGTTGTAGAAATATGCAAGCATCAATTTTCATAACGATTTCATTGCAAGGAATTAAACAAATAAATAAATAAGTCAAACCAAAATTTATTTTATTTATAAAAACAACGGAAAACATTTGTCCTTACAATGCAAAATCCATTGAAGACTATGTATTTCAAAAAGAAAATTTCTAACAAATCTATCGTAACTATCTAAGCTCAAAATCTAATCTTCAAGTTCATGCGATCGCGATCCATTTCTTTGTGATTAGACTTATCTTGCTCTTTTATCAAGCTTCCTTTCTTTTCACCGAGCCTACAAAACATTCAAATGCAATCTTATCACATCATGTATTTTGAATCAATGAATAGGAACTTAACGAAGTTAGATAGTGGATTTTAGCTGAAGCACAGTCATACTCTTTGACTCTCCCATCTTTGGAATTTTTAGGCTCTTGGGGTAGACTTCTATCCAACGCCCTTTCGCTTGGCAGAAAATGCAGGTCGCTTCTCTTAGAACGTCCTCGGAAGCATGGTCGGTTGACTTTCCCAACAAATACGCTCCATTGCTTCGCCAAATCTTTTCTAATTCAGCATCAATGAGCATGTAAATTAGGTTAATGAGGTTATCGTCATGATCCATCATATAATACTTTCTTTCGAACTCATTATATGATTCAGGGAGTGACTGCAGAACCCAGTTCATAGCCAACTCATCGGGAAATGGCACACCCAACATAATCAACCTATCGATGTGTGATTTCATTCCTAGAATGTGGGCACACACGGATTTACCATCTTCATGTTTCATTTCCAATAGGGCCTTAGTGATATTGAACCTTTCAATTCTTCGATCTTGTGGGTTAGGGAGAACAATTGGAGGAGGTGGAGGAAGTGAAGCATGATTTCTTGTTCCTCGATCGAATTGTGGAATACCATCTTCATGTGGAATGCTTGTTCCACGGGATTTGGGAAGACCATAGTTGTTAAACTTTGACATCTACAAAACGGGAGAAAACGAATTCAAGTTAGTGATCGATTGAGTCCTTAGTAAATCACCCAAATGAGATACTAAGGCTAGGACCCAACACAATACGCTACAACCTAGAAAAGGGATGCATTAATCTAGTTGCAGAATATTTAAAGGTAAGTGAATGACGATTCACTAATTTCCACCATGAAAAACAAAAAGAAATTTAAGTTTTAAATCTATGAAAACTCCTAGATCCTTTGAGATTCATTGAACATTTCGATGGCATGTTTAAATCTCGATATGCCCCTCTTGTTTGTGACTGGGATGCCGAGGATCACAAAGCGGGTGTGAATAACCATGCAAACTTACATGGTGCCCTCACATGTTACAGTCACCTATTCGATGTGCCGATAAACCACACACGCTCCACCAAACTATGACAAACATTGAGTCACCCTTTGCTACCTTTGCTTAGAACCATTTAGTGTGCCGGTAAACCACACACGCTCCACTAACGTCTTCGCAAGGGCACAAAGTGTAATTTAATGGAATTGCATCAATTCAATTTTGCCTAAGTAACTAAGATTGGAAATTTGAAAAACATTTAGTTACTTTGTATTTCATTATACTTATAATGGAAGGTTTCGTCCTATCCTACCCGTTCGGCTAACGACCCTCCACTAGTCAAGAGTGCGGTGGGTAAGAGTGGATACCCATTCAATCGCCATTTTATAGGCAATTTCCTTAAACACCTCTTATAGACCAGCTTCGTGAATGAGGCCTACTAATGGTAAGACTGACTTTTACTCATACATATATATAATGTTAGACTTTTAATGTTATACATATAGTATAGGGTGTATTTTACACTTTTAAAATACTAGGTGGTCAAATTTAATAATTATACTTTTAATTCAATTAAATTCCAAAACAAAACTTTTATGGATTTATTAAACCTCTTTTAATTATACACCTTAATTAATTAATAAAACCATAAGGGTGTGAATTGAACTTTTCAAAACATTACTAGGGTTTTAGAATTTAACATTCCTAATAAAACTTTTAATCAACTTTTAAATTCCAAAACTTGAGGGCAAGTTTTGAAACATTTCAAAAAAAAACATTAGGGTTTAGAATTTAAATATACATCAAAATTAAACTTTTAATCAAAATTTAAATTCCAAAACTTGAGGGCAAGTTTTGAAACATTTCAAAACATTAGGGTTTCAACTATTTAAATTTCAAAACAACAAAACTTTTGGGTTCAAATTCAAACTATAAAACTTAAAGGGGAAAATATGAAACTTTTCATAACAACAAGGATCAAATAACAAATAATCTAAATTAACATTTAATCACATAATTATCCATATTTGATTTATTTAATGATTTCTTGCAAAACAATTTACCAAATTAATCAAAATAATTAATCAATTATCACATAAGGAAACAAATATTTTATTAATTGATAAATATCTTCAATTAGATCAAGAATATAGTCAAATATATTATAAAATCGGATTTATATTGAACTAATATGATAAGGCAATTATCCTTAAGCAAAAACAGCAAGAAATCCCGAAGTTTGCTCCATCTGACGAGTTGACTCGTCGAGTCAAGCATGGACTCGTCGAGTCAGCATGGACTCGGCGAGTTCGGCTATGGACTCGGCGACTCCAGCACCCAGAAACACAAAAAACGAATTTTTTAAACATATAATGCACCAATACAATAAAAACCAATCCAGGCTCTGATACCACTGAAGGGTTTTGGTCATAAGAACATCCTATGTGCTCATACAAACCCTAATGCTTGGATCTAGGTTATTCTATTGTACATGCAAGTTATCCAAGACTATAAACCCTAATTCTAGCATACAAGTAATCATATTAACATAATAATGGGTTTGAGACATTACCTTGATTGTTATGTAGCAATAACAATTCAATTCCTCCTTGTATTGACTTTAGAAATCTTAGAGTCACAAATGTCACTCCTCTAATGGTTCACAAACACCATAAGCAAGAGGATGAACAAGAGAGAGGATGGAGGCTGCCCAGAAACGTGTGAAACCCTAGAACAAAGCTTAACCACGTTTTTGGTCCTTAAGGGGTCTATATATAGTGAGACTATTAGGGTTATCTAACAAGGAAACCCTAATTTGGATGCTTAAGCCCTAAGCAACCCATGGACTCCTTTCCTTAAGGCCTTGGACGATTTATTATGGGTTTCCCCATAGAATTCGTCCACTCCTTAATATACGACAATCCACGGCCCAAATTGCAATTATCTTATAATTACAATTCCAGTCCCTTAAGTTTAATTAATCTCTTTAAGTCACAAAACTAATTACCAATTAATTATTGACTAATATTAATTAAACAATATGATTTCTCCTTTAATATATTATTCTCATAATATATTAATAAATCATATTTAATCCTTTCTCTCCATAATTCATCCTATCAAGTTGCTTTGGTGAAGGCAACCCAAAAGGACCATGCACCATCAGGTCAAGTACATACCAAAATAGTTATGGACTTAGACACTAATCCAACAGTATATTTGGGATTTTTCGGTACGTATGGGATGGGTGATCGGTGTCCGATTGTTGGGTTTATAGTTGGAAAGTCAGGAGGGATATCTTAGTAGCAGAGGGGCTGGTTTGTTCCGAATTTTGGAGTTCCTGGTCGGGTCCAGGTATCCATAGAGGGAGACGGCATTTTGGTGTGAGATTATTTCAGGGGTGATTTTCGGATATTTGGTTTCTTTCTATGTGGTTTGAGGAGCGATTTCGAGGGCGAAATCAAATTAAGTGGGGGAGAATTGTAACATCTGGGATTTCGGGTATGTCAGTTTGTGTTTCAAATTTTGAGGATTTAGGAGGGACTCGACGAGTCGAGAGTCTGGCTCCCCGAGTCACGTCGAGTTGATTGCGGTTATTTAATGAGAGGTCTCGACGAGTCCAAGTATGGGCTCGCCGAGTAGGTGTTGGGTAGAGAAAACCCTAAGTTCCGGGGTTGGAGCCTAGTTAAAGGAACTTGTGACCTTGGATGCGCCTCATATCTCATGTGAGAAATCCTAAACCGCCATTGGATCCAAGGGAAAGTTCTTATGATGAAATCAAGTATTTTGGTGTGATTTTGCAGAGGAAGAGAAGAGATTCAGCTAGAAGGACCAAAGGAGGATGTCATTCTGAGACATTCAAGTAGGGATCTCCATTATGAGGTAGTAATTCGACCCTTTCTTCTGTTTTGTGAAGAATCCTTGAATCTAGGGTTTTCTTTACCCTTTCTTGGATAGTATATGATGCATAAGAGGTCCCAATGTGGAATAAGTATTAATCTGGGCCTTCAGAGGTCCAGAGAGTCCCAGTCTTCCAGCTTTATGCAGTTCTATTGGTGTTATGAATCTACGATGCCATTTTTAGAGCTATTTCACCATATAGAGATATATGTGTGTTGCATGTGTATAAAGTCTGGACCTTTATGTGACTATTGGGTGTTAGAAGGTCAGGTCTATATGTTGGGGAAACAGCTCTGACCTCAGAAGGTCATTTGAGTGTGGCCATGGAGGAAACTCGCCGCGTCCATAAGAGGACTCGACGAGTCGAGTCGGGTTGCCCCACGATTCGTGACCAGTGGTAACCCGTCGAGTTAAAGGTTAACTGGACGAGTCAAGTGAGACCTTAGGAGGATTCAGAGGACAAGCATGGACTCGCCGAGTCACCTAAGTTCACTCGACGAGTCTAGTTAAAGTTTGACCGTTGACTAGAGTTGACTTCAGTTGACCTTAGGTTTTTGGTCATGCTGATTCAAGAGAGGTCACTGAGGGGTAGAATGGTCTTCTACCCATTCTATAGAGATGAGGTCAAGAGAAAGTATTAATTAGAGATGTTTGCCTTATGTGTTAGGTGGAGGCTCGATCGAGGTTATCATGCCAGAAGGTTTACTAGACATCATGAGAGGTGAATTTCTCACTATACTTTACCTAGAGTGGTATCTATGTATGACTGGAAGGTCTTATATGTTATGCGGAGTATGTGATATGTGTTGCTATTCGATATGTATGTGTTATGCTATGTTATGAGTACCATGATATGGACCGGAAGGTCAATAGAGTATGGACCGGAAGGTCATATGGGTAGGGCCGGAAGGTCTACCAGAGTTGGGCCGGAAGTTCGCTGAGACACATGGATCGGAAGTTCCCATAGAGTTATGGCTATGAGTGATGTATGTGTTGTATGTGGTATTTTTGGGAACTCACTAAGCATTTATGCTTACAGTGTTATGTGTTATGTGTTTCACGTACTAGCGATGATCGCGGGAAGGCGCTGACATGATCCGTACACACTGGCAGAAGATTTATTTTATGATCTTGGGATATGTTTTATCATGATGGCATTTGTTAAATTTGAGATTTGAGAATATTGATTAAGATTTATGTTATTTGAAAAATGAAAATTTGTTTTGAAAATTCACGTTGTTACAATTTGAATCAATATTAAACTATTATTACTATACTCATTTTATAGATTTCATGATTGTGTTTTTTTCTTTTAACCTAAAGGACAACATTTTATAATATATATTTTATTTAAGACAAGTCACAACCATCTCATGAAACAATGTATACATTAATATTTTCAATCATAAAATTATAGATAAAACACTTAGAGCAACTAAGTTGATTCCTAATCATTTGGATAATATTAGTAGGCTTGGTATCCGTGATCAAATTCAATTCTTTATGCTTCAACCTTCCACTTCCCATTAGTCGCTACACATTTTTTATAAATGTCAGTACCACATCTTGCGTCCAATAATCATGAGCTACAAGTAAGATTGTTATTATGGTATTAACATGTATCTAAGTGTGCCACACTCTTTTACTTGTAGCATCTTCAATCTTTCATGTATCTTGGGCATCTACGCCTTACTAGTCCTATTCTTTTAGTGGAGCAAAATATTTCTTTTGGTTTTTTTGGATTGTTGTGTCTTAGAATGAACCTTGTCCATAAGAGGGTTCAATATCCTTTTCTTGACATCTTGTCTAGGAGTAGCAATTTATTGGATTTGACCATGCTAGACTCTTAAATATGTCAAACAATATCACAATAGGCACATTTATTTTCATCATGTTCAAGTTTGAAATGAACTTAGCATATGAATCTATCACAAAGTTAAGGATACGATCCATGCACAACTCCTTATATAAGTCAACACTTCATGAATTGTTAATGTATGTTTTACATTTTCAAAATTTAAATGTTGGATTAAGTGTCTAAGCCCATAACTATAATTGCTATATAATTGAATTGATAGTAGCACAATCCTTTTGGGTTGCCTTCAAACCTGGCAATTGAATAAGATGACTGTTAGAGAGAGAAGAATGATTTATTAATTTATTACATGGTTAATAATTTAATTAGAAATCAAAATAAATTATTTATTAATGTATTATGGAAATAATATATTAATTAGAAATCATATTTTTAATTAATATTTAATCAGAAATTGATTTGGAATTAGTTTCGGGATTAAAGGAATTAATTAAAACTGCAGAGACTAAAGGTAACGCTGTTCAATAACGTGACAACCCATAACTTCTATCTTGCATAACTATTCAACTCAATCAAGGATAAACTCGCTTTTGTTATCTTTTAGCACTGTTTAAGGATTCGTTTAAGTGTTCTAAGCTTGAGTACAACCAAAGTTGAGTTTAGGGATGAGTTACCAGAGTCGAAAAGTAGCATTTCGGGCCATATACTCCTTTAAGAGGAGTGTACGGCCGTACACCCCCCCCCCCTCATGGTTGCACACTCAAGGTGGTGGGTCCATCCACCCAAATATATATATATATATATATATATATATATATATATATATATATATATATATATATATATATATATGATTAGACCTCCCTTCCTTCATTCGTTTCTTCCCTTGGTTGCACACTACTACTATCTCTCTCTAGATTCTTCAACCGAGAACCCTCCAAAGGCTTCAAAAATGTAAGTAATTCATCCTTTAGCTTGTTATACCTTAAAGGCCTCTTGATTCTTCATGTTTCAAACATTTTTCTTCATCCTTTGAAGGAGTACGGCTACACACCTTTATAAGGTTGGTTGTACACACCTTAAAGGCCCTCCAAAGTGAGAGTTTGGCTTTTATCATCTAATTGGACATGCTAAACCTTCGATCCTAGCCTTATTTTACCTAAAACTCAACCTATTAGCTGGAACAAAAGGAGTGTACAACCGTACACCCTTGCATGGTCGTACACACCTCAAAACACCCCTTAAGGGACTCCAAAATGAGAAACTGGTTTGTAATCTTGCTGAACATTAGACCCACTAGCTTCCCTATGGACCAAATCACCATTTCTCCATGTTTCTTTCATGGGTGTATGGCCGTACACTCATGGCCACACACTCGTAATGGCCATGAACCCTTTGGTGTACACGCCCTTGTATGGTCGTAGACCCCTTTTAGTTAATCACATGTGATTATAACACTTAGTTTAAAGTGTTTCCTAGTCCCTAAGGGTGTTTCCTTGCATGTTAGTTGTCCGAAACACTAATTACACACTCATATATGCCATTATATGTCATTTAGGACTCGTTTGTGTCTCAGAATTCATTCGTGGAACTCCTCATCCATACGCGAACTTCCAATCGAATCAAACACATAAGGTGAGTTCATACCCCTATATTTTTCCGAGTTTTTCATCTTTTTAAGGGGGGAATACAAGTAAAGCACAAGTAATCTTGTGTCTAAAAATATGATGTGGTTTTTTTATATTTTTCTATCATTAACAAACATTAAGCATAAAACCTACTAAACATGATAGATATCATTACTACTAGACTTGAAATCAGCTTACAAAACATGTTAGAATACAAACCTTGCGAAAACAATTTTTCAGAACAAAGGAAACAAACTTATGATTTATGAAATAAAAGATAGTATTTTATAAGTATTCATGTTAATGTCAAAATGGGTTTTCATAGTATTATTAGTGAATTCGTTGAGAGAACTACATTGTGAGACGCCTTGTAACCAGAGTCTCCTGGAGGGAGAGAGTGAGTTTCTGTATACATCTATATGGGAGTGACAATCCCGCACCTGAACTGCTAGCTACAGTTAGGCAGGCATGCATGGGGTGACAAACATCGTTTTTCATGATGTCCGAGTACGTCACAATGTTGATCGTCCATAGTATGGTTATAAGAATCCACAGGTGAAACAACGACTCATTCACGTAATAATATACCTAACAAACAGTCAATAGGGTTAGTAACTATGTGATTATTTAATATGTACATTAGGGTTATATGAAATTAACATCCGACTTACAGTGGGATGTGTAATTTCCGCCTCATTTCCTATTCCTTGTTTGGTTGTGGGCTTAGGGCAGAATCACTCAATCGACTGTTTGTTCGATCTAGATTTCTATAACTCGTATGTACCAAGTGATCAGAGGAGGGTATTAACAACAATTACAGGATACATAACAACAGGTTATTAGGTAGTTTTATTTATGTAATAAGACTACTATACAATGGTTTTCATAAAAAGGTTTATATACAATGGTTTTCATACAAAGGTTTTCAACTAGAACAATGCTTAAACAACATAAGTATGGTAGATACTTGTACACCACAATTTGGAACGAATAATTCAATAACGTACACTTAGGGAAAATATAGGATTTTCTAGGATAAACATCGGTATCTTACAAACAGTTGGTTTATTATTTAACTAATGAACATTCATTATTTATTCCATGACTCCTTAGTTTATGCATCCAGGTTACATATGAAGAGTACCTGATTGACTGTGAAATGTGTGGTTTCCGCCTCATTCCCTGTTCCTTGTTTGGTTGCGGGTTTACGGTAGATCCATAAAATTAACTGTCTATTTGATATTGGTTTATACATAACTAGTATGAACTAAGAAGTCGTAGAAGGAATGGGTTAATCATACTTTACATAAGAAAATATTGGATTTTCTTGAGGAACACTTTCAACAGACATCAAAGAATCATTTTTACTTAACATTCATTACATCAGAAAATATTGGATTTTCCGACGCATAACGTACTTTTTGAAAAGAACAAATAATAGTTTTCTAAAACAAAACGCTTATGAACTCACCAGCCTTATGCTGATACTCTTTCAAAACCGACTTGTATTCTCAGGACACTAGTAAATAGGTACACGCACTGGGTTCAAGAAGATGGAGCATAGTAGCTTCGAGTCTTTACTTGTTATTTACTTTTGGTGGCAATCATGTATAATTCAAAATGCAATGTAAACATATTACTATTAGTACAATGGTTGTTGTTGATTTGATTACTATTATTCAGTTGTTGTGATACTACGCATAACGTCCTCCACCCTCGAATGTTTCCGCCGTTCCGGTTTGGGGGTGTGACAGATTGGTATCAAAGCATTATTTATAGTGAACTTAGTATATCAACCAGTAAAAGATATACAACTATAAATACAATGGGGCCGGAGTGCTCTGACTAAAAGTATATTTTAAAATAATAATAATAATAATAATAATAATAATAATAATAATAATAATAATAATAATAATAATAATAATAATAATAATAATAATAATATAAGTATGTTACAAGAAGTATACTAATAAGCATACATACTAAGAACAATTATAACAATAAGATCAAATAAGAACAAAATAAACAAAAGTATTTAGATGTTGGACAATATAGTCAAACCTTAGCAGTTATGTAATCTTATCTGGAATAAATATAACCTAATTAACTATATTTATTTGAGATAGGATCAACATGTGTTTGGGAGTGATGGTGGTGGTGCAATGAGTCTAAAACTTACCTAACTCCATACAAAGGATTCATAGAACAAAACATAAAGATAAAATACTATAGGAGTATATTAGGCACTATAACAAACTTACATAAGAACTAAAAGACCTATGCTGGCAGGTCTATAGTTGCGAAGTGCATGCTTCCAGGGTTATATATAATTGGGATCTTATAGACTTAGAATTGGCGATCTACGCTCTATTACCTGTTCCTTGTTTGGTTGTGGTTTCGGAGTAGGATCACCTATTCGAAGGTCTATTTGATCATGGTTATATACAACTTGCATGCACTGCTTGACTATAGGAGGACCCAGTCTGGATCGTTAATAACTACAGAAGAAATGTTCTACTTAATCTCCTAGGATTCTTTAGACATTCCCATTCTCGCACGAGCAACCTAGATATAGATAGCCACTTCACTACAACCACCAACAGAGGAGTCAAGGAGGAACTAAATAGGATTTATGAAGAGGATTCCTAGAAGGAATCATTCGAGGAGTCCAATATTCCATCAGAAAGTGGTGGAGATCAGTGATAGAACTCAGAGCATGATCTATAGTGAATAGGAAAACCATAAGAAAGCCCAGAAACAACAAACCCTCATAGCTGAATTCAAGACCATAATAACTAGAACAAAAACCTCTCCCGAGGTGCGCAAGATGGTAGAGCACCATATATGTCATACTAATAACTAACTACTTTATATGATCTAGTCAGTAAGTGGGTACACTGCTCACACTATGTGTCAGGCGTATTGCCTTCATCATACCAGCTAGTAATCCAGATTCCATAACTTCATTAAGAGGGTAGTCACTATCAAATTCAGGAGTCTATGTTGCATAGACCTCTGTTATGAATTACTTCCAACATCAGAGCATGAAACACTCAGAACTAAGATAACTTCGATTCAAATAACACTCGATTTGTAACCACTAAGGACTTACCCTTGTTTCGTCTTCTAAACTTTTTTGGCAGCAAGATGCCACCGAAGAAGTCGAACAAAAACAAGAACAATGCACCATCGTCGCCTGCTCAGTATGACCTGGTTGTCTTTCAGGCGGCAGTAACAGCTGCAGTGATAGCAATCACAACTCAAATCAATACAAGTGGTACCAGTGGATCGAGTAGTGGTACCTGCAACACTAACCACAAACACACAAAGGAGTGCTCATATAAGGATTTCATGATCTGTGGACCCAAATCCTTCAATGGAAGTGGGGGAGTCATTGCCCTGATGTGATGGTTCAAGAAGACAGAGTCAATTTTTGAGTTATGCGTGTGCCCAGAAGGGAGCAAAGTGAAGTTTGTTGCATGCACCTTCTCTGACAGAGCCCTTACATGGTGGAATAGCCATGTCAAGTCATTAACTCTTCCAATAGAAAACGCAATGGGATGGGAAAATCTAAAGGAGATGATGTTGGAAGAGTACTGCCCAAGGTGCGAAATACAAAAATTAGAGCATGAGCTATGGAATCTTACAATGGTAGGCTCGGACATAGAAGCTTACAATGATATATTTAGCGACTTAGCTACGTTATGCCTGGGGATGGTTACCCCAGAGAGCAAGAAGGTAGGGAGATACATTTGGGGACTACCTTCTCCAATCCAAGGGAACATATTAGCCATGAAACCTCTTACGTTTGACAGTGCCAAGCGCCTGTCTCAAACATTGGTGGACTATGGGATCCGCCAAGTCATAATGGAACCAGTTTCTGAGTCAACCAAAGGAGGTGATGATATATAAAAGTCCGAAAGCAGGAATAAGAGGTAATCAACACAAGAACCCTCCGAGAGACGACAAATAAGCACAACCTATGCTGCCACGACCCTAGCCACAGCAGCACCTGACAGTCTCTACTCTGGAACCCTTCCTAATTGCAATACGTGTAACTTCCATCATACCGAAAGGTGTCGGAAGTTGTATTGCAAGAACTGCCTCAGAAGGGGACACATCATCCACTTCTGTAGGGCACCGAAATGACCTATCTCTAAAGTCCCATTTGAGGAAGTAAGTCAAACCTGCCATGAGTGTGGCGAAGTAGGACACTACAGGAGAGATTTTCCATTGGCCATAAACCCTGGTGACGAAGGAAAAGTGCTAATGATAACTATAGGAGAGTCTACCCTAGAACCACCTAATAACAATGGTACGTTTCTTAACTAAGTCCTAACTAAAATAATTTATTCCTCGTCTAATTAGAGCACATCAATTATGTAGAACTAAATACTCTTTTCTGGTTGACTATAATGACTTGGTGTAAGCAGTAGAGCCATATACAATTAAGGACCAATATACTTAGAGTGCGTGATTCCGCCTTATTTCCTGTTCCTTGTCTGGTTGTGGATTTAGGGCAGAGTCACTCAGTCGGCTGTCTTATTCATCTTAATTATATATGACTTGTAGACACCAAGAGATTATAGAGGAACCGGATAGGGATCATAATATCAAGTATCATACACTAGAACAAATTTTCAGTTAGTACACTCAACACAGTATAAAACATTCAAAGTAGTAATAACAAGGTCAATGCAGAAAGCACTAGAAACGTTCTTACACAGATACATTGACGCTATTATGAAACGTTCCTTCTGAACTAACTTAACACGAAATCCTACGATGTCATCCCGTTTAGTCTGTCTGAGTCTGCGTTACACCCAAACCAACTGAATAACTAAACTCTCGTCACTCATAACAACAACCTAGATGAAAACCTTGAAATTTCATCTTGCTTCAAACCCCATGAATACTCATTCGAGGAGTATGGTATCCACCTGTAACCTCCCTTAAGCGACCTCAACAGGTCATTTTGGAAACACCAATCGCATTGCAAGTCAAGTTCAAGCACAAAGGCTAGGGACAAATATGGTTAGCCTATCGATGTTATATGTAGACGAGAGATTGGTATATAATTAAGATTCTACGGACTTAGAATGTGTGTTTCTTCCCTATCTCCTGTTCTTTGTCTGGTGGTGGACCTGGGGCAGAGTTGCCCATCTGACCGTCTTATCTATCTTAATTATATACGAATTAGGTACATGAAACAATGATAGATGAACCAGGTGTGAGTCCTATCATGAACTCCAGGACAAAGGTTGCTCGAAATTTATGAAAGGGCAGTCTACCAGTTAGATGAACGTAGTTGAGTAAGCTAAACCTACCCGCCCATCACGGATTAGAATAGCGCACCCATCGGTGATAATCCATTGAGGCAATCAACAAGGATCTGAATTCATTGAAAGAACGTAAGGATTGGATGGAACCAAAGTAACCGTTCCTTGTTCCTTATCCTTAACCATCCACCAGGAATCCAAATTTTGGGATGAAATTCCCTCTATCGGGGGGGATGATGTGACTATCTAGAACTTTTATCTTGCATAACTATTCAATTCAATCAAGGATAAACTTTCTTCTGTTATCTTTTAGCACTGTTTAAGGGTTCGTTTAAGTGCTCTAAGCTTGAGTACAACCAAGGTTGAGTTTAGGGATGAGTTACCAGAGTCGAAAAGTAGCATTTCGGGCCATATACTCCTTTAAGAGGAGTGTACGGCCGTACACCCCCCCTCATGGCTGCACACTCAAGGTGGTGGGTCCACCCACCCCTATATATATGAGTAGACCTCCTTTCCTTCATTCGTTTCTTCCCTTGGTTGCACACTACCACTTTCTCTCTCTAGATTCTTCAACCGAGAACCCTCCAAAGGCTTCAAAAACGTAAGTAATTCATCCTTTAGCTTGTTATACTTTAAAGACCTCTTTATTCTTAATGTTTCAAACATTTTTCTTCATCCTTTGAAGGAGTACGGCCGCACACCTTTATAAGGTTGGTTGTACACACCTTAAAGGCCCTCCAAAGTGAGAGTTTGGCTTTTATCATCTAATTGGACATGCTAAACCACCTGGGTTGTGGTGACTTGGTAAGGCATGTGGAAGATATGGTGGATAACTTATTGACCCATCTTCAAATCCTAGCACCACTCATCCCTTGTGGCCATGGAGGTTCGTCTGCAGTGACTCCAGGGCATGAGGCAAAGCTTTATGTTTGCAGTGGGGGATTAGTCGGTGCGCGAAAGCTGGCCCGGAAACCCTCGTTAGGGAAGTTCCCTTTCCAAAAAAAATGAGAAACTAGTTTGTAATCTTGCTGAACATTAGACCCACTAGCTTCCCCATTAACCAAATCACCATTTCTCCATGTTTCTTTCATGGGTGTACAGCCGTACACTCCATGGCCATACACTCATGGCCACACACTCGTATTGGCCAGGAACCCTTTGTCGTACACTCCCTTGTATGGTTGTAGACCCCTTTTAGTCAATCACATGTGATTATAACACTTAGTTTCAAGTGTTTTCTAGTCCCTAAGGGTGTTTCCTTGCATGTTAATTGTCAAAAACACTAATTACACACCCATATATGCCATTATATGTCATTTAGGACTCGTTTGTATCTTGGGAATTCATTCGTGGAACTCCTCATCCATACGCGAACTTCCAATCGAATCAAATACATAAGGTGACTTCATACCCTATATTTTTCCGAGTTTTTAATGTTTTTAGGGGGGAATACAAGTAAAGCACAAGTAATCTTGTATCTAAAAATATGATGTGGTTGATTATATTTTTCTATCATTAACAAACATTAAGCATAAAACCTACTAAACATGGTAGATATCATTACTACCAGACTTGAAATCAGCTTACAAAACATGTTAGAATACAAACCTTCCAAAACAAGTTTTCATAACAAAGGAAATAAACTTATGATTTACGAAATAAAAGATAGTATTTGATAGGGATTCATGTTAATGTCAAAATGGGTTTTCATAGTATTATTAGTGAATTCGTTGAGAGAACTACAGTGTGAGACGCCTTGTAACCAGAGTCTCCTGGAGGGAGAGAGTGAGTTTCTGTATACATCTATATGGGAGTGACAATCCCGCACCTGAACTGCTAGCTACAGTTAGGCAGACATGCCTGGGGTGACAAAAGTCATTTTTCACGATGTCCGAGTACGTCACAATTTTGATCGTCCATAGTATGGTTATAAGAATCCACAGGTGAAACAACAACTCCTTCACGTAATAATATACCTAACAAATAGTCAACAGGGTTAGTAACTATGTGATTACTTAGTATGTACATTAGGGTAATATGAAATTAACATTCGACTTACAGTGGGATGTGTGATTTCCGCCTCATTTCCTATTCCTTGTTTGGTTGTGGGCTTAGGGAAGAATCACCCAATCGACTATTTATTCGATCTAGATTTCTATAACTCGTATGTACTAAGTGATCACAGGAGGGTATTAACAACACTTACAGGATACATAACAACACGTTATTAGCTAGTTTTATTTATGTAATAAGACTACTATACAATGTTTTTCATACAAAAGGTTTTCAACCAGAACAATGCTTAAACAACATAAGTATGTTAGATACTTGTACACCACAATTTGGAACGAATAATTCAATAACGTACATGAAAGACCCCAACTTTCGTATTTATGAAAGACCCAAACTTTCATACTATTTCAAAAGATTTCTTAAGTTACTTCCTCAAAACATGCTACATGCATATTTATAAAACAATATTTTATATTGATAAAGTGATTACAAAGGATTAGATACAAACCGACTAAGTTTTATTACATTTCATTTCTACCCAGGAATCTACTATTCATATACATACATGAACATTAAAAATACAGAAAAATACTATTAACTATTCCAAATCTTTCAGCGGTATAAAGCTATATTGGAATACTCATCACCTGCAATTGTTAAATATTGAGACGAATAAGCGATAACGCTTAGTGAATTCAATAAATAGATACAATATAATCGTATGCCTTACATATACCAATATGACAGATGCAGAAGGGAACAAGAAGACATATGTGAAATCATGTGACAAGCGTTTATATCAATCAAAGACTTTATTCAAAGATATACTTTTCAATGAGACATAACGATTTCAATACTTGATATGCATCAATAAAGCTTTGGACCAAATGGCACAGAATACATATAATTTCTGATTAACATTTTGGTAGATTTTAGGCTTATAGCCCTGTCTAATCATTTGCCAATACCATAGAATAGAGTTCATTCTCTTATGGAGTCATGCTCTACATGGTCAGAGGCTACATATCATTCCTATCAAACCTTATGCCAATGCCATAGAATAGAAGTCATTCTCTTATGGAGACATGCTCTACATGGCCAGAGGCTACGTACCAGTACCAATGTGAATCTAAGTCCTTTCACTGATCACATGGTCAAAGGTATTATATTTGCTATAAACATAGAGAATAAAATAACACGGGAGAATAACTCAGAATAACAACACTGAGAAGCACATAGCACATATAACACATAACATACAATTGTTCCTATATATTGAACTCACCTTAAGTTAAACGGGGGTTAAAATAGTAATTTGGACAGCATTTCGGCTTTAAATATGACTTTCTATGTTGAAAACTGGGAGCTTAATTGAAAACCGGGCTCTGCGAAGGTAGGGATTAAAAACCGAAAAGATAAAAATTTTGGGCTTCTCCGGGGTCTCGGGATGTGTTTCGGGTGCTAAAATTGATACCGGGGCTTCGGGAAAAGTCAAAATAGTGAAAATATGGAAAAGGGGGTCAAAAATGGAAAATTTTCAATTCTAGTCGGGAGGGTTCGCACCCTCCTATTTATAGGGGCGAGGTTCGGATCCTGTGGCTAAGAAGGAAACACGTCGCGCCTGTGAGGTTCGTTCAGGAGGGAGAAGACATTTACCTGCGAGCTTCGGAAATCTGGGAGGAGGAGCGAAGGCCACGAGGCTGCTACGAGGCTCGGACTTGGCGTCTGCGAAACTGAGCACGTGGCTCGCATGCGAGATGGGTGCGGCGGTGGCGAAGTGAGGTTCGGAAACATATAAAGGCAGGTGTCGCTGCGAGGCGAGGCCACGTCTCCGGTGACGCACCTGCTTCGTGCGAGGTGACGTGGCCGGTTACTATTCATGCGAGATTTCTCGGTTTTCGAGCCCCAAACTTCTAAAATCCATAACTTTCACATACGAGCTCCGTTTTTGACGTTCTTTATATGCACGCGTAGCTAAAATTATGCTCTAAAACTTTTGTTTAAACTTCGTCGACTAATTTTGAATTTATTTTCAATATTATTATTTTTAACAGACCGGGACAGGAAAATCCTTTAAAAATTCATAACTTCTTCATCCGACATCCGTTTTCGTCATACTTTTTACCGTTGTACTACATATGACGAGAACTTCAATTCTCATTTAGGATGTATCGGTAAAATATCGCTCGATCTAAAATTCGAGTTTTTAGTTGTCTACTGCTAAGTTGAAACTTCGAAAAATCATAACTTTCTCATACGAAGTCAGATTTTTGCGTTCTTTTTATCGAATTTCTCGGTTTCAAGAATACTATGACTTTCATTAAGATTACTAAGGCTAAAAAGTAGTTTATCAAAAACTCACTTTTTACGTCATTCGGCACCGTGTCGGTTTTGTCGTGGATCTTCAGTTGGTCATAACTTCTTCGTTATAACTCGGATTTTGACGAGGTTTTCGCCTACAAGTTTCTAACGAGATGATTTATAACATCAAATAATAAAATTTTACTTATTTAAAATTTTATATTTTCGCTAAATTTCACTATTTGGCTATTAATTGGAATCTCATAAGACTTCCAATATTTTATGAGTGATTCTAAACATAGTTTTACTTCAATTCTAGTAAAAACTAGCTGTTAGAACTCAACACTCAATTTTATTCACTTTTAATAATAAAAATACACAATTTCAGAACGTGTATCTTACAGTACACTTAGGTAAAATATAGGATTTTCCAGGGTAAACATCGGTATCTTACAAACAGTTGGTTTATTATTCAACTAACGAACATTCATTATTTATTCCATGACTCCTTAGTTTATGTATTTAGGTTACATATGAAGGTACCTGATTGACTGTGGAATGTGTGGTTTCCGCCTCATTCCCTGTTCCTTGTTTGGTTGTAGGTTTAGGGCAGATCCACACAATTAACTGTCTATCCGATATGGGTTTATACATAACTAGTCTGAATTAAGAAGTCATAGAAGGAATGGGTTAATCATACTTTACATAAGAAAATATTGGATTTTCTTGAGGAGCGCTTTCAACAGACATCAAATAATCATGTTTACTTAACATTCATTACATCAGAAAATATAGGGTTTTCAGGAGACGCATAACGTACTTTTCGAAAAGAACAAAGAATAGTTTTCTAAAAGAAAACACTTATAAACTCACCAGCTTTATGCTGATACTCCTTCAAAACCTACTTGTATTCTCAAGACACTAGTGGACAGGTACACGCACCAGGTTCAAGAAGATGGATCATAGTAGCTTCGAGTCTTTACTTGTTATTTACTTTTGGTGTCAATCATGTACAATTCAAATGCAATGTAAACGTATTACTATTAATATAATTGTTGTTGTTGCTTTGATTACTATGATTCAATTATTGTGATACTACGCATGATGTCATCCACCCCTGAACGTTTCTGCCATTCTGGTTTGGGGGTGTGATAAATAATTGAGCTTTGGGAAATTCTAGAACCTACCTAAAGAGGGGCGAATGAAATCTAGAGCATCTCTAGGGTTTCCTTGGGCTTTAAGGCTGCCTTGGATGCCTTAGGGAGGAAGTTAAGTGATTAGGATTTTCTTGGATATACCTGCCTTATCCAATACCTTCCTAACACCTATATAGACCCTCCTTAGGGTTAAATTTCGACCTAACCCTTCATTTTAAGTGTCTTGTCCAAAATTTTGATCTACTCCGCTCTCTCTATTGTATTCCTTGGTTGCTTTAGTTTGTTTGTGAACCATTAGAGGCGTGACACTTGCGGTGCTTGCTACTAAAGGTCTTTCAAGCAAGGATTCAAGATTGTTTACAATAACAATCTTAAAGGTATGTATTATAACCCTATTATGGGATTTTCAATTATTACACTAAGGATTAAGGGTTTGTACTTTGTTGTTCATTATTGTATATTCAATTAGAGAAAACATAGATCTTCAATTAGGGTTATATGCATACATAGGATTGTATGTTATGCTTAAAACCCATCAGTAAATACTGACAATACCTCCATTCACAACATGCATTCTTTTAGGAATTTAATGATCTAAAATTCAAGCCACCAATCATTTCCCTTGGAACTTATGCTTAAGTTGGTTCATCATGTTATATGCACTAAGATGTTCTAGCCTTTAAGATTATCTTATCTTATGATAGGATCGTCACAGACCACAAGGTAGAGATAGTGAATCAACAATCTGAACATATGATGTCATCTGGCCCACGACTCTCAGGTATCACAAATTTCATTTCACTCTCCAACACCTATCTAATGCATTTAGCTAAGAACTTTCATTCACCGAAATATGTCAGGATAAATGTGTATTTCAAATGGGTAACGTATGATTTAGATTTCAAAACAAGTTTTTGTTTTCTTTAGTTAAAACAGTTTTAACTTTATTTTGACAAAGTTATCTGTTAAAAATCTTTAAATAATTTTATAAATTTTTATTTTGGTAAAAATATTTGCACATCAATTTGTGTTTCAATTCAAACAACTTATCATGTCAAACAAACATAGCCAGACATTAAATTGCACAACTATACGCAAGAATAGTTTCATTTCCTTGGAAATTATTATTTAAATAAAAAAAAAATGATTACAAGTAAAAATATTCCAACCTTAACATCCTTACAAGTATAGAAATTCAATATAGTAAAAACTTTATACTTCATTTTTTACACTAAATTCCATTAAGAGGCCTCGTAGTTGTTATGAAAATCGCCTCTAAGTACTCGAATATGCAGGTTCCCTCGAGAAAATGGCAATGAACTTTCAAGACCCAATCTTTAATAATAAAGTACTTCTAAATTAGAAGTACATTTTTATTCTGGACTAGGTCTTGAAAGTCCGTTGCCATTATTGACTATCATTATCATTAAGTTACGAAAATTGGATATATTTCCCACCTATTGGACATATTTGTTCCTAAATAGTCAAGTTGACCATTTTGCCTCCCTGGTTCGATTCTAGTACCGAAAACTGGTACCATCACCGCTACTAGTACCACAAGACTCCTAATTCGGTATCGACTTTCCATCCAATTAGGTATTCAAAATTCTTGGGTCGATATTGGGTCCGCCCATGTTTGCCTCTACAACAAATTGGCTAACATTTCTCTTTCTAGATGCTAAATGAATTAAAGTAAACATATATCATATAGATAGCAAAGTGTACAATCAACATAAATAGTCTCATGATTTCCAAACATAAAAATATATTTATACAAATACAATTGTGCTCAAAGTAGGTTTAGCCACAGGAGCAACTACTTAAATACTTACAAAAAGAAATTAATAATAGTCATGATGTTGAAATCAACTAAATGCTAGAAACAGAAACAAATACACTTTTTTATGCAAAAACGCCAACAACCTCAACACACACTGAATCCGTTAAAAGCGTGTGATTCCTCTAATGTTGTTAAATGTGTGATATGCATGACATTTACATATAATATGCAATAAAAATGGCTAGAAAGTCTTGGAAAAAGGATGTATAATAAAGAAATCAACATATGTTATTATATTGACAAATTATAATTTTTTGGCGTACTGTTCAAAATAAGAAAGTAATTCGTACATAACAATTTTTCTCTATATACAAAAATTTATATTTTATAGGATGATACAGTATAACATTTTAAAATACAAATTATTATATATGAAGAAAAATGTTGTGCAGTCCATAAAAATAAATGTACATACCACTTAGTGCTACAATCAAAATAAAATAAAATCACAATGTTCACACGTTAAAGGAATATAATGCACAAACTAGCGAAGATGATACCATAAATATTGTTCCCCACCTACTTACCACTATTATCAACTTAGGTATGGATGACTTCTCTAATCTACTATTCAACATTTATCACATTGTACGCTTTTACTTACCTCCATTTTAGCATATATATATATATATATATATATATATATATATATATATATATATATATATATATATATATATATATATATATATATATATATATATATATATATATATATATATATATATATCACTTGCTTATTTGTAAATCTTAAAAAACTTACTATAAAAATTTGTTCCACAAAAATAAAACAATTTTCCGCAGGAATTATGTAATTATGTATATCCAATATTTTTTAACTATCTATCAACATCATCGTACGTGTGATAAGTCGTACGTGTTGAATTTGTAGCATAATGATAGAAACTGAATTACGTCTTATATTGAAGACTTAATTTGTAAGAAGGGAAAGATGGAGGAGTTGCTAACAAGATATTAAAGAATGATGGATTGGTAATTGATATATATATATATATATATATATATATATATATATATATATATATATATATATATATATATATATATATATATATATATATATATATATATATATATATATATATTTGTCAATTACCAATCCATCATTCTTTAATATCTTGTTAGCAAATATATATATATATATATATATATATATATATATATATATATATATATATATATATATATATATATATATATAGAGGTAGAGGTTCATTTGAGACCACTTATATTTTGTGAGACATGAGGAGCAAATCTTAACCTTTGATCAAAACTAATCTTGTGGCTAAAAAATAACCCAAATTAAGGTGCCTAATTAAGTTTTCATGGGTAGTTTAGTCAATGTTTTAATCATAATAACTAATCATGTTTTATCTCCTATTCATCATTTAACGTAACAAGATACCATCCCATTCATCTGATGAATTTCTCAATCGCAACCAAATCGATCAAATCCTCCACAGAAAGTTATCACTTTCACCTGATGAAATCGCAACTAAAATTATGATATTCAAGAACTTCAAATTTCGATTGTTAGTCTATTCAATGATTTTCATCAGATCATCATCATCAGCAAATCGATCATCAATTGATATCGATTTCCAACAGTTTTCAAGCTTTGATTTTTTCACAATAAAATTTGTGATTTCAGCAATTCATCATCATCTTAGATGTATTCTCAATTAGAGGCTTTGAGTTCAGCTATTAATAATTTGTTTCAAGATTTTTTTTTCCGGCTCATTCGAGCACATATTACGTAAAGAAAAGCAAGTAACAACAACGAATCTTTGAGCTAATATGCATTCTTTCTATAAATTAATGAGGTATGTACAAAAAAATATTATTATTGAGCAAATTCTCTTAAACTAAAAATGCACTCTATATGTTTGATGAAAGTCCTGAATGAATAATGAGTCTAATGTATCACTCCTTCCTTCCTACGACTTAAGTCCTCTTTAAGAATATGTATATACTTACAAAATATGAGTCACAATTGGTGAAAAATGATATAATGTTTGCTTCTCATATTAGCTTCACTACGGTTTTGTTTAAATATGATTTTTTTTTTCAAACACAAAAGGCTAGAGATTGATTTTAGCATAATTTTGTTTAAATCTTGATAGAATTCTATATTATTATGATTAGAATAATATATGCTTTGTGTTTTATTTTAAGTATCATGATGTATATTTATGCATGTTTGAAAGATTTTGAAAGATTGGTGCTTGCATCGTAGGGAAATATCTGACCATGTTGATGCTTGGAGCTTGGAATATGTTTTATTATTGGTTTGCCTCTAAATGATTAAATCATATTCTTGTTGATATAAATGTTGTTCTTTTTCCATCATATTTAGACAAGTATACTAAATGGTGCATATATGAAAGATTGGTGTAATCATTGCAGGGAATTCTCAGAGTATGTTGATGCTTGAAGCTTGAAAAATGTTTCCTCATTGTTTTTATTATTTTGATTATACGAGTGAAAGGTTTAGGTTAGTTACTATCCTCCTTGTCAGTAGCATGTGAAGTAAAAGATGAATTTGTACCTGTTTAGCATGAAGCATAAGTGGTACTTGGTCGCATTTCATCATATTTTTTATTACATTACATAGTAAATAGTATACTATTCAGGTTAGAATAATTGAAAAACATTACTCATACGTCCTTCTATATTGAGAAATTTAAGTTTAGAATACTTTGTAAATATTTAGATAATAATTAATATTAATGGAATACTTTTTTGTAGGTCAAATTAATAATGGTGCTGAAAAATCACACTCAAGCAATGAACTCGTTTCAACTAATGATTATTTAGTTTGGATTCTGGATGTTCTACATGTACATACATGTAATTTTATAGTCTACTTTGATTCTTGTTTGTTGAACTACTCAATTAGTTCCACATTTCGTTTAGAATATGATACATGATAAAGTGCACATATTTATTGATATAGTCTATTATTATATGTTCTATATTGATGATACTAATATCTTATTGAAGTGTATAATTCTATTTTTAATAATTTATAAGTGTAATATTCTAATACATGTTTATCAATGATGACGTAATTGAATGTGTTTTCTTACTATGACTAATATTCTAGATTTGATTATTGTTATTTGTTATATTCTACATTGATATTTGGTGTTGATATAATCAAGTAGTGTTATATTTTAAAAAGCTCCTTATGTATAAACCTCTGAAAAGTAACAACATATAACACTATTCTAATAGAATGTTCTACATATACTACACATTATTTTCATGTAATAAATTAATTTATGTATTTAAAAACCTATAACATAATTCTATTAGAATATTCTACATGTACATTTATGAAAACAAATAACACATAACATTATTCTATTTAAATATTCTACATATACATATTATTTTTATTTAATAAATGAAATTATTTAACCAGAAACCTATAAAATTATTCAATTAGATTATCAACATCATACATTATGCGTAGATTCAAATGAGATGACCTTAATATTGTGAGGCTATGAGACCATGAGACCATATTTCTCTAGTGAAATATTATAATATTTTAGTGTTCATAAAAATATAATATATATATATATATATATATATATATATATATAATATTCTAATGTTCTAAAACATATAACATTATTCCAAAAGAATTATTATACATGAACATACAACCTGTAAAATTATTCTATCAGAATATTCTACATATCCATAGTAAATAAGTCTTATTAACATTACATATAACTACAAATTCATGTTTTTGTAAAAAGGTCATTACATATAAATCTATAAAAACCAACAAAATTTAACACTATTCTAATAGAATGTTCTAAATGTCAATTTTTTTTGAGACCTTAAAACCATTAGACCACTTTTCTCTAGTGAAATATTCTATTATTTGAGTGTTCATAAAAATATAATAAATGTAATATTCTAATATCCTAAAACATATATCATTATTCAAATAGAATTATTATACATAAGCATACAACCTCTAAAATTATTCTATTAGAATATTCCTCATATACATAATAAGTAGGTTTTATTAACATTACATATACATACATATATATATATATATATATATATATATACATATATATATATATATATATATATATATACATATATATATATATATATATATGTATATATATATCTATCTATATATATATATATATATATATATATATATATATATATATATATATATATATAAATTATAAAATACTACTGTAAAAAGGTCATTATATATAAATCTATAAAAAACAACATTTAACATTATTCTAATAGAATATTATATATATGTACAGAAAACATTTGATCATAAAAACATGATATTTCAAATTGGTCAAAGCATAACTATTTTTTAACCATGACTATTATTCTGTGAAACATTCACTCGCCATTAAAACAACCATAGCTATTTTTCAAAACTAAAAAAAGATAACCAATATTCAAACAAACAAAACACTACCATGTCATTCATAATCAAAGACTTTCAAATATTCTAAAAAAATTATTCACGTCCTTCCAGTATGTTTCTTGCATCGATCCATTCCCTCATCATTTTTTAATGACCATCTTTATCAACCTTTCCCTATTCCTTTGCTTCGTCAGTTACTTTCTTATGGAATTGGAATCTGATTGGTCAAAGCCTAACTATTTTGTATGCTTCTTATTCTGCAAAAAACATTCTTTACCCAAGTCAATATTTCACATTTCCACTTACTATTCCAGAATAAATTTCCATCTGTCGCATTAAGAACACATCAGAATAAATTTCATTAGCTTTTAATGTGTATCAAACACTAATCCTAGCTACAGTAAATAATTTCAAAAATATTTAACCGAAACTACAATAAAGAAGTTCATTTCTAGCCCAAGCTATAGTGAATCAGGATCAAACACTAACCATAGCTACAATATAAATTTCAGAAAAATAATTCCTAATTTAGAATAAATTGTTTAACAACTTCCTGAAGCCTATTATAAGAGATGATTTATAATCTACATTATGTAGAATCTAAATTTGAATAAAATATTATTGAACTAAAACATAAAGAGATGAATTCAGTTATGTCACGATAAAATAACAAATTCTCAAAATTTTAGTTTTGACTTATCAAAGTAAATAGTAACATTTGGTTAATCAATAAAATAACATCTTAAATCAAATTTATCAGGTAACACCAAACTTTACAAATCATAATACCTAGAATATTAAGTTACTAAAGACTATTTTACTAATATTTGTACTAGATCATCTAACTTATCAAACAAAGTAACATCTGAATCAAATTAAGAAGTACCATATTACTTATCAAACTAGAAAACTTAGAATATCAAATTATCCAACAACATTTCACTAAATATTTACTAGATAATCCAATTACTCAAACAAAATAACATCTAAAATCAATTTAGGAAGCAAGTTATGTTTGCATAACATTCTATCATTTTCAATAACAATTTTCTTGTAGAAAATATGAAATCAATACAGAGTGCATTATGTCGAACACCTAGCGGGCGATCACTAAATTTACCAAACACCTAACTGGCACTAGGGATGTCAATGAGACCAAACAGGAGTAGAAATAGCTGCCCCCGCTCCCGCCCCCGAAATCAGTTGTTGCCCCCGCTACCGGTCCCGCCCCCGACTCCCCCGTTTACATATCCCCAGTCCCGCCCCCGGTTACCTTCATCGCCCCCGGTCCCGCCCCCGTTCCCCCGGTTCCCCCGGTTTATAAACTTAAAATTCGTTTTTTTTGCTAAACAACTACTTTGGTTTAGGCTAAAAAGCTTATTTTTAATAACTTTAAAAGTTTAAAACATAATCTTTTAGAAACTAAAAATTAAAAATCCAACATTAAGAATTCAACATTACAAAACGACAATTCCAACAATATTAAAAATATAAAATATGACAAATCCAATATTACAAATATAAAATACTTACATATCCAAAAAATATGATCAATTCACTACCTTTTCAATATCTATTAATTGGAAACGGGAAAGTGAAACCTAACATATACCTAAAATTAGAAAATATATTTTGTATATGTATTTTATATTAAATATATATATACATATATATATATATATATATATATATATATATATATATATATATATATATATATATATATACATAATTGTACAACCAGCCCCCCCCTCCCCCCCCCCCTCCCCCCCCCCCCCCCCCCCCCGCGGGAGTACGGGATGGAAATACCAACTCCCGACCCCGGTACCGAAAATAAGTGGGATTTAATTCTGCCCCCGCTCCCGCTCTCGGTTTTTTTAAGAAATTAGTCTCGTACGGGATCGGGGTCCCACGGGAGCGGGTTCCCACGGGGGTTTTTGACATCCTTAACTGACATTAGAAGTATGAAACTAATAAGATAAACCAAACAAACTAAGATCTTGAATCAAATTATAATTCAAATTCCAAGAATATCTTTACAGATTTTGTGAATAACTTCATTTATGCATAATAACATAGCTTGGATTGTAGATTTATTTACATTGAAATTGTTAACAGCCAAAAATGAGTCGATGAAATCTTTCATTACCTGATGAGAAGAATCATTCATCAACTAAGAATTATGAGAAGAAGTAGCAGTTGAAGGATTAGCATAAACATGATTCAAGATCAGATGTTGATGATCGAGATTGAATAAGACGAATTTTGGTGTTTGTATCGAGGTTACTAAGGGTTTTGCAGATCAGAAAGAAGAAGATTGAAGAGGATATAAATTTTTTTTACGACCTGAACGAAATAGACAATAAAATCCCCTTACTGCCCCTCCACACTGTGACAACCCAAGTTGTCCCGTTACGTTTCTCCGTTACCGTTAACGGAATTTTCCACTGTTCAAAAGTTCCATTAATGAGAAGTCTTCAAGTTTAATAAACATTTCAATTGTGTAAGTTTATATGCCGTTAAGTCGTGGTAAAAGGAAATAAAATACATAGCACATATTTCCATTTACTTGGAAAATATTAGTTTATCATTACGATCACTAAATCGGGTGCGACCAAAAGCCCCGTTTAACGGCAGTATCGGGTAGACTTCCACTGTGTCCCAACTCAAAACCCTATATAAGGGTGAGTGGAGTCTATTAGAGACTTTTTACACTCTCTCTCTATACTCTCTCTCTAGACCCGTTTTCGCCCCGAGTTCGCAACCAAACGCTTCCAAATTGTAAGTCCGCCTACCCTAGCTTATTCTAAACATAGTGATTCATGTTTATAGCCCAAAAATCATCCAAGAAGGCATGGTATAAGGAGTTTACGGCCCAAGAACATTCTAGGGCCGTAAACCCCTAAAAAGGTGCCAAACATGCCTCTAAACTTGTCCATAAGCTTGGGAATATTTAGGGATATAGCCTTGGGGTGTTTAAACATTAAAATGCATGAATTTAGGACACAAACAAGAGTTTACGGCCCAAGCACAAGCTGAGGCCGTAAACTCCTCAAAATCATGTTAAAAGGTCCCAAATGCATTCCAAACTCATCCTAGGGCTTCATACATAATTTAGGGACTTGGTATTTGGGTTTAGATCACTAAAACACACCAAAATGAAGGACAAAAGAGAGTTTACGGCCCAAGCACAAGCTTAGGCCGTAAACTCCCCCAAACCCCCTCAAATGTTGGTTTTAATCACCCAAAATGGTATCACACTTCATTAGAAATCACTAGAAAGGCATTAGGGGCTTGAAACATCACAAAACTCAATGATTTAGAGTTTACGGCCGTAAACTCCTTTAAGAGTTGTTCTTAGGCCGTAAACTCCATTATAAGGCCCTTAGAAACCTCAAACCCACTCATGCCTTTGAGGAAAAGTGCTTGGAATTATTCTATGAACAAGCTAGAAGCATCAAACACCCAAGAAATTGACCTTGGGAGTTTACGGCCGTAAACTCCCTTAGGTTGGGCCGTAAACTCCTTGTTTGGTCCATGTCGGTGTTTTAAATCCATTTACACACTTGATATGTGAGTATAGCAAAGTCCCACAACTGATAGGAGACCGTAGCACCCTTAAACGCTACCCGGGACCCCAAACACTCAACCAAAAGTGTTTTCCACTCCTTTGAGTGTGTATAATTGTTTAATTAGTATATTATATGCTAATTGTATGTGAACATATGTTATCATATGTTAAAATAGGTCCTTGTGTGTGTTTAAGTCCTTGCGTGATCCCGAACGCCCAATCGGCACTCTCGTCGGACCTACTTACACCAGGTGAGTTCATACCCCTGAATGAACCTTTTAAATGCTTTTAAATGTTTTATAGGGGGGGAATACAAGTTAAACATACCAGTTATCATGTCAATCGCATATGATTGATAACCCGCATGCACAAGATTTTACCACTTTTACACTGTTTTACCAAGTGGGACACTAAAATGACTTTTACCCGTTTCATAACTTTTACTTATACTGATTTATTCAAATTCATCCTAAATTGGTTTATGAAAGATCCTCTAAGGTTTAAACGTATTTTACAAAGGAATACAATTTGTGATTTTCTCTATACATAAAGACTTTTCATTAGAGTTTTCCCTTTTTGACGTATACTTTTACTTGTTAAACACTGCTGCTTCACTTATACTTATTTTGTACTCTGACTCGGTAACACTTTCACTTATACCTATAGTCACTTATACTTGTTAGACGTTCTTACATCACTTATCGTCGTCTCTGCTTCGTGATACACTTATACTTGGTACGCTTATACTTCATGGCTCGATTATCCCACACTGTACTCTTATACTTCACGACTCTGATGTTCCACTGTACACTTATACTTCACGACTCAGATGTTCCACTGTACACTTATACTTCACTGTATGATACACACTCAAGCTTAGTTAGATGTATGTTTATGCTTGTATAGATGCATATAATTAATGATTGAAGGACTTAGGAAGGCTTGTCCGCCCTATTTCCTTTTCTTCGTTGAGATGTGGTCTGGTGGGATCGGATGTTCATCTGAAGGTCGTTCGATTCATTAGTTATATATATTATGTATACGAGCATAGACATACGAGTTTTCTTCAGTCTGTTAAGAGTCTCTATCTCTAGTCTACACTTACACTAGAAACCCACTCCCTCTTAGTAACACACTATCCTCTATTTGGGATACATCTTCGGGACGCGGCCTTCTCCGTCGTCTAGTTGGTAACCAGAGTCTCCTGTAGGGAGAGCGGACATTGTGTGTATAGGCCTATACGGGATTGACAACCCCGCACCCTGACTGCTAGCTACGGTCCACGGCCTACCAAGCCAAGGGGTGACAAATGTCACAATATATAGATGCTTGTAGGGCGTCTAGTACTCTAGTCAGTATGGTTACGAGTATCCTGGGTTGCCTTATAATTCATGGCTTTAAGGTAACGGTAATTCGTCAGCAATTTACACTGTATGCTGATGTCACCTTTTTCAGAGTCACACTGTTTGACCTTGCTAGACGTGTCTTCATTTGGTATCGTCTGCGGTCTGTCTTCACTGTTTTGACCTTGCGAGATGTACTTTTTCAATTGGTACCTTCTGGGGTCTGTGTCTCCACTAGTTAGGCTGAACCAGGCGTGTCGTATGTTTGATACTTTCCTGGATTCTATGGTTCTTTGCCTTAGTCAGCAGTCCTCACTGCTGAGGCATATGATATTCCCTGATGTCGTTGCTTTCCTCAATAATCAAATTCAGTATTTTGATAATGATAGCAATTTAGGGAAAACTACTTCTTACTCTACATCACTGACCAGTCTTGGTAGAAGGCTGCTTTTATTAAAGAAAATATAGGATTTTCTGGAAAGGACTCTAGTACACTGAAATCTTTTAAACTACCACTTTCTTAAGTTATTTGAATGAAATGTCACTAAATGCTTATGAACTCACCAGCATTTGTAAAAATGCTGATACTCGCCTTTCAAATAACTTGTATTCTCAGGTTAGCATTAGACAGGTACACCCCCGGAGCTGTTGATGAAGATAGCTTTGTACCATGCTGTATTTATTCTATTACTTGTATTACTTTAAATTGTTGTAATGTAACCTTGTAAAACTAATACTATTAATGCAATGTTTTGTTGTACTTTGATTACTATAATGCATGTGTTGTGATACTTGACATGACATCATCCACCCCAGAACGTTTCCGCCGTTCCGGTTTTGGGGTGTGACAGATTGGTATCAGAGCATTGTTTATAGTGAGCTAAGTATATCAATTCATAAAAGATATACAGCCTATAAATACAAAAGGGATAAAACACTCTGACCAAGAATTATACTTTAAAATATAACCATATTTTACCAAAGTATAATAACATCTAGAATCTAAGCACTCGAACACAAGTATCACAAGAAGAACAAGAATAAAAGTCTTCGGATGTTGAGCACTACAGACAAATCTGGGCAGTTATGTAATCGTAAGCTGGAATAAATGTAACCTGATCAACTACCTTTATTCGAGATGCGATGAACGTGTGCTCGGGAGTGGTTGTGGTGTGCAACAGGTCTGAAACTTACCAACTAGGATTTGCTAGAGCCAAACATAAAGTTAAAATACTATAGGAGTATTTTAGAGCGATAAAAGATTCACACTAAACCCATAATTATAATTCAAAGACGAGAACCAAACAAGAATTAAAAAATACCATAGGGGTATTTAGAATACATAGATAACCTGGTGTGAGAACTAAAAGATCCTTATTGATATACCTACAGCTACAGAGGGTATACTTCCAAGGTTATATATAATGAGGATCCCATAGGCTAAGAATGTGTGGTTTCACTCTATTTCCTTTTCCTCGTTGGGATGTGGTTCTAGAGTAGTATCGCATATTCGAAGGCCTATCGGATCTAAGCTATATATGATTTGTATACCCTGTGTAATCGTAGCAGGACTCGATGTGGATCATCCAGCGAAATGTGAATAATCTATTAGGATTCTTTAGACATTTCCATTCTCGCTCGAACCCTATAGAAAACCCTACCCACTTCAGTGCATAACAGAAGAGTTGATTCCGACCCGAAGAAGTTCATTAAGAAGATTTCCTGTTCGGAAATAAATAAACTGGGTCAAGACTATTGAAAGCACCAAGTGCCCATATTCTTTTAGGGACTTCGGTGGGGAATTCACCTAAACTTCGGAGATTCCCAGTCATCCATCATGAAGTGATGACACCCATAGTCGGAGTCAGAAGGAAGGCGGAGTAGAAATTCAATATGTCCATACGAGAAGAGAACCCTAGGAAACTGCCCGAAGGAAACCAACGCCGATTCCAGTTAAAGGTACGAGGCAGACCGAGGGAGCCAGTACGTGGAACCCGAGAGGTGTCTTTTCCTCGTGTTCTTCACACTAATACACCCATAAAATAATACAATTTAGTGAGTTAGTGATTACACTGCTCACGCTATGTGTTAGGTAAATCGCCTTGTTCCCGTTGCAAGTAATGCGCTTAGAGCGGATCCTCACACCTCTGTGAGGTTATTTAGCCATAAGCCCTCATGAGCCTCTCTTCCCGCAGCTTCGTTCCGAACTGTTCTCAAATCTCTCTAGACCGGAGAGTGAAACCTTTCTCAGTATAAAGGTAACTTAGTAGGAACGACTCGCATCTTATGGCCTTTTTCCGATATTCATACACTCACTCCGATTACCAGGACTACATCATAGGGATGTAGGTCGACACTTAGACAACCAATACCCGAGGCACGGGAAAAATATTATGCCTAATACGTTCAGGACAGAAAAGTCCAAGGTTAACCATCGTCTCTCATTACCTTGTAATCCTTTCCATGTAGGAAAAACCATGCCACCGAAGAAGCGTAACTAGTCCACAAGCAAGAAACCTACTCTCCTATTTGATGAAGCTATGTTCCAAGCTGCAGTTTCAGCAGCCGTAGCAGCTGTCATGGCTCACCTGAATGCTAACAACGCCAATGTTAGCAAGGTGCCCGTTGGAAATTCCAATCCTGACAGTGGACAACATCAACCCACACTTCCATACTCAGCCACCCAAGAACCTCAACTGAACCCACTAAAGAGAAAACTCAAGATAGAGGAAGGAAGTACCTCGGCTCAAGGATCTTCCGAAGGGCAACGAGCTGAGGCAGTCTATACCCCTGCCAACCCTTCCCTCCCGACTCCAAGAAGACCGTATCTAGGAGACCTTCCTTATTGCAGCAAGTGCAGCTACCATCATCATGGTGCCTGCCGGGAACTCTATTGTGCTAGGTGCCACATGAAGGGACATACTGCTCGTGTATGCAGAACTCCGGTGGAACGTATTGCATCAATCGCCAATGCGGCGGCCACACAGGTTTGCCGCCTATGTGGCGAGTTTGGACACTTCAAGAAGATTTGCCCAACCGAATGGAAAGACAAAGACACAGAAGGAACCTGACACTACTGCTTAGGGAGAAGCGGCAAAGAACTCATCAGATTTTGGTACGACTCTCGATCTCAGATAACTAAGCTAAGAACAATAAAAGACTAATTCAAATGCAAATTCTTTCCAGTAAGGCGAAAGTCGCAGCACTGTTATAAAATTTTAAAATTCATTAGGTAAAACTATAGTGGCTAAACATATACGTTACGGCCATGTATATTTAAGATGGACAGACCTAGAGTGAGCGAATGCCGCCTCATCTCCTATTCCTCGTTTGGTTGTGGATTTAGGGCGGGGTCGCTCGGTCAACAGTCCTCCCCACCTTAATATATACATGACTAGTATATGTGAGGCGATTATAGAAACGCCTTGTGAGAATCTGTTCATGAAAAGATACTCTATTCGGAAACACTTAGAACTCTCTATAGTTCCGCGTCGAATCTATCAGTCCAAGTATCCGTGGTAGTGATACGTAGGACGAAACCCGAGACGCCTCGAACTGGTGTGCCTGTTCGGCGCATGACTCTATCGATCTTCACTTTATATCATGTCGGAGTGTGCCAACTTCGACGATTCTATTGATCATGGTTTGACCTCGTGCAACCGTGTGTAAATCCTTAAGTGCTGTGTAAAAAGAACTTTCTCCATAGCCATATCGGCAAATAAAGGTTCTTCCGAACCTGAATCTAACATGAATAAATCAACCTAATACAATCTGTCAATCGTTCCTCTTATCTCAAACCTTTCGAAGTACCCAAGGGAAGATACCATACACTGTTGACCGACCCCTCGTAGTCAGATGAACACCGAAGTGAAACACACTACAAGATACTCTAGAAGACGACATCCGACCGAAGCATACTCCGTATAAATTTCCCCGAGAGACCCCTCACACCTCGCACATTAGGTTCGTGAACCTAGAGAATAGAACTCATGAGACTGACCGCTATAACCAGGTATATGCATAAGGGTGGCATATAATTGAGATTAAAAAGATTTAAGGTGTGTGTTTCCTCCCTATTCCCTGTTCCTCGTTGGGTTGTGGGTTTGGGGTGGAGTTGCACAGCTGAACGTCCCGCCGACCTCAACTGTATACTGCTTGCGTACACGCGGTATTTGCGATTAGGCTTAGTATGAGCTCTACCACAGACCTCTTAGCAAAGCACCTTGACCATATTCCATAACATAGGAGCCGAAGCCAAGAAAATCACTACGGGTTGAACTCTTAAAAGTTCCGAGTGAGAAGACTCTATACTCACTAGATTCGATCTAGACCAAGAAAACCTAGAACCTTCGGATGAGTAGTTACAGTATATGCCCGCACTACTCAGGCACTTCGTCCACCTCGTTATAGACAAATGGTGCCTATCATCCTCCACTTTATTGCATGGAGGAAATCGCCGTCGCTCTGTAGACGATGAAATACATTCTCCGAAGAGGACACTAGAATGCCGAGAACCACAGGATAACCTTCGCAGCCAAGAATACTTGGTAAAGTGTGAACGTAGTTGCGTTAAGCCTCATGACCCTGATCCCGAAGAGATTATAGACTTGACACCAGCCCTAGTGTTAGTCGAAGGGTTATGCAAGAGCACGCACTTTCCACGCTAGAATAAACCACAGTCTTGGAGATTCATTGGACTGTTAGGTGTTCCACGAATACTATCTCACGCAGAGATAGTAGAACCACCTCCCGAGATAGTACAACGTTCAACTAGTGAAACCCTAACTCTTCGATCCCCAGGGTTTCCGTATCTCAAGCTTCGTTAGTGCAGGTTCATTTTGCACAAGCGCGAGATAGACACTCTATAGCAAACCGATAACCATAGTCATGCAACCCACTCGACGATCTAGAAATCCTCTATCAGCCAGTTGAAAGAAAACACGAAACCAAAGACCACTTGAGCTTCCTAAGGACTAACCTGAAGGACTACACATCCAGTACAAGCAAGAACGTTAGGAACTTCGTAATGACGATCACGCCAGTGTCGATCTTGCCATAGAAGTACACTATGTTCTTAATACTGAAAAGCTTTACTCCTTTCCGAGAGCTTAGGACCATCCGAGAATCCTCATGAAGACATGGTCCGACCCTTTTCAGGCCGCTACTACTTTCGGATATACCACAAGGTTCACATTCGATCGACTCACTTCTTAGACTTGATACGTGAATTCCCGACAACACTTTTCATACCTCACTCATCTTGATAGAATCCATCGAGAACCCTAACCTTGTAGATACACCAGTTGGAATCCACTAGCTACACGAGACGAAACCCGCATCCCGTACGCGAGGGTCTGTTGAAATGACACACACAGGCCAGAGATCACTTGGGGATGCAAGGACAATCACATAGGGAGTACTCTTTTACCTCTACTTGGCCATTCATACCTACTTCCTTGCCTAGATCTGAATTTCAGGACGAAATTCCCTCTAACAGGGGGATGATGTGACAACCCAAGTTGTCCCGTTACGTTTCTCCGTTACCGTTAACGGAATTTTCCACTGTTCAAAAGTTCCGTTAATGAGAAGTCTTCAAGTTTAATAAACATTTCAATTGTGTAAGTTTATATGCCGTTAAGTCGTGGTAAAAGGAAATAAAATACATAGCACATATTTCCATTTACTTGGAAAATATTAGTTTATCATTACGATCACTAAATCGGGTGCGACCAAAAGCCCCGTTTAACGGCAGTATCGGGTAGACTTCCACTGTGTCCCAACTCAAAACCCTATATAAGGGTGAGTGGAGTCTATTGGAGACTTTTTACACTCTCTCTCTATACTCTCTCTCTAGACCCTTTTTCGCCCCGAGTTCGCAACCAAACGCTTCCAAATTGTAAGTCCGCCTACCCTAGCTTATTCTAAACATAGTGATTCATGTTTATAGCCCAAAAATCATCCAAGAAGGCATGGTATAAGGAGTTTACGGCCCAAGAACATTCTAGGGCCGTAAACCCCTAAAAAGGTGCCAAACATGCCTCTAAACTTGTCCATAAGCTTGGGAATATTTAGGGGATATAGCCTTGGGGTGTTTAAACATTAAAATGCATGAATTTAGGACACAAACAAGAGTTTACGGCCCAAGCACAAGCTGAGGCCGTAAACTCCTCAAAATCATGTTAAAAGGTCCCAAATGCATTCCAAACTCATCCTAGGGCTTCATACATAATTTAGGGACTTGGTATTTGGGTTTAGATCAGTAAAACACACCAAAATGAAGGACAAAAGACAGTTTACAGCCCAAGCACAAGCTTAGGCCCTAAACTCCCCAAAACCCCCTCAAATGTTGGTTTTAATCACCCAAAATGGTATCACACTTCATTAGAAATCACTAGAAAGGCATTAGGGGCTTGAAACATCACAAAACTCAATGATTTAGAGTTTACGGCCGTAAACTCCTTTAAGAGTTGTTCTTAGGCCGTAAACTCCATTATAAGGCCCTTAGAAACCTCAAACCCACTCATGCCTTTGAGGAAAAGTGCTTGGAATAATTCTATGAACAAGCTAGAAGCATCAAACACCCAAGAAATTGACCTTGGGAGTTTACGGCCGTAAACTCCCTTAGGTTGGGCCATAAACTCCTTGTTTGGTCCATGTCGGTGTTTTAAATCCATTTACACACTTGATATGTGAGTATAGCAAAGTCCCACAACTGATAGGAGACCGTAGCACCCTTAAACGCTACCCGGGACCCCAAACACTCAACCAAAAGTGTTTTCCACTCCTTTGAGTGTGTATAATTGTTTAATTAGTATATTATATGATAATTGTATGTGAACATATGTTATCATATGTTAAAATAGGTCCTTGTGTGTGTTCAAGTCCTTGCGTGATCCCGAACGCCCAATCGGCACTCTCGTCGGACCTACTTACACCAGGTGAGTTCATACCCCTGAATGAACCTTTTAAATGCTTTTAAATGTTTTATAGGGGGGAATACAAGTTAAACATTCCAGTTATCATGTCAATCGCATATTTTTGATAACCCGCATGCACAAGATTTTACCACTTTTACACTGTTTTACCAAGTGGGACACTAAAATGACTTTTACCCGTTTCATAACTTTTACTTATACTGATTTATTCAAATTCATCCTAAATTGGTTTATGAAAGATCCTCTAAGGTTTAAACGTATTTTATAGAGGAATACAATTTGTGATTTTCTCTATACATAAAGACTTTTCATTAGAGTTTTCCCTTTTTGACGTATACTTTTACTTGTTAAACACTGCTGCTTCACTTATACTTATTTTGTACTCTGACTCAGTAACACTTTCACTTATACCTATAGTCACTTATACTTGTTAGACGTTCTTACATCACTTATCGTCGTCTCTGCTTCGTGATACACTTATACTTGGTACGCTTATACTTCATGGCTCGATTATCCCACACTGTACTCTTATACTTCACGACTCTGATGTTCCACTGTACACTTATACTTCACGACTCAGATGTTCCACTGTACACTTATACTTCACTGTATGATACACACTCAAGCTTAGTTAGATGTATGTTTATGCTTGTATAGATGCATATAATTAATGATTGAAGGACTTAGGAAGGCTTGTCCGCCCTATTTCCTTTTCTTCGTTGAGATGTGGTCTGGTGGGATCGGATGTTCATCTGAAGGTCGTTCGATTCATTAGTTATATATATTATGTATACGAGCATAGACATACGAGTTTTCTTCAGTCTGTTAAGAGTCTCTATCTCTAGTCTACACTTACACTAGAAACCCACTCCCTCTTAGTAACCCACTATCCTCTATTTGGGATACATCTTCGGGACGCGGCCTTCTCCGTCGTCTAGTTGGTAACCAGAGTCTCCTGTAGGGAGAGCGGACATTGTGTGTATAGGCCTATACGGGATTGACAACCCCGCACCCTGACTGCTAGCTACGGTCCACGGCCTACCAAGCCAAGGGGTGACAAATGTCACAATATATAGATGCTTGTAGGGCGTCTAGTACTCTAGTCAGTATGGTTACGAGTATCCTGGGTTGCCTTATAATTCATGGCTTTAAGGTAACGGTAATTCGTCAGCAATTTACACTGTATGCTGATGTCACCTTTTTCAGAGTCACACTGTTTGACCTTGCTAGACGTGTCTTCATTTGGTATCGTCTGCGGTCTGTCTTCACTGTTTTGACCTTGCGAGATGTACTTTTTCAATTGGTACCTTCTGGGGTCTGTGTCTCCACTAGTTAGGCTGAACCAGGCGTGTCGTATGTTTGATACTTTCCTGGAGTCTATGGTTCTTTGCCTTAGTCAGCAGTCCTCACTGCTGAGGCATATGATATTCCCTGATGTCGTTGCTTTCCTCAATAATCAAATTCAGTATTTTGATAATGATAGCAATTTAGGGAAAACTACTTCTTACTCTACATCATTGACCAGTCTTGGTAGAAGGCTGCTTTTATTAAAGAAAATATAGGATTTTCTGGAAAGGACTCTAGTACACTGAAATCTTTTAAACTACCACTTTCTTAAGTTATTTGAATGAAATGTCACTAAATGCTTATGAACTCACTAGCATTTGTAAAAATGCTGATACTCGCCTTTCAAATAACTTGTATTCTCAGGTTAGCATTAGACAGGTACACCCCCGGAGCTGTTGATGAAGATAGTTTTGTACCATGCTGTATTTATTCTATTACTTGTATTACTATAATGCAATGTTTTGTTGTACTTTGATTACTATAATGCATGTGTTGTGATACTTGACATGACGTCATCCACCCCAGAACGTTTCCGCCGTTCCGGTTTTGGGGTGTGACACACACTCTTATTCTAATCCTGAAGTTCCATTTAATTGCAAAAATGTCACCGTCTCCTTGTGCTTCCTTACTGTGTAATATGATTTTATTTTAGCCATAGATTATTCAAGATGAGTGGTCAAGATTTGGTCCCCTTATCTCATAAAATACTATTATCTCACATGAACCTAACCCTATATATATATATATATATATATATATATATATATATATATATATATATATATATATATATATATATATATATATATATATATATATATATATATATATATATATATATATATAATACTTAATCGGATTATTTTCAATCGTTTCCATTTCGTGATGACCTCAAAATAAATTGTAATTTTCATGATATATGCTATCAAAATGAGAAACTTTTATGTAAAAATCTTTTTAAATATGTTTATTTAATTTCTTTAATTAGTAAATTGTGTTTGAATCTCAAATAATCGTATGTGCAAGTGCAAGTTCTATTTAATACTATTAATTGTAATAGTTTCTGAAAATAAAATTAAAAATAAATTACATGTAGTAGTAGGAAAAACACGGAATTTGGCCAACTATGCGACTGGTGACATGTATTTTTCATCCCCGCAACAGTGTATCGGAGTTAGGACTTAGGGATCTCATTAATTAAGAGTTAACCCTATGCTAGATATTGTGTGGCTACCCTAACAAGCGAAATTTAATTGATCCACCAATTATTCACGTACAAATTGGTCTACACACAATTATGAACTTATTATTAGCTTCAAGTCTTCAACGAACCCTTATCAATGGTCTAGTGGCTGATAATTAATATATATAAGTGGTCCTCTGATTATAGCTTATATTAAGTTCTATAACTATTAGGAACAGTAAAGCTAGTAAAGTTCGTTGACATAAATTGTCCTTTGATTATAGTTTATATTGCACTTTCAGATTGTTTTTGGTATAGGGGTATTTTATGGAAAGTGTTGTATTCTTTGTACGCGTGTCGGGCGTGTCGGTCATCGTGTCCGGTCTTCCACTGTATTCCATGTTTATCTGTTTTGGTTCTGCTTTAACCCAAAATGTAGGTCGTGGTTTTGATCGTGCCCGGTCTTTCACTGTATCCTTCCCACCACCTCTCTTTCTGCTTTAACTCACTCCGCTAAGGACATCCGCCCACATCGCCGATCTCCGCATGCTTAAACAACTGTCATCCCGTCACCGTTGCCTTCTGGCGATGTACCGACCACCAACCACCACAGTTCGCCGTTTACCCTCTGCTCCACCACCATCTCCACTAGAAAAAAGAATGACACCCCCGGTATACCATCGCTTCCCCACTTTTTTATCTCATTAATTTCAACATTACATTTATCAACTCTGCTAACAGAAGACGCACATTTTTCTCAACCTAGCGGCTTCTGATTGGAAATCAAGAAGGATTTCAGGTTGCCTTGTCTCCGATGAAGAAGTCATCGCCACCGTTGGTGGCGACGAGCGATGCTTGATGCAAAGGGTTGCTTTCTTTGTTCCAAACAAATTGTAAGAATTCTTTGCTTCTTCTAATATTTTTTCTGTGCCATCATCAATATTTCTTCTTGTCATTACTTCATCTTTGTCGGTTTTCCATATCAATCTAATAAAGATGTCGATCTGTTTTATCTAGTGAGTTGAATTTATCACGAGTTCTTGTTGTTGGTTGTTCTGATGATTCACGCTTCTTGAAAGAACAATATGACAAACAAGTGAAAGGTACCACATAATTTGATGATTTGGTTTCAAATTAATGTGTTAGTACTGATGATAGTCGATTGTGAACTAAAATTGTTTGAGCATTGGAAGATGTTGAATATTTGTTTTAATCTTCAATAGTCTTGGGAGTTACACTAAACAAAAGTTAAGAACATAAACTGTTATTGAAATTTTGGTATTATTTTCGATTGGTATTTTTGTTTGTTTGTATATATATATATATATATATATATATATATATATATATATATATATATATATATATATATATATATGTATGTATATATTGTCATGAGTATTTGTTTTAAGCCCCAATTTTGTAGTTTCATGTAGGAAGGAATTAAGGATGAATGTCGGTCTTATGTTAAATCCTCTTTCAAATGGTATTTCACAAGGAGATTCAGGTACAACCCACTTCAATTACTCTAAAACTATGTATATCAAGTGTTTGAGGAAATGTTTGAAAAAAAGGGTTCACATAAGTGTTTGCTTTCATATCAAATTGGGTTTGTTGTTGACTCTTTTAGTATGTTTCTGATTGGGTCGTCTATAGGGGGTATAACGGGAATATTTAATTGTGTGATGGTATATTTTGATTTTTGGGATGATATTTTTGTTATTGTTATGAGTGTTTTTAATTATTAAATGTGTTTGATGTTGTTTGCAGTTGAAGTTAGCTGATATTCAACTTTGTATTGCCCTTTCTGAATGTACTTGATTTCCTTTAAGGTTTTCTATATGGCCCTTGTTTAGTTTCTACATCTTCTTAGTAGCAAATTTCATGCATATCGTTTGACTTTGATACCATATCTGAAATATTTCTCTTTGTTCATAGAATTATATAAAGTTTATGTATTTTATAGAAATTGCACTCTACCTGTTTAATGTTATGCTTGAATGGAACCTAAAGTTTTGTAGGAATTTGGATATAGTTCTAGGGACGTATTTTTAAAAGAAATGTAGCAATGGTGGCTGGAAAAAGGGTAATTTATGGGGTTAGGATGTATAATTCTTACTTTTGTATTTTATTATTTTATATAAATTGGCTTTTCAACATTTATAGCAATCATGTCATTTTTTATTGAATTGAAGAATAAAAACGGGTAACCATGGATCACAGAAAAGAGGTTAGTTTCATATTTTTTTAATTGCTTAAAATATTATATTATGTATATCTGTTGTTCGATATTAATGAATAGTTATTATATTTTAAAATAGGGTGATGCTAATAAGACACCCCTTAGACACCTTATAATCATTTTTATAAAAAGTCAACCTATAATCAACTTCTTGTAATTATCTTTTTCGGAAAACAATGCAATTTCAACCAATAAAAACATTTCAAACATTAATCAGGGTTGTCTAAATGGTAAAATAGGGTGTCTAATTAGCCAACCCCTTTAAAATATTAGAATGTCACGGGTGCAAAAGCCTATGGTGTTGCAGTTGTCCTATGCATAGGTTTTCCTTCTACTACCAACACTGTTTTCTTTTTACAATAATTTGGGGTTTTTAATTTATTTTTTATTTTTTTATGGAATAGAATTTTTAAGAATTGGAATGAACAAGGTAATGGAATTGTTTATAACATTCCTTTTATCATGTGCTGTAGGGTTGATGGAATGTAATAAAATGATAAAAAAAAAATGTTGTTTTTTTATGTATGATTAGAAATTTGAGGTTGGGTTGATGGAATGGAATGTAATAAAATGATCAAAAATGTTGTTTTTTTTTTTGTACAATTAGAAATTTGAGAAAAAGTTTTTTATTTTATGCAAATGTTCTAATCAAATAAAGATGTTGTTACATAAATTGTGTATAAAAAATAGTTCATGTCATCCAAAGCCTCAATTGCAGGTCTAAATAGTTTACATGTTTCCTATGAATCAACTAAAACAATAACTGGTTGGATTATAACCAAGAATTGATTACCAAATATGGTAGTTTGGCCATTTGTTTAACTTTTTTTTTTTTTTTTTTTTTTTTTTTTTTTTTTTTTTTTTTGGGGGGGGGGGGGGGGGGGGGGTGTGAATTTTTAGGTTATGTTTTTACTCATAATGAATACCTCTTAATCAGTTCCTATTGGTTAGTGGTGTGTAGGCTCTAAAAATATGTTTACCGAAAAGAACCTGTGTAAGTTAACCTTTTTTTTTGGTTTTATGAATTATATTTATCTCTTGTTATATATGCAGCAAAATCTGATTATGTTTCTCATTTTTTTTTGAACAATTTAGGTTTAAATTAAGTGATAAACCAAATATAATGCTTACATTTGGTATAATTTATTTATTTTCTAATGTCATTTTCTTTAAAGGAAAATTTATATTATTAATCTTCTCAACTATTTTAATGAGTAAATAATTAGTCTTATTGAATTGTGTTTTAGACATTTGACTAATAATTATATTTTACAGGTTTTTTGAGAGTATGCTGAAAAAAAAACAGCTCAAAAGCTAAAAATGACGATGGTATTACTTTTTACCATTATTTATAATTGATTATAATAAAAAAAATCAATTAACTATTTTTTATATTATTATTGTAGGATTAACATCTTTCATTATGATGTATCGTTACGCTTCAAAAAGAAGTTTCAGAAATTATATTAGATTGTTACGATTCAAATATTAAAGCTACGAATGGGAATATCAAAGGCCAACAATTACTACACATTATTCGTTAGTATTTTGCATATTTTTGCATTATTTCATTCTAAAATACCCATTGATACAACTCCTGCACTCAAATACGACACAATGTAGTTATTTGTGACATTGGTTTCTATATACAGTGTCACAACCCCAAACCGAATTGGCGGAAACATTTGGGAGTGGAGAACATCATGTAGAGTATCATAACAAAGCATAATAATAAAACAAGCAACAACATCCATTGCATTAATAGAATAGTTAAATACATGTGTGTTCTTTTGTAAGGTTTAAATGACACCAAAATGTATAAACAAAATAATGACGAGACTTGAATCCACTCCGTCCTTCAAAAGATGCATGGGTGTACCTGTCTTACTGGTTCCTTGAGAATGCAAGTTATTTTGAAAGAGAGTATTAGCATAAATGCTGGTGAGTTCATAAGTATTTAGTGTCATTTAGTAATTAGAAATATCAAAATGTTTGTATTAAAACCATGAAAACTTTGTAAATTTTTCCCAAAAAATCCTATATTTCCTATTTAAAATGAATGTAGCCTTCTACCCGAGGCCCAACTGTTTTACATGTTTGTTCTGATATAAAAATGTAATGTTTGCATATGTACTTGAAATAGTATGGAAAAATGTTGTAGTAATTTATGTCTGTATAAAAGTATGTTTTCTCCCATTTATTACTATCATTTATTTGGAAATTGGAATGTTTTATATCAGTAGTGACACTACCGAATATGAAATGATAAAACTGAAGACTCATAGTTGTATTAAATTTACTATACTCCTTAAGAGAGTCTTATTGCATTTAATTCCGATTTGATTAATTAAAGGGGTTTGATGCGAATTTGTCGTAACCATACTGATTGACGGCTGAATACCTGACGACCTTCTGGCGTCATAAAATAGTGAGGTGACATTTTGTCACCCCTTGGCCTTACCGGCTGGGACTGTAGCTAGTAGTCGAGGTGTGGGAATGTCTGTCCCCTATAGATCTATACACACGATGCCCGCTCTCCCTCCAGGAGACTCTAGTTACAAAGGTGATACAACAATGTATTGTTGTATCATGATGTAGTATTTCACATTCTAGTTATCGTATTCTTACTGTTCTTATATGTATATGTATATGTATATGTATATGTATATGTTCGTTCTTGTTCTTGTAATTGTATATGTTCTCTTCCATTATTTGTATATGTAAATGTATATGTATATGTTCACTTCCATTCTTTGTATATGTAAATGTATGTGTATATGTTCGCTTCTGTTGTTTATATATGTTCACTAAACTATACCTATTATAGTTTACTAGATGTTTGTTTGATCTCGACTTGTAGACAAAGCTCAATTGCTCAGCTTGAACAGTTTAGTTACGTAAAGCTTTTAAAGATAAAACTTTATATTCTATTACATATTTAACATGTATAACTATGAGTTAATCGACAGTCGGACTGGTGTATCCCACCCTAAGCCCACAACCAAACGAGGAACAGGAAATAAGGTTATCCACAATAGTCCTAAGTTAATTAAAGAATACGTATACTCTAAAACATAAATGAATATGGTTTTAAAAGTAAAAGAGTTTGGCAAAAGTTTAAAACAGTTTAGAAAGGGTTTTATAAAGAAGTCTAACAACATTTGAAAAGCAGTTGGAAAATGGTTTGAAACAAGATGTTTAGCAAGTATATAAATGTTTATACTAGCACAATTTCAATTGTGCTTACTTGTATCCCCCCCCCCCCCATTAAAGCATTTAAAACAGTTTAAGAGGTTAATTGAAGGGGGTATGAACTCACCTGTAGTAAGTTGTTTGTTTGGAAGATTGGGAAAGGATGCTAAGTGCTAAGTGCAATCTCGGGCACAAGTAGATCCTAATAGTTATATAATAGTACATATATGTATAGAATTAGTGTTTATACATCTAATCAAGATATGGAATCACTTTAGGGACTAGGAAACACTTATTTTGAAGTGTTACAATCACATATGATTACACATAAGGGGTATGTCGCCTCACAAATGGAGTGTAAGGCCAGAATGTATTAGTTTTGTGTGTGTACGGCCCCAGTGGGTGTGAAGTCGCACACTCCCTATGAAACATTCTAAAGTTTGTCTTAAGTCCTTGGGAAGCATCTAGGAGGTGTGTCTTAGTCATAGCTGAACTTAGAAGTGTAACACCATGTTCTAGATTATTCAACTATGGAATTTCAGAGGCCAAGGCTAGGGGCGTTTTAGTAATTTATGAATCTTAGGGGTATTATTCGAGAAGGTTTCGGGCCAGGGTGTGTGGTTAGAAGCGTAGGTCTTCTCGCCACCTTTCCGTGGACATAAATTCATCGGTAACTGATATAGAATGAAGGAGTTATGACATTTTGAAGATATTGACATTTATGGCCCCTTAATGGAGAAGTTGACAAGGCAGGCCATGCATGTAATTTGCGACACACGTGGGTACGCCCAATGTAAGCTGGGTTACGCCCGGCGTAGCGGAGCAAATGATCGTGGTTGGGAGAGGCGTACGATGGCATTAAACCGTAATTTTGGGTTGAGCCACTATAAAAAGAACATAATGGCTTCAACCCTAGCCCCTATATCAGCCTCCCGAACCTCAGAAGAAACGCTAGAATGTCCTAACCTTCATTTTGTGAGATCTTGACCTTGAAAAGCTTATTTTGATGGTTTAAAGCTTGGAAGAGAAAAGAAGAGGATTGGCAAGGAGGAACCTTGGAAGCTAGAGCTTATAGATCTGGGATAAGTGCTTCATTTCGGACCTCTACAAGGTAAAAGGTTTTGAGCTTGATGATTATTCTCTTAGATCTCTCTTAGTACAATTTTATGGACTTTTTGGTCCCAAGAATGGGTCTTTGAGACTTAAGCATGTTTCTAAGACCAGGGTTGCCTCCCTTAGAGTCAGATGTGTCCCATAAGCTGTAAAGTTCCAACCTTTAGGACTTATATGAGTTCATGCATGAGTTAATACTTTCTTCCATGGAAATAGATTATGGTTTTTGGAGTTGGGGCTTATGTGAGTCAAGGAAGCCATAAAGTAAGCAACTTTATGGTTTAAGACGTAAAATAAGACTTGGATCTGAGTTGGTAGCTACTGAATCGAGGTATTCAGCTCTTAATAGAGAAAGGAATTAACAGAGCATTACGCTAGTGCGCCCAGCGTACACGTCATCGAGCCTGTACGCTAAGCATACATTGAATTGCGCCTCGCGTAACGCTTCCAGTTTGGGCCTTGAGTATTTAGGCCTCAGTGTGGGCTGTGCTTTGGGACTTAGAGCCTCAGTGCGCTATCAGGAGTCAATGGATATGAGCCAAGTATAGTATTGGACTTAGGGTAAAGCCCAATAAAAAGGAATTGGGCCCAATGTAGCAAATTGGGCCACTAGTGGGCCTTTAGCGGGCCATTGATGGCCTTAGAAAGAATTAGAGGGTTTGGCCCATAGAAGGATCCTTATTCTGATTTAGTGTCTTAATTAATCATGATAGCCGGGGAGCAGCCGGAACAACAATCAAGGATCTTCCACTCAGGGTTTCAGCAGTCAGTTCTTCGAGGTGAGTCTTCCTTGCAGTAGGAACAGGTCTATGGCCACAATGCCGGCCCGTTTAGTCAGCAGTAGTTCCAGACTTCGGTCCGATGCAGTAGTTCACTGTGTTTGATGTCTTTGTGATTCAAGCACATCTTTGTGTTATGTGTTCCGAACTTCGGTCCGATGCAGTATGCAGTATATGTGTTTATGCTAGTAGTTATGATTATGATATGCTATGTGCTTCAAATGGAGCAGCCTTTATGCTCGTGTGATAACTATTATTGTAGGAAAACTCAACAAGGGGTAGATGAGTATCCCATGTCATCCTGAAATCTATCACACAGGCTCTCAACATGTATTCCAAAGTTTGGACAGTTCTCTCACTTTTTCCGTCTTTCTGCAGATGGTAGGTTGTACTCATGTCTAACTTAGTTCCCAGGGAACTTTGTAGCGACTGCCAGAACCTCGAAGTGAATCTACTATCTCTATCAGAGATAATGGATATGGGAATACTGTGCAGTCGTACTATCTCCCTAATATATGTTCTAGTTAGTTTATCCATCTTGTGAGTTTCTTTAATGGGAAGTAAGTGTGCGGACTTTGTTAACCTGTCTACTATCACCCAAATGGTATCGATACCACCCATTGTCTTGGGCAACTTGGTTATGAAGTCCATCGTGATCCACTCCCACTTCAATTTCGGTATCTCCGACTGTTGTAGTAAACCTGAGGGTTTCTAGTATTCGACCTTAACCTTGGCGCAAGTAAGGAATTTACTCACAAAGGTGTTGGGTTATGAGCATTCTAACACTCCTAAGTGTACATGCAACCCTAAATACCTTGGATCTATGTTTTCTCTATTATACATGCAAATATGAACATCCAAGGTATTATCCTAATCTAGCATACAAAAGTATCAATATAACAAGATAGAATACATACCTCTTTGATGTAGAATGTCTTTACGAAGCTTGAGTGCCTAGTGCCCCAAGTGTGACACCTCAAATGGTTCACACAACACCAAATACACTTGGAATAACTTGAGAGAATTCTACACTTCATGAAATCGGCTAGCCCTCTCTAGAATAATACTAGTGTCGATTTTGTCAAGAATAATATCTTTATATAGTGTTACAATTAGGGCAAACCCTAATTGTCATGACTTTCCATTTCCTTGGATCCATGGGTTCAAATACACCATGGAGCATCCATGGACCATCCTATGGGTTTTAGCCCAACTTGATTATCCATGGAGCATTAGCCCACTATACAAGTATGGATGATTTACATAATCAACCCATATATTTAATTAGCCTTCTTTTGATCACTTAATTAATCCTAGATTAATTCTTGATCAATACTAATTAAATAATCTTATTATTCTTATTATTAATATACTAGAACTTATAATATATTAATAACCATAAGTGTCTTATTTCTCTCATTATAGTCTATCCAAGTGCATGATGCCATGCAACCCAAATGGACCATGCCGGGTCGGGTCAAGTCTTACCAATTATAGTTATGGACTTAGACATTAATCCAACAGTCTCCCACTTGGATAAGTCTAAAACTAATATTGCGTATGACTTCAGGAACCGACTAGCAATCGTAGCTCTCAAAAGCTTCTATCGAACTTTAACCTTGTAGATGAACTCTGACCTTTGTCAATGACTTGTCCATTAGATAAGGGATCATATATTCCTCCATTCTAGATATCATATGGACTGAGACATGGATTATAATCATTCTCTCTGTCCATTTGTTGTTTCCTGATTTCCGATTTATGACGACTGACTAATTGAACAAATCAAATCAAACCTGGCCCGGCTGAGCACTTCCATTTGTCATCATAAAATCATCGAGGGGCCCACAGATATCGCTTTTATCCCGAAGGTAAAAGGAATGGATAAACTTCGACTCATATGGCTTGTTCTACTACTTGTTGAATCATACACAAAGACACGTTTTATAGCACCGAGTTACCAAATGCGGTTTCGTGTAATCAATGTACTATCAACTCATAGTAACAACTCATATCTCTAGGTTTGAAGAATATAAGATATTATCGTCTCATGATCACTCGTGATAAAATCCATGAAATGATTCCAATGAGCGTGGGTTGAATCCAATACTCAGAACTTATGAGCACTCATGAGTGTTGTAGCCCTTTGTCCAACACCTTAGTCCTCTACAAGCCAACCCATGACAGTCTTAATTCATATCTACTTCCAACATATGACCAACTGTGGATGGTTTGAATAACTTAGTCATTCTGGAAGAATGACCTAGTTTATTCGGGAAGTCAAAACATGCAAAATGAAACACAATAATAATTGAATCCAATATGGTATCAAAACCTATGAACATAAATAAAACACCTTTTATTTATCACTATATGATTACACATTATTCATTGTATACTGTTTCAGCTATCAACTTTATTCTTGAATTTAAAACAATAGTTGTCCCATGCTCCAAGCATGTACACTATGTTTTCTAAACACTAGTCATGCCATACACCAAGTATGCATGATATGTTTGTCTATGATCTTTACTTTGTGAACTAGATCAATTGAACATAACTTCAATGATTCTCTTTTCACACTCCCAAACCCTTACTGCAAATGCAAAAATTCCAAATTCATGTCATTTACTGAAATCTGTTAGATTCTAAACTTATATGCATTGATCCTCTTGTAATGATTATGCACAAAGTCAGAAATACTTGACAACAACCATTACAGAGCATTCCAAAGGAGATCAGCTCCTTAGAAACATCCTTCTTGCATTAAGTTTCCTTAATCTTACACAAATTGAAATTTCTGACTCTGAAACATTTCCAGATTCATTTTGACTATCACTTCTGAACAAGAGTTGCCTCCTTACAGATTATGTCAATATGGTCCTTCCAGAATTATTACTATACTTCCAATTGTCCTTGAGCAACCAATCTTTGGTAAACCTTTGATTGTCCTCGATAATTGTTTAATCCTTTTAGTCATATCCAGTTCTAAACCTTTTCCCTTCTTAATGCCCCAGGCATTTGGAAAATTTTAGAAAGGATAAATATAACACATGTAATCGATCCTATATCCGAAGCATATGGGACACGGTTCATGATGTCTCACATAAAGACTAAACCAGTCTTTTGCTATAACATTTCCATTTCTATTTGCCAAGTTCTCATAATTCAGATTATGAAAAGGGATGCCGTAATCATAATCGAATTTAAGAACGCAAATAATGGACCCATATATAGAATTTCCTTATGTTGAGCCATTCCAACATGAAATTCATATATATCCTTGACTAAATGATTAAAACCTCACGATCTAAGCTTATAGATTTGAGATGAAGTATAATTTCATCTCCCTTAATTATAGCAAAACAATTTTTTCCCAATTGAAACCTTTTGTTTTCTATAATTAACATTGCTAACTTGCAATCTTTATCATAATTATCATGCTCCCACTAACATGATGATTATTAGCATAACACTTATGCTCCCACTAGCTTTGACATGTACTCAAAAATCAGCTGGACTTCTAGAAATCAATACTTTATTGACTTTCTTACCAAAGTTCAGATTTCTGATACTGGATTGTTTTGATATAACTTTATCAAAATCATACACCTTCCCTTAGATAGCACACTTGTGTGTCTACACAATTATGAAGAGGGATGCCGTAATCATAATGGTTAGACCTTTTTGCCACTTCTCACAAGTCCAGGTTAGTGTGCCGGTTAACCACACACGCTCCACTAACGACTTTGAGAATGCAAATATCACAATTGCTATCTAGCTAAAATCTACTTAGTGAAAGTGTTTCCTCACCATCATTTTTCATGAATCGGAGAGAAACCTTATGAAACTTAGATTTAATGGTGTATGTGTTCTTATCCATGTGAATTGTCAAAACCATAGTCACAAGACAAGGATAATGACAAATCCGAACTCATATGGACTGAACTCAATCTTAACTTCTTGCCACCTGGCAGCTCAAGGGCCTGCCATTGCTTCCAAGTTATTGTGCAACCAATTGAGAACTCTAAGAACTCAACTTTAACTGGAATGGGCACAGACTATGTCAACACGATAGGTTATAAACCTCAAGTCGTGTGCTAGTGAAGAACTTTAGGTTTTATTCTTGATTAGTTCTTGACACTTTCAAGACCTTTAAGACTCCCACTGTCCTCTTGACATATAAGACTCTCTTGTAAAATATTCAAGAGATAGTGCGGATTCTTTATCAAGAAAAACACTTCACATAGTTGGCCTAAGTTGGTCTTTGTTTTATCCAAAACATCACAACTTACTAACTTCAAATGATCAAGAGTAGGACACTTTTACTCTTACATTTGACACGTGTTTTGAACCTTCTTAAAGATATGTCACTCAAATTACAATCTTGGAGTATGACTCTAAGACTTGTATTGGAACGAAGTATGACTCATCTTCTTGATTTAATCACTTCAACAATTCAAGATCCCTTCTTCTTAGTCATAAGAATGCACTAAGACTTCCTTAGAGAACTAATTTTGATATGGTTTCTTAATCATTAAGATGATCACAAAACTGATACTAAAGTACTCTCCCATCTTTTCAGATTTGAGAAACTTTTATCTTTCTGCCTAATTTGATTCTTCTTATCCGCTCTGCCATGCATTGAAACCTTTTCCAATGTCTCAGAGTTACACTTAAGCTTGTAAGTATAATCGTATTTACTGAGCTTTAGTAAACTATGACAAATAGCCTTATATATTTTGTGATGGACTTAATTAGTGCACATGACTATGTACTCGATCCCTTAGTCCATTACTTGACTCACACATTCATGTGAACAAGTAATCAGTCTTAATTTTCCAATACTTGAAAGTTCTCATTCATCATGCTATAGAACTTGCATGATTCCAAGTCCCGGTCCAATTGAGACTTTGGATGATGAGAATCTTTCCTTATTTGGTAAATTTAGACATTACCACAAATGAAGGAATCAATTTCATATTTCCACTCTTGCTATTAATGGAATCATATAAGCAACAATTTTTCCTCAAATGCCATTGTAAGGATATTTTAAAATAAATAAAATCAAAAATTTTCTTTTATTTTAAAACTATGCGGAAAAACTTATCCTTACAATCCACATGAAAACCTTGTTGTTATCTATTCCTAAGCAACATCTCATAACTCCTAAGAATTAGCTCAAGAATCCGATTTTCAAACTACACGATAGAAATCCCTCTATGCGATCAGATTCAACATATTCTTTCTTTAAGTTCCTTTACTTTTCTTTGATTCTTAAAACATTACCATGTGACCCAGTCACAGCATGTATCAGGAATCTCAGAATAGAAACTTAACAGAGTTAGATTAGTGGACTTTACCTGAAGTAGAGTCAACCTTATTGACTTTAACATCCTTAGGTAAATTTGGCAGCTTCGCAACTAATGACCCTTCCTTTGGCAATATAAACATATGGACCCTTTGATAATGGTACAAGGGACTATCACAGACTTAGCTTTTCTCTTTACCATTTGGTCAACCGAGTTGACTATGGCCGATCCCTTTCCATTGGGAAGAGAATGCCTTTTCTGTATTTCCAGTGTCACCATTGTCAATGTCCATAAAGTTTCAGGAAGTTGATCTTAACAAATAGATAAGATCATTAAGGGTCTTGTCATAGTCTGTTTCATAGGTGTTCCAAAAGAACTCACTATGTGACTTAGAAAGTAGTTGAACCACCAACTTTCTCAAGACTTTGACACCCAACTCTCCCGGCTTGTCAATATGTGACTACATCTCCAAGATGTGATCACACCTAGACCTTGACTTGCCAATAGGGCTTGAGTGACCTTAAACTTTTCAAGAACTTGTGGGTTAAGGAGAATAATTGGAGGAGGGGAAAGATGTATGATATTCATGGGACATCATCTTCATTAGGAAAGCTTGTTTCAAGAGATTTGGGAAGATCATAAATGTCTAAACCAGACATGTTGTGGGAGATATTCAAGATAGTTGTTTTAAAGTCCTTAATATGACACCCAATATGAAATATTAAGGCTAGGACCCAACAAACTATTTTATAACTTAGAAGAGGTATGCCGTAATCCAAGATATAAAATATTTGAAGGTAGGTGAATGACGATTCACCAATTTCCACCAAGATAAACGAAATGTATTATTAGGTTTTAACTGGATTTGAAACTCCTAGATGTTTTGAGATTCATTGAACTGTTCAATGGCATGTTTCAATCTTGAGTGTGCCCTTCAGGTTTTGTGACTGGGATGTCGAGGATCACAAAGCAAGGTGTGAAGTAACCATGCAAATGACTTGGTACCCTTAAGTGTTTACCCCTTAATCGATGTGCCGGTTAACCACACACGCTCCATCGATACTATGATAAATATTAAGTCACCCTTTACCTACCTTGTTAAGTCCAAGTTAGTGTGCCGGTTAACCACACACGCTCCACTAACGACTTAGACAAAGTGTAAAGTGTAATTTCATGGATTAGCACCTTATTCACATTTTCCTAAGTAACTAAGATTGGGTATTATTAAGAGTTTAGTTACTTAGTATTTATCATTAATACTTTTAATGAAGGGAGAATCATAGTCCTGTCAAACCCGTTCGGCTAACGACCCTCCACCAATCAAGCAAGCGGTGGGTGAGAGTGGACACCCATTAAGTTGCCATTTTATAGGCAACAACCTTATACCCACCTTATAGACCGGCTTCGTGAATGAGGCGTACTAGCGGTAAGACTGACTTTACTCTTATACATATATATATTATTAACTTATAATATTATAAAGTATAAGGGTTGAATTTTAACTTTTAAAATTCTAAGGGCTAACTTGGAATTAAAGTATTCATAAGAGAAAACTTTACAAATTCCAAAACTTGCGGGCAAGTTTTGAAACTATTCAAAACTAGTTAATTCCATAACTTATGTGTTTAAAGTAGTTTTAATCCAAAAACTCTTCAAGTTCCATAACTTGAGGACAAGTTATGGAAGACTTTAAACTAATAAAAGAATTACCTTTTTCTTTATTTTTATAACTTATGGAATTAATTAAGATTACACTTTTACTCTTTAATGAAGTGACTCTTGAACTTCCATAACTTGAGGACAAGTTATGGAGTCATAAAAAAATATTCAATGACACAAGACTCTTCATTTTGTAACCATTACCAACTTTTATGAGTTTTATGAGTCTTTAATGTGACTCTTCATGTAACTTGAGGACAAGTTACACAAACACATTTTATACTCAACTCTTAGATTAAAATGGATTGAAAGCAACTATTTCAATTAACTTTTCTATTAATCTAAGCAACTCATAAGAACAAGATAATTCAAATCAAGCTTTTTCATGTAATTAGTCTAAACCTTAAACTAGTACAACACATGAATCTATTGACAATTATCTTTGAAAATGGATTAGCATGAACATTACCACATTAAAAAAAACAAGTTTATAAGTTCAAAAACAACTTAGGGTAATGTTCCTAGTCCATTTCTAGCCAAAAACCTCGAAAATATGCTGTCTGGGGGTCCAACTCGGCGAGTTGGATCGAATTGATCACATTTTAGGCATGGACTCGCCGAGTCTCCTGATGGACTCGCCGACTCTGATGATCAGACAGCAACAAATTCGTTTTTTCAGCTTCTATTGCAGGTATAACAAGAAAACAAACCTGGCTCTGATACCACTGTTGGGTTATGAGCATTCTAACACTCCTAAGTGTACACGCAACCCTAAATACCTTCGATCTATGTTTTCTCTATTATACATGCAAATATGAACATCCAAGGTATTATCCTAATCTAGCATACAAAACTATCAATATAACAAGATAGAATACATACCTCTTTGATGTAGAATGTCTTCACGAAGCTTGAGTGCCTAGTGCCCCAAGTGTGACACCTCAAATGGTTCACACAACACCAAATACACTTGGAATAACTTGAGAGAATTCTACACTTCATGAAATCGGCTAGCCCTCTCTAGAATAATACTAGTGCCGATTTTGTCAAGAATAATATCTTTATATAGTGTTACAATTAGGGCAAACCCTAATTGTCATGACTTTCCATTTCCTTGGATCCATGGGTTCAAATACATCATGGAGCATCCATGGACCATCCTATGGGTTTTAGCCCAACTTGATTATCCATGGAGCATTAGCCCACTATACAAGTATGGATGATTTACATAATCAACCCATATATTTAATTAGTCTTCTTTTGATCACTTAATTAATCCTAGATTAATTCTTGATCAATACTAATTAAATAATCTTATTATTCTTATTATTAATATACTAGAACTTATAATATATTAATAACCATAAGTGTCTTATTTCTCTCATTATAGTCTATCCAAGTGCATGATGCCATGCAACCCAAATGGACCATGCCGGGTCGGGTCAAGTCTTACTAATTATAGTTATGGACTTAGACATTAATCCAACAAAAGGTAGCAATCTCTGCTTTCATGTTAGGCCACCAATATAACTTTTTAATATCTAGATATATCTTATCTGAACCTGGGTGGACGGAGTATCGAGTGTTGTGCGCTTCAGTCGTGACCAAGTCCCTGAAACCACCATGTTTCGGTGTCCAGATCTGGTCCATGAGATATAAGGCTTCGTCACCCTTGACTTCCAAGTTCTTATCCATCTCTCTCAGGGATTCAACTGCCACATTTTCAAGTTTCAAAGCTTCGAGTTGGGCCTCCTTAATTTGTGTGGATTAATGTGAATGGATAGTCATAGTCAATGATTTGACTTTACAACCAGAGTATTCTTTCTGACTTAGGGCGTCAGCTACTACGTTGGCTTTACTGGGATGATAAAGAATTTCACATTCGTAGTCATTGAGTAGCTTGACCCATCGTCGTTGTCGCATATTGAGCTCCTTCTGGTCGAATATATGTTGGAGGCTTTTGTGGTCCGTAAAGATAGTGCTTTTCGTACCATATAGGTAGTGCTCCAGATATTCAGAGCAAACACAATTGCTCCTAACTCAAGATCATGGGTGGTGTATTTGACATCGTGTGTCTTCAGTTGTCTTGAGGGATAGGTGATGACCTTACCCTATTGCATTAGGACACAGCCAACCCCTGGGTGGATGCTTTATAATAAACCACGAAGTCTTCTATCCCTTCAGGGAGGGATAGTATCGGTGTGGTGCATAAGACTTGTTTCAGCGTTTGGAATGCTTTCTCTTGCTTCTCTTCCCATTTAATGGCCATGCCCTTCTGGGTCAATGTTGTAAGAGGTTTCTCAATTCGCGAGAAGTTCTGAATGAATCGGCGATAATAGCCAGCAAGGCCTACAAATTGACGAATTTATGTAGGTGTCTTTGGTGCTGACCAGTTATCAATGGCTTTGATTTTGGAAGGGTCCACGTGGATTCCCTCTTCACTAACAACGTGTCCTAAGAATTCGACTCTTCGGATCTAAAAATCGCACTTTGAAAATTTCGCGTAAAGTTTCTCTGACCGTAGTGTTTCTAAGATTAATCGCAGATGCTTACTGTGCTCTTCCTTACTATGAAAGTAGATAAGTATGTCATCAATGAACACAATAACGAACTGATCCAATTAAGGATGACATACCCTATTCATTAAATCCATGAATATTTCGGGCGAATTAGTTAATCCGAATGGTATTACGACAAACTCGTTGTGCCCATAACGAGTTCGGAAGGCTGTCTTCGGAACATCCTCCTCTAACACTCGTAATTGGTGATACCTAGATCTCAAATCAATCTTTGAAAAGTAGCTTGCCCCTTGCAGTTGGTAGAATAATTTGTCTATCCGGGGTAGGGGTAACGATTTTTGATGTTCAGCTTGTTCAGTTCTCTGTAATCGATACCCATTCTGAACGATCCATCTTTCTTCTTCACGAACAAGACCGGCGCTCCCCAAGGTGAGATGCTTGGTCTTATAAATCCCTTTCTTAGCAATTCATTAAGTTGACCGGATAGTTCCTGCATCTCATCTGGTGCTAGATGATAGGGCGATTTGGTTATAGGGGTAGCCCCTAGAACTAAGTCGATTCTGAATTCGACTTGATGTTGGGGTGGTAACCGTGGTAGTTCTTCCGGAAAGACGTCGGGGACGTCGCACACTACTGGGAGGTCCTTTAGGTCTTTTATTTCTTGGTTTGAATTGACTATATGAGCAAGGAATGCATGATATTCCTTTCGTAGTTACTTCTGGGCTTGCATGCACGAGATGATACAAAGGTTCGTACTGGGTTTGTCGCCATAGATTAACAATGTTGCATTACTCGGTAGATTTAGACAAACTGCTTTCTCGAAATACAGAATATCGGCACGATGGAGACTCAACCAGTCCATGCCCACAATGACGTCGAAACTCTTGATTGACACTGGTATGAGGTCGATTGGAAACGAATAGTTATCTGGAAAAAGGGTACAACCTATGTAGATCTCGTTAGAACATTCTGTCTTCATGTTGGCCATTTCTACAAAGAAGGTTTCTTTTAGTGCTTATGGTGCTTGATTAAGTAAGTGTTTAAATTTTTGGTTCACGAAGCTCCTCTCTGCTCCATTATCAAATTAGATACATGCGTATGAGACATTGAGGAGGAACGTACCCGTGACTACTGTGGGGTCTGCCACAGCTTCATTGTGACCGATAGCAAGTAGTCTCCATGTTCCACCCGCATTCCTAACCTTAGGGAAGTTTCTTTTGAAGTTCCCTATCTTGCCACACCCGTAGTAGGCCTGGCTTACTCTAGTACCAGGGACCTAGGTGATGGGTCTTGGTGGTGCCTTGCAAAACCGAATAATATGGTCCTTCCGGGCGCATTTGGTGTCGTGCATTTCCCGGCAGGGGCCGTTGTGAGGGAACTTGCACTTGGTGCACTTGGGTAGACTCGCTACATATGGCTTCGCTAGTATAGGGGCAACAGGAGTTGTGTTAGCACAGACAGCCATAACCTGTTGGTTCATGGAAGAAGGTTGAGCTGATTTGCCTTTCTTTCGGTCCCATCGCTTTCTCTTGTTGTCGACTGCTTTTGCTGGTGCTGAGACAATAGTTGTAGTTGTTATTGGAGTAGGAATCCTGTGATCAATAAGCTTTTGGTCCAATTGCTTAGCACTATCAAAGGTCACAGGGTTCGATGCTAGATCGTTCCCTTGATATGGGGGTACCAAGCCCCAGATATATCTCTCGATTTTCCTGTTCTCGGTGGGCACCATGTTTGGACATAGGGTTACCAGATCTTTGAATCTGGTTGTATAGGCCACTATGTCGGAACCCTTCATCTTAAGGGTCCACAGTTCCTCTTCGAGTTTCTAAACCTCACCCCTCGGGCAGTACTCCTTTGTCATCAGGTCCTTCGGTGTCTCCCAACCCATAAGATTAGCCACTACCATTGTGAGTGACTTGACATGGCTATTCCACCATGTCAGGGCCCATTCAGAGAAGGTGCAGGCAGCAAATTTTACTTTGCTTCCTTTGGGACAGGAGCAAATCTCAAAGATCACTTCCGTTCTTTCGATCCACTGAGACAGTGCAATGATTCCTCTGGTTCACTTGAAGAACACTGGTTTGCAGCTTATGAAGTCTTTATAGGTACACTCTCGTGTAGGTGTTTGGCTTTCACCATGGTTAGCGTTGGTGCCCGTTCCAGCTCCACTGGCACCACCAAAATTTACTTGAGTCATGGCTGCAGTCACAGCAGCCTGGAACATCACCGCATCGAACTGCGGAGGGGGTGGTGGTGGTGGAGTTTGATTTACAGGCATACCTCTGTTTGGACGTTTGCGAGGAGGCATCTTTTATCTATAAAATATAAAATGGTGATGAGACTTCATTTAGGGTTATCAAGAGAAATACAGTGTCAGAATAGAATTTAAAGGAGATGATCATATAGTGGAAGCTACTTATGTCATTATAGTTGGTATGGAGTTACATAGAGTTTAGAAAATTCGACCTTGAAGTAGGTCTTACATCATACCAACAAAGGAAAATTTTGACAGCATAGAAGTTCTAGTTACAGTACTTGAAATACAAAAATATTCTACAGGAAAAGTGCTACATAGATCATAGATACGAAGGCTATTCCTTAAACCAAAAGAGAGGACGAATAGATCATCGTCTACCGGCGATGGGTACCTATCGGGTGAACCCTCAAGCTTGCCAGTTGATGCTCTATGTCAAGAAGGTGTCATTCATAAACCCTTTGGCGAACCCTTAGTTCCATGACTTCAGCCTGAGTCGCAGCAAGCTCTTGCTGCAGGGTCTCGTGGTCTCTCCTAGACCTCTCACGAGCATCTTCAAGATGAATGGTGCAGATTGTATGCATTCTCTCATTGGCATCAACTTTCGTGATTCGGTTGAGAGCTGTCTTGCCCTGTATTTCGTTTCAAGCAACTCTGCGGACCAGGATTGGCAGGACCCTGTCTGTTGAGCCTCCTTCCCTCAAGTTGTAAAAGCTTTTGTCTCGATTCAATGGCATGGGTTAATCCTGCTCTTGACTCCATGTTTCAAAGCTTTCCACCCATGGAGGTGTCGGGCCTTGAAAAGCCGAGCAAGGGTTAGGATTTGGAATATGAGCCATAGGGGGTAGATTATTGACTTCAGGCTCGGAGTCAGAGTCCTCCGAAAATCCCTCTGCGATGTGATCATCCAAAGCGATTGGATGGTTCTCTTCTAGCTCATCATCAAGCCACCCACGATTGTCTTGGTTGGGAAAGTACGGATCGCCCGGGAGATTGAAGCCAGCCATGTTATCTATGTGATAATAGGGGAAAAGGAAAAGTTAATAAATGCACTAATTAAGATAATTATAGGATGATCTTTACCAGTTACTTCAATACTTCCGTAGTGAATACCAGTCATATGTGACCAGAAATAGAATAGACCTTCGAATAGGTGACCCTAACTCCAAGTCCACAACCAAACAAGGAACAAGAAATAAAGCATAGATCACAGATTCTAAGTCTACGACACTTTAGTCACACATAACTTTAGTGTATTCTCAAATAAGTAATTATGGTAACACAAAATACTCCTATAGTATTTTAAGTTTATATTTGTATGTTTTTAGACTTGTTGCAACACCACAAGCATTCTTGGGCATATGCTAATCACTTATCGGACTAACATAGTTGATCAGGCTATAACATTCCCAGAACTGACCATATATCCCCAAGCATACCTATGTTGTTCAACAATCGTAATACTTTTGTTCTATTCTACTATGATATTGACCTTAGTATGAATGCATGTATGTATACTTAGTTAAATATTTTATTATTTAAAAGTATAAACTCTTCTTCAGAGTATTTTAATCCCGTTGTGTTTATAGTTTGTATATCTTTTATGGGTTGATATACTCGATTCACTATATACAATGCTTTGATACCAATCGGTCACACCACCAAACCGAATTGGCAGAAACATTCGGGGGCGGAGGACGTCATGTACAATTTCATAACAAAGCATAATAGTAAAACAAGCAACAACATTTATTGCATTAATAGAATAGTTAAATACATGTGTGTTCTTTTGTAAGGTTTAAATGACACCAAAATGGATAAACAAAATAATGAAGAGTCTTGAATCCACTCCGTCCTTCAAAAGCTACATGGGTGTACCTATCTTACTGGTTCCCTGAGAATACAAGTTATTTTGAAAGAGAGTATCAGCATAAATGTTGGTGAGTTCATAAGTGTTTAGTGTCATTTAGTAATTAGAAATCTCGAAATGTTTGTATTAAATCCTTGAAAAGTTTGTAAAGTTTTCCCAGAAAATCCTATATTTCTTGTTTAAAATGAATGTAGCCTTCTACCCAAGGCCCGACTGTTTTACATGTTTGTTCTGATATAAAAATGTAATGTTTGCATATGTACTTGAAATAGTATGGAAAAATGTAGTAGTAATTTATGTTTGTATAAAAGTATGTTTTCTCCCATTTATTCCTATCATTTATTTGGAAAATAGAATGTTTTATATCAGCAGTGACACTACCGAATATGAAATGATAAAACTAAAGACACATAGTTGTATTAAATTCACTATAGTCCTTAGAGAGTCTTATTGCCTTTAATTCCGATTTGATTAATTAAAGGGGTTCGATGTGAATTTGTTGTAACCATAAAATAGTGAGGTGGCATTTTGTCACCCCCTGGACTTACCGGCTGGGACTGTAGCTAGCAGTCGGGGTGTGGGAGTGTCTGTCCCGTATGGATCTATACATATGATGCCCTCTCTCCCTCCAGGAGACTCTAGTTACAAAGTTGATACAACAATGTATTCTTGTATCAAGATGTAGTATTTCACATTCTAGTTATCGTATTCTTACTGTACTTGTATGTATATGTACATGTATATGTTCGTTCCTGTTCTTGTAATTGTATATGTTCTCTTCCGTTCTTTGTATATGTAAATGTATATGTATATGTTCACTTCCATTATTTGAATATGTAAATGTATGTGTATATTTTCGATTCTATTGTTTGTATCTGATCACTAAACTATACCTATTATAGTATACTAGATGTTTATTTAATCTCGACTTGCAGACAAGGCTCAATTGCTCAGCTTAAACAATTAAGTTAAGAAAAGCTTTTAAAGATACAAATTTATATTCTATTACGTATTTAACATGTATAACTATGAGTTAATCGACAGTCGGACTGGTGTATCCTACCCTAAGCCCACAACCAAACAAGGAACAAGAAATAAGGTTATCCACAATAGTCCTAAGTCCATTAAAGCATATTTATACACTAATACATAAATGAATATGGTGTTGAAAGTAAAAGAGTTTGGCAAAAGTTTAAAACAGTTAAAAAAGGGTTTTATAAAGAAGTCTAACGATGTTTGAAAAGAAGTTGGAAAATGGTTTGAAAAAAAGATGTTTAGCAAGTATATAAATGTTTATACTAACACAATTTCAATTGTGTTTACTTGTATCCCCCCCCCCCCCCTTGAAAGCATTTAAAACAGTTTAAAAGGTTGATTGCAGGGGTATGAACTCACCTATAATGAGTTGTTTAACTGGAAGATCGGGAAAGGATGATGAGTGCTAAGTGAAATCCCGGGCACTAGTAGATCCTAATAAGCATATAATAGTACATATATGTATAGAATTAGTGTTTATACAACTAATCAAGATATGGAATCACTTTAGGGACCAGGAAACACTTATTTTGAAGTGTTACAATCACATATGATTGTACATAAGGGGTATGTAGCCTCACAAATGAGTGTAAGGCCAGAATGTTTCAGTTTTGTGTGTGTGCGGCCGCACACTTCCTATGAAACTTGCTAAAGTGTGTCTTATGTCTTTGGGAAGCATCTAGGAAGTGTGTCTTCGTTATAACTTAACTAATAGGGGAGTTTGTTATCCTTTTGGACTTTAAAAGGGTGTGTACGGCCACACAATGGGTGTGTACGGTTGTACACCCTTGATGGTCTTCCAAAGATGGCCAAAAGTGTATTTCAAGGCCATATCTTGCATCCTCTAAGTGTTCTTGAACATGCTTTTGCATAGAATGTGAGTTTTGAGTCTAATGTGCACCAAACAAAGGGGTGTACGACCACATGGGGTGTGTACGACCATACACTCCTTGATATTCATGATTTTGGATGATTTCTAATGTCATATCTAGTAAGTATCAAGCATAGGAAGGAGTACTTACGATATAGAAGCCTTTAGGGATGTTTGGGGTCCAAGAAGTTAGTAAGTGTTCTTGGTAAAACTGAAGAACACTTGAAGATCTACTAAAATGCAGTGATTTCATGGGTGAAATAAGTGATTCATACAAGATAGAGGAAGAATCAACAGATCAAGGGAAGAATACTTACAATCTTGGAGAGCTAGGTGTAGAATTGGATGATAGATGAGAGCATAAACAAGTTCTTCGCTAACGGAGGTGAAAAGGGTTGAATGAAGGCTAAGTCCCCCATATATAATCTAGAGTGTATGGCCAAAGGAGGGTGTATGGTTGTACACACCTCATGATGGAGTGTATGGCTATTTTGTGAAGTGTTTGAACTTGTAGGACCCATTTCTACACCCTAACTTGAAGGTACTAGGCTTAGAACACTCAAATTGACTCAAACGAGTGCTAGAAGATAGCAAAACGAGTCTGAACTTGATTAATTTGAATAATTTTACAAGATAGAAATTTCGGGTTGTCACATACAGGTCCTAAATGCAAAGGTTTTTTTTGGTTAAAATCAAATGCAAAGTTTTTTTTGGTAAACAGTTTTGTAAACTCCCCCTACATAGTCTTTTTATTGTTAGAAATTTTTTATTCTAACATTTTTGAACCAAACAGCTCCTACATATTATTTCTATAGTTAAAAAATTTTATTTTAAGATTTTATGACCAAACTACCACTGCATACTATTTTTAAAATTAAAAAAAAAAATTGATTTCAACAGTTTTGGACCAAACTGTCCTTGTATATTATTTTTATAGTTAAAAATATTGATTCTAATAGTTTTTTTTTATCAAAATGCCCTTACATAATGTTTCTATACATAAAAAATTTTGAATTTAATAATTTTGGATAAAACTACCCTTGCATATTATTTTTATAGTTATTATTATTTTTTGATTTTAATAGTTTTAAACAAAACTACCCCTACATACTATTAATTTGATTAGAACCAAAAAATAACTCACAAATCTCGACCCTGCAAAGCGGGATATATATATATATATATATATATATATATATATATATATATATATATATATATATATATATATATATATATATATATATATATATATATAAATAGCAAGTAGAAATACAATATGGAAATTAAAGAAGGAATAAAAAGTTAAGAAAACACATGTGTATTATAAAATATAAAACTAAGTTAAAAATAAAGTAAAAAATGAAACGTAGTAAATTTTATTCCTTTATATGTAATAAAAACAATCAACATTTATAATATATATTAATCACTATGTACACTATAAAAAGAAATCACTATGTACATTGTATATTAATCATTATGTACACTGTAAAAAGAAGTCACTATGTACACTATAAAAAGAAGATGAAATATGAGTTATATTTTGAATGATTTTCTATAATAATACATAATTACGTTCATAAAATTCATAATTATGTGTTACTGACGCTCACTAAAGATGGAGAGAGATGAGATAATATGGGGGAATCTAAGAGTTATTGGTTATATAATATTTCATAATATCCCCCTTAAATAATGATATTAAAGCATGCCTCATTAACAAAACGTCAAAGAAGAAATCTAAATAAAAAATGTAAACAAACAAAATATGGGAAAAAAAAATTAGACATTATATATATATATAATAATAATAATAATAATAATAATAATAATAATAATAATAATAATAATGAAATAAAAGTATAAAAGAAATGATAAAATCATCTCTTAAATGGATCAAGGGTTATATAGTGTAATTTTACTTTATAGCACTCACATGTATTTTGTTAAATTTTCAAAAGTTTGATTAAAATTATGAATCTCATCAAACCTTATGGATCAAGAATATAATTTACTCTAATACTATTACTACTAGGGCGGTAAACAAACTGAACGTTCAGTGAACAATTTATGAACCGTTCGGAGAGAAGTTCATTTATGTTTATTTATTTAATAAGTGAATGAACACGAACATAAATTATCGATCGTTTAGTTAAACGAACAAACATGAATACTCGTCTCGTTCATTCAATTATGTTCGTGAATGTTCGTTTATGTTGTTCATTTAAGTTCGTTTACATTTGTTCATATAAGTTCATTTTATATTCATATATGTTTAATCGTGTTTGATTACATTATTATATTATATGTTCATATATGTTCAATTATGTTTTTTTTCATCTTTGTTTATTTACGTTCGTTCGTTTAACATGTTCACGAACATGAACAATGTAATTTGTTAAACGGACGAACATGAACAAGAAAACTCGTTTGTTTATCTGTTCGTGTTCGTTCATTTGTTTGGCTAACTTAAATGAACAAACATGAACAAGCATTTGTTCGTGTTCGTTCGGTTCGTTTACAACCCTAATTACTACTACTACTAATAATAAGCAAATAAGAAAAGAGTTAGTTATGTTATTGAAGACAAAAACAAAGAGAAGATGAAAGGTATAAAGAGTTCCCACATGGCAACCATTCATTATCACATTAATCAAGTGGACCCCAAACTTTCATTTAAATGTTATTTAACTAATGCTAGATTACACTATTCAAATGATAAAAAAAAAAAAAAAAGTACACTTCAAATTATAATTTCAGTCTATTGTACATTTTGTTATATGGTTAGTTGGTATAATCTAGATTTTGATTTTTAAAACTTGATTTTTTTAAGATCTTAAAGCAAAATTAAACACGATTACATTATGATTAGTTCCATATAATGGTGGAGCCAAGATCAAAGTAATAAGGAAGCACAAAAATTGTGTAATATAAAATAAGAATGTAACATCTAGAAAATCAATGTCTTCTTCATTTTATTGAAACCAATCCAAAACCATAAGCGTTTGTAAATCATAGTTTCCAAAAGTCATAAACATACATTAGAATATCACAAAATCATAATCTCTTAAAATCCAAGATGATGTGCACGATCAAGCATTCGCCTTACCCCGATCATTTGATGTACCTTAAACATAAAACTAAAATAGTAAGCACGAAGCTTAGTGAGTTCTCCCAAAGTACCACCACACAATATAACATATACAAACAAATATGTTGGGTCCCTTTAGTCATCGGACTGGAATACCCATGGGTCTATAACCATCAAGTTGTATTACCCCCGACCCAATCAAACATTGGGCTGGAATGCCTTGACCCACTCAATCATCGGACTAGAATGCTAAATGCAACGGATCCACTCAATCATCAGAATGGAATACCACTTGGTCCACTAGTCATCAGACTAGAATACCCCCGAATTATTGGCTCATGCACATAGCAGTCGATCCTCAATCCAAAACCATAACATGTCGAAATATACATAATAGATAAACACGTAACAAGTCAATAGAAAAACATGCAGATCTACAGATCACTACCATATAGCAAAATCCTATATATACCAGGATACAGATCTAAAAGATCATTACAACATTACGACATACACTATACCAGGACACATATCTAACAGATCACTACATCATAACGACATCATATACACTAGGATACATAATCTAGTGGTCCGACATTGGTGCTTTCGATCCACAAGTATAGTGAGGAAAACTCACTTGAATCGAAGAACCTTGAAACACTGTGATACGCTTCCTTCTGCATAGCTTGCTCCCACGAATCCACTAACACCAGAACCAGATAAAATCTTAATCAATAGTCCAAAATCCTCAAGTTTTACCCAAAGATAAATTTGGTAAAAAAAGTCAACGGTCAATGGAAGTTAACAAAAGTCAAAGTCTAGGACAGCTGAGTATGCCTAACATACTCCTCGTACACCCAACATATGTGGTTTGTTCTTAATTCTCCATTAAGTAATTTATCACATAAGAAATTTTGTCCACAACTTAGATCGAGACTCAAAGCATTGACTTAAGTCATAAAGTTTCCACCTTTATGACTTTACATGGCTAGAAAAGGCCCAAAACCAAAAACCCTAACTTATTAATCCATTAAAACATCATAAATCTTGCATGGAAGGGATAAAAGGTCCAGGATCACATTTTTATGGTTCCTAATAACTATATGGATAAAGTTTCCAACTTTATCCATTCGAAAGGTCCAAACAACCAAGATCTAGTCTTTAAGTCTCCAAAGGACCAAAAGTGTATCTTTTCAACTTAATCCATTAAGTCCAAGACTCCAAACTTCAAATCTGAATAAATATGATGTTTAGATGGATAAAGTTTCCAACTTTATCCATAACAATATCACAAACTCTCAAATTTTAAACTTTATGTGCTTAAAGTGACCAAAAGCTCATAACACCCAAAACTAGCTAAATCTAAAAAATGCCTCATCAAGATTCAAACTTTATACCTCTAGAAGAAATATCAAGATGAACACGGTTTGGATCTACAAGCTCCAATGCAACCGACACTTCTCCAATGAATTCCTTCTTCTACAAGATACACTAAGAACATTCCAAAGCACTTAAAAACACCCTCTTCTTTTTATCACAAGTATCAAACTAGGGTTAGGGTTTCAAGGGAGGACGTTGAAGGGGTGGAGGCTGAGAATGGAAAGGATTTTGGGGAGTTAATGTTGGGTTTTGAGCATTCTAATACTCCTATGGTGTACATGCAACCTTAAATACCTTGGATCTATTTTTTCTCTATTATAAATGCAAATATCAATTTCTAAGGTGTTGTTCTAACTATCATAATATAAAGTACACATAATATAAATTCTAGTAGAATTACAAACCTCTTGTTTGGTGCTTGATTCCATGTAGCTTGAGAGCCTAGTGCCCCAAGTGTGACACCTGAAATGGTTCACACAACATCAAGTGCATTTGGAATAACTTAGAGAGAAATTAGAACACTTCAAAATCGGCTTGCCCTCATTCCTTCACCTAGTGGCCGATTTCTTCAATCATAAGATCATTATATAGTTAGTCACAATTATAATAAACCCTAATTGTCATGGCTTTCCATTTCCTTGGATCCATGGGTTCAAATACCCCATGGAGCATCCTATGGGTTTTAGCCCAACTTGATAATCCATGGAGCATTAGCCCACTATATTAGTTTGGATGATTTATCAACCCATATATTTAATTAGTCTTCTTTTGATCACTTAATTAGTTGTAGATTAATTCTTGATCAATACTAATTAAATAATCTTATTAATATATTAGAACTTATAATATATTAATAAACCTTAAGTGTTATTTCTCTCATTTCAGTCTATCCAAATGCATGATGCCATGCAACCCAAATGGACCATGCTGGGTCGGGTCAAGTATATACCAATTATAGTTATGGACTTAAACACTAATCCAACAGTCTTCCACTTGGATAAGTCCAAAACTATTATTACAAGTACGACTTCATAACCCGACTAGCAATCATAGCTCTCAAAAGCCGCTGTCGAACTCTGAACAAATCAATGACGCGTCCATTAGATAAGTGATCATATATTCCTCCATTCTAGATATCATATGGACTGATACACGGATTATAATCATTCTCTCTGTTCATTTGTTGTTTCCCGATTTCCGATTCATGATGACTGACTAATTGAACAAATCAAATCAATCCAGACTCGGTCGAGCACTTACATTTTGTCATCACTAAATCACTGAGGGGCCCACATATATCGCTTTTATCCCTTTGATGGTAAAAGGAATGGATAAACATAGACTAATATGCTTGTACTGACTACTTGTTGAATCATACACAAAGGCACGTTTTATAACATCGAGTTACCAATACGTTTTTGTGCAATCAATGTATAACCAACTCATAGTCAACAACTCGTATCTCTAGGTTTGAAGAATATAAGATATTATCGTCTCATGATTCACTCGTGATAAAATCCATGAAATGAATCAAATGAGCGTGGGTTTAATCCAATACTCAAAACTTATGAGCACTCATGAATGTTGTAGCAACCATTGCTATGTCTAATGCACCTTAGACAAATCATAAAAGCCAAATTCATGACAGTCTGAAATCAATAGCTACTTCCAAAGTATGACTGACTACGGAGAGTTTGAATAACTTAGTCATTCAGGAAGAACGATCCAGTTATTCTGGAAGTCAAAACATGAAAAGTGAAACACAAGAAAAACACTTAATCTTATATGGACTCAAACTCTTGAGTGTAAATAAAAACCCTTTTATCTAAGCACCATATTGATTACTCATTATTCATGTTTTGATTTATCAACTTAATACTTGAATTAAAATAATAGTCATGCCATGCACCAAGCATGCACACTATTTTTACCTATGGTCCTTGTTTTTGTGAAATATATCAATTGAACATGACTCCAAGGATGCTCATTTCACAATCCCATTCCCTTTTGTAAATGTAAGAATACCAAACTCTTACTATTTACTTAATCTGTTAGATTCTAAACTTATATGCAATAATTCTCTTGTAATGACTATGCACAAAATTCACAAAGACTTGGAAACAGACATTACAAAGGATTCCAATGGAGATCAATTCCATGGAAACGAAGTCTAAAATTCAAAGTACATTCCTTTGAACATCCTTCTTGCATTAAGTTCTGTAATCTTACACAGATTCAAAGAATAACTTCCACCTATGGAGATAACTCCATATTACCATTTTGACCATCACTTCTGAATAAGATTTTCCTTTTTTTCAAAATATGTCAATATGGTCCTTACTCTATACTTCTAATTGTCCATGAGCAACCAATCTTTGGTAAACCTCATATTGTCCTCTGCAATTTGCTTAATCATTTTAGTCATTTCCAGTTCTATTCCTTTTCCATCTTAATGCCTTAGGCATTTGGAAAATTTAGAACGGATTATAGCACATGTAATCGAACCTATACCCGAAGCATATAGGACATGATTCATGCTATAAACTTTTATTTTTCATGTTCTCATAATTCGAACTATGAAGAGGTGTGTCGTAATCATAATCGAATTTTGAGAATGCAACATAGATAGAATTTCCTTATGTTGAACCATTCCACCATAACATTCATATATATCCTTGACTAAAGTTGATTAAAATCTCAATTTAAGCCTGTAGAATTGGAAAGTATAAAATCCTCTCCCTTAATTATAGCAAAACAACTTTTCAAAGCAAATTGAAACTTTTGTTTTCTATAATTAACATTGCTAACTTGCAACACTTAACATAATAATCATGCTCCCACTAGCATAATGATTATTATCTTACTAGCATAACAATTATGCTCCCACTAGCTCTGACATGTATCTAGAAATCAGCTGGACTTCTAGAAATCAATACTTTATTGACTTTCTTACCAAAGTTCAGTTTTCTGATATGAGATGCATTGATAAGACTTTATCAAAATCATACACCTTTCCTTAGATAGCTCACATGTGTGTCTAAACAATTTTAGAACTATGAAAAGGGATGTCGTAATCATAGTCTCAATTGTTTAGACATTTGCCATTTCTCAGAAGTCTATGTTAGTGTGTTGGCTAACCACACGTGCTCCACTAACGACTTTGAGAATGAAAAGATTACAATTGCTATCTACTTAAAATCTACTTAGTGAAATCGTTTCTTCACCATCATTTTCATGAATCGGAGAGAGACCCTACGACACTTTAGATTTTATGTGGTGTAAGAGTTCTTATCCATGTGAATTTGTCAAACCATAATCACAAGACAAGGCCAGTGGCAAATCCAAACACATATGAACAGAATGTCATGGGCTAGTGATTAACAATACTCTTGATTATTTCTTAAAATTATTTCAATACTCCCACTGTCTTCTTGACATATAAGATTCTCTTTGTCAAGAACCGTTCCTTGAAAAAACAAATATTCAAGATTTAGTGCGGATTCTTATCAAGTTAAACACTTCTCACAATTGGTCTTAGTTGGTCTTTGTCTTATCCAAAACATCACAACTTACCAATCTCAAATGTACAAGAATATGAAACATCTTACTCTACATTCGAAAAGTGTTAAAAACTTTCTATAGACCATGTCACTCAAGTTACAATCTTGAAGTATAACTCCAGGATTTGTTTTTGGAACGCGGTATGATTTATCTTTTGAATTAACCATTTCAACAATTCACAATTCCTCTCCTTAGGCAAATAAAGTCACTAAGGTGTCCTTAGAGGATCAATTGTGATATGGTTCCATAATCACTAAGATAGTCATAAAACAAGATACACAAGTACTCTCCCATCTCTTCATATTGGAGAAACTTTTATCTTTCTGCCTTATTTGATTCTTCTTATTCATTCTGCCACATATTGAAACTTTTCCAATGTTTTAGAATTACACTTAAACTTGTAAGCATAACCATATTTACTAAACTTTAGTAAATCACGACGAATAGTCTTATTAATCCTTTGTGGTGGACTTTGACTAGTGCACAACCAAGTGTACCTAATCCTCCTCCACTTAACTCACACATACATGTGAACAAGGACTTTGTCTTAATTTCCCAAAGATGAAAATTCTCATTCATCACACAATACAACTTGCATGATTCCAAGTTTCTATCCAACTGAAACTTGGGTGATGAGAATCTTTCCTTATTTGGTAAATTATGACACTACCATAAATGAAAGAATCAAATCCATTTACCAATATTGCTTATCAATGGAAACATATAAACAACAATTTTTCACAAAAGCCTTTGTAAGGATACTTAAAATAAATAAAATCAAAACTTTTTCGTTTATTTTAACAATTGCGGAAAAAATTATCCTTATAATGCAAATACATATGAAAACTTGTTGTTTTCAATTCGTAAGCAATATTCCATAACTCTTATGCAGCGGCTCAAAATTCTGGTCATCGAACCATGCGATTAGAATCAGCACACCTTTTCTTTAAGTTTCCTTTGATTCCTCAAAACATCAAAATGCAATTACATTGCTTTATGTATTAAGAATCTCCAAATAGGATCTTAATAGAGTTAGATAATGGGCTTTACCTAAAGTAGAGTCAAACATTTGACTTTACTATCCTTATGGACTTTTTGGTAAATTCGGCAGCTTCACATCTAATACCCTTTCCTTTGGCAAAAGAAACATATGGACTCTTTGTAAATGGTACACGAGACTATCACAGACTTAGCCTTTCTCTTTACCATTGGGTCAAATGACTTGACCATGGCCGATCCCTTTCCATTGGGAAGAGAAAGCTTTTCTGAACTTCTAATGTTACCATTGTCAATATCCATGGAAGTTTGGGAAGTTGATCTTCCAATCAAATTTCGCTTTACCAATGCCCCAAATCATTGTTGATTCAGCATCATCAAGCAAATAGGTAAGATCATTAAGGTTCATGTTGTGATCTATCATCAGGGAGTGACTGAAGAACCTAGTCAATAGCCAGCTACCTCGAGACTTCGACACCCGACTCTCCCGGCTTGTCAATATGTGACTTAATCTCCTAGACCTAAGCACATATAGACTTTTTTTGCCAATAGGGATTAAGTGACTTAGAACTTATCAAGTCTTGAAACTTGTGGGATAGGGAGATTTATTGGAGGAGGTGGAGGAAGTGAAGTATGATTTCTAGTCCCACTAATGCACAACAAAGGGATTGATCTTTCACCTTGATTTCCATGTAGGATCTCATCTTCATTAGCATAGCTTGTCCTTAAAGATTTGGGAAGACCATAGTTGTCTGAAGGAGATATCCATAAGGGAGAAATTCAAGTAAGTTGATTTAAAGTCCTTAATATAACACCCAATATGAAATATTAAGGCTAGGATCCAACAACCTATTTATAACTGGAAGAGGGATGCCGAAATCCAAATTATAAAATAGTTGAAGGTAGGTAAATGACGATTTACCAATTTCCACCATGAAAAACGAAATATAATTAAGTTTTAATTGGATTTGAAACTCCAAGATCTTTTGAGATACATTGAACTTTCAATGGCATGTTTGAATCTCGATTGTGCCCTCTCAAGTTTGTGATTGGGATGCCGAGGATCACAAATAAGGTGTGAATAAGCATGCAAATTGACTTGGTACCCTTAACTTTATCACCTAATCGATGTGCCGGTTAACGACACACGCTCCACTGATCTATAATAAAGCCAAGTTACCCTTTGCCCCTCTTTCTAGTCCTTATTAGTGTGTCGGTTAACCATACACGCTCTACTAACGACTTGGTAATGTACAAAGTGTAATTTCATGGGTTAGCACCTTTTCTCATTTTCCTAAGTTACTAAGATTGGGAATTAACAAGTGTTTAGTTACTTAGTATTTATCATTATACTTTTAACGAAGGGAGAGTTATAGTCATTTCCTACCCGTTCGGCTAACGACCCTCCACCAATCAAGGAAGCGGTGGGTGAGAGTGGACACCCATTAAACTGTCATTTTATAAGCAATAACCTTATACCCCCTTTAAAGATCAGTTTCGCGAATGAAACCTACTAACGGTAAGATTGACTTTATCTTATACATATCTATATAATTAAAATTATAATAATAGTATAAGGGTGTATTTTAAATATTTAAAATACTTGGTGGTTTAATCTATTAATTAAACTATACTATTAATTTAATTAAAATTAAACCATGTCTTTATGGAATTATTAACTCTTTTAATTAAACACTTTAATTAATTTAATGAAGTCCATAAAGTTTGAATTTTAACTATTAAAATTGTAGAGTTTGGAATTAAAGCATTAATATGTGAGACTTTACAAATTCCAAAACTTGAGGACAAGTTTTGAAAATATTCAAAACCTTTCATTTCATAACTTATGAGTTTAATGGTTCATTAAAATGAAGACTCTTCATTTTTATGTAACCTCTTATTCTTTAATAACAATTTTAATGAAGTGGCTTTTCAACATCCATAACTTGAGGACAAGTTATGGACCATTTAATGAAAAGGACTCTTCATTTTTGTGTAACCTATGACACTTTTATGAGTTTATAAGATTCATAAATATGACTTTTCACATAACTTGAAGACAAGTTACAAAAACATATTTTACCAACTCTAGATTAATTTGGATTTAAAACAACTAAAACACAGTTTTTTTATTAATCTAAACTAACTCATAAATCAAGAAAACATAAAACTCTTGGTAGTCCATAATTTGAGGACAAGTTATGGACTCGATACAATTTCATTGAGATTAAGAATTATACTAACAAACAATTTGCACATAATTCTTATGATCTACCAAAACTCATAAGCATGAACATTCATAATCAAAATTTTTCAAGAATTACATGAACATAAAAAACTTGAAAATTTGATTATAGCATTGAAATTGGTTTAGGATAATCATTACCACATTAAAAATAGATTTTATAAGTCCAAAATAGTCAAAGGTAATGATTCTAGACCAATTCTAGTACCAAGACATGAAGATATGCTGTTTGGGGTTCCAAATCGTCGAGTGCATGAACAAACTCGGCGAGTTGGATGAGTTTACACTTGGACTCGTCGAGTTCCTTTATGGACTCGGCGAGTCTACTGTGCAGACAACACCAAAATTTGATTTTTCAGCCAATTTGCATCAAGTATAAGTGAAAACAAGCCTAGTCTCTGATACCACTGTTGGGTTTTGAGCATTCTAACACTCCTATGGTGTACATGCAACCTTAAATACCTTGGATCTATGTTTTCTCTATTATACATGCAAATATCAATTTCCAAGGTATTGTTCTAACTATCATAATATAAAGTACACATAATATAAATTCTAGTAGAATTACATACCTCTTGTTTGGTGTTCGATTCCATGTAGCTTGAGAGCCTAGTGCCCCAAGTGTGACACCTCAAATGGTTCACACAACATCAATTGCATTTGTAATAACTTAGAGATAAATTAGAACACTTCAAAATCAGCTTGCCCTCATTCCTTCACCTAGTGGCGGATTTCTTCAATCATAAGATCATTATATAGTTAGTCACAATTAGGGTAAACCCTAATTGTCATGGCTTTCCATTTCCTTGGATTCATGGGTTCAAATGCCCCATGGAGCATCCTATGGGTTTTAGCCCAACTTGATAATCCATGGAGCATTAGCCCACTATATAAGTATGGATGATTTACACAATCAACCCATATATTTAATTAGTCTTCTTTTGATCACTTAATTAATTCTAGATTAATTATTTATCAATACTAATTAAATAATCTTATTAATATATTAGAACTTATAATATATTAATAAACCTTATGTGTTATTTCTCTCATTTTAGTCTATCCAAATGCATGATGCCATGCAACCCAAATGGACCATGCCGGATCGGGTCAAGTATATACCAATTATAGTTATGGACTTAGACACTAATCCAACAGTTAAGGAGCTTAAATAGGGCTCAAAACCCTCAAATTAGGGTTTGGGGTCTGATCGCATATTTCCAGCATACCAGGTTGATAACCTGCGATCCGCTGAGCCTTAGTATGCCCGACGTACTCCCCGTATACCCAGCATACGCGACTTAACCCAAAACCGGCATAACGTCTTCGTTCCAATTCCGTTTTCGATATTCTTTATATCCATAGAAAGGTGTTGAAGAGCCCCACAACATTATCTAAATATTTTAGACTAAAAACTTCTTAGACAAAAAATCATATTTCATGTAAGAATCCGACTATGACTTTTCCCTTTTTACCCTTCGGCCCAACACAATTCAAGGTTTAAATCTGTTAACTATCATTACCTCCTTCCACAATGACCAAACTTTGCCTCATTATGGCATACGCCTTACACAATCGAGTTCTGGCCCACAACACAAAAATGGCAGGAAACAGGACCTTACAATTCTCCCCCACTTAAATTAGATTTTTTTCCCTCGAAATTAGCTCTCTCTTCTACTTCATGATGCAACCCCTCACATCAACCAAACTAACCGAAAACTTTTAAATTTGATCGGCTCTAAACCTCATCATCCAATCACCGTCATGTTAATCTCGTACATAAGTGCACCATCGCGACGAGAACCAACTAGTCACATACCAAACTAAGCCACACTCCTACTCAGCTTTGATAGCCTTGCTTTGCTATCCACTGACAACAGTCAGGTTTACCCCTAATCCACTAATCGACAACTACACAATCCTTGATACCCATACCAAAATTACACTCTATTACTTGACCCCATCCACTGATAACCAGATACCTAGGAGGATCTAAATCCACACAGCATTCACAAACTCCATCACACATGCAACTAAGAGAAAAGATAATTAATCCATTCATAACACGAAATTCATTAGAACAGGGCTAAATAAGACAGTTCCATTCAATTGATCAACCAAGATTACAACAAAACTTTGAAACATAAATCAGCCCACTGCTCCCACAAGCATAATGATTGTCCATCCAAGAATTCTCACATTGCATCAAAATCCCTCTTCAACTCAGGTGTACATCCACATAACAAATCACTCAAACATCTACAACGAACCTCGTGACTCGATATTTCAGAACTAACACATCACATTGGAAACCAAAATCCTAATAGACATCCTACAAGAAGACGAGGTCCACCATAGCAAATATTCATTAAGAAACTTCTGGAGCACAAATAATATATCAACCTAAATAACTTTTTATAACCACATGATCCAAACCAGCTGGTCACCGAGTCTCCCGACTCCCAAAAACAATGTACTAAAATCCATCCATGCTAATAAGACTAACGATCCGAGACCTAAGAGTCTCAACCAAACGACTACCGGGTCTCACCCAAAAAATCATACTACCACTGGTCCGCGATACATCGGGACACCTTCTAACCATTAAAATAATAAGCTCGTGATACTCTGTCGATCTTGCCGTCGTTCCCTTTTCCTCACAACCTTACCCAAAGGATGAAGTACTAGTAGATATAATGAAATGACGACCCTCAATCATTAACAAAAACATCATTATGAACGACTGAAACAGATCCCATCAATACGTAACTAACCTAATAAAACTTTAGATTTAACCAGAAATGTTGCCAAGACCATGGTCAGATGCATCCAATTATCAACCCTGCCAGCACGACATGTCAAAAATTAGATTCTATGCAGATCTAATGTCCCACCTTGAAAACTGAACAACAATGTCCCTATTTCTAGACTCCCAATAACCAAAGACATCTTCCAAATTCGAGCCGAACTTGATGATAGGTTGATGAATCCATTGAAATTCAATTGATACAACTCAAAACTTGCAAACAATCTCCACTTTGATGATAAACGAAATGACCAATGATCGATAATGCATTGATACCAAATCCAATGAAGCAGTTCACCTTTAAACTAAAATCCAAATGGAGTTACACAAAGCCATCTCTCAAACTTATTTACCAATCAGCAATTGGCCATCCTAGTCTCTCTCTCTCTCTCTCTCCCTATATATATATATATATATATATATACACACACACACACACACACACACAACAAGCTGACAAAATCAATCAATAATCAATACACAACCTGAGCGACCAAAACACCTCTTGACCTATTTCTTGACGTGTCCGAAAGGAACCACTATATATATCGAGTTCCGTGGCCAACAGCTTCTTTCCGCGAAGACGACTCGTGCATTACTGAACACATATATATATATGATGGCAACTTACTCTACACCCCCTTCTTAACCAAATCCTAAAACGAAGTCTTGAATAACTGAATCGTAGATCCTTACAAACCATTCTTTCGATACCTTAAACTGAACATACCAATGTTCGTCCAAGCAGAATGCCTAGTTCTCCGCTACTTAGGGTAGGGTTCGAACTACCACTAGTTGGCATTGTAAACAAACCATATCTCCAGAATCGACCAACCAGGTACATAGTATCCAGACCCTTAAAATGTACAAAAAAAACCAGATGATCTCCCAGATAATTAAATACCAAGCAAACCCTAAGAGATTCTGGATTTCTGATAGAGACCTCAAAAATTTCCCCAACCACGACCACATCTAATATCAAGAGTCCCATACAGCTACACAAGTAATAATGTTGAAAGTTCTTTCATAACACCAACTCCCTATCTAGAACAAAATGATTGCCACACTCCTTATCTACAAATCCCCAACCGTCGGATCATCGCGAAAATCATTCACACATACAAAAGGCATTATCCTCATAGTTGGGATACATTAAAGACAACAAAAGTTGTTACTCCCGATTCTCCTGAAACCATCAGCTAGCACCTGACCTACCTATATCCCAAGAAGCAGATCCTTGGTCTCATCTCAAGGCATCCATACCACAAATTTCCTCATGTTCATTCCTACATTGCCATATTGCCGCCAAAAACTGCAACCAACTAGTCTCATGATGGGTTTACATCCCAACTATGAAAGTTACATTCATACTCACCCCTTCCTTCAAACTCAGATGAAATCCCCGATCTGATCACGACAACTGCTAATCACTCATCCTTCAGATGAAATCCTTGATCTGCCAATCAATTATCCTTCAAATGAAATCCTCGATCCGATCACGACAACCGCTTCCTTCTTGAGTCATGTAATTTATTCAAGGCTCTTGGGACCTCAAAATCAACTAACTCTCCTAGGTCTACATCATTCAAACCCAAACTGACATGGCCACAAAATCCCAAACAATCACCAGACTCATCCTCGTCATGAACAACCATAACCAAATGATCAGCAGATATAGTTACAATATCATGAATCATGGTAACAAAAATTCCATCAACCATCAACCAACTCCTTAGAATCCTCATAACTTCCCTTGATTTGACTATAGATCTTGTGCTTCCGGTAGTACAGGTCCAATAACATTTTCCACACATATCCATACTTTGCTTAAGATTCATCCAGAGTCCTGTAAATTACCTACTCATAATAGTACTTCAAACACCCACTAAACAACGTAGCAACCACACTAAAGCGCTTCCTATGATATCCTAGGATTCCCAACCTCCCTTGCCATCAGCTACTAAAGAACCCATATTAATTTCAACTAACCACTTGATGAATGGAATTACATGCAACAAAACTTAAATAATCTTTTGACTAAAAGAGTCAACCCTACAATGGTTTGTCTCAAATAAGAGTCGCATAATAGGACCAAATCCTAGATTATAAGATTATTTAACCTTCGTAGCATGTAATTTAACGTATTCATTTGATAGTTAACTCACACCAATATGAGTCCCACAAAGCACAAAGTAAGAATGAATCGAGCAGTGGAGTCGACTAGCACTAAGACACAATAAAATCAGGTAGATCCTCATATGAAATTCCCAACCTCTAGGCCTAATCATCTAGGATACACCTTTATCCTATCCTCACTCTATCAAAAGTGGCTAATCACTCCTCATGATGACTTGCTATGAACTGCACCCACTCATAAAACTTCCACCAACCCTGAACCTACTCGTTCTTGGTAATCACATATAACGTTGGATCCCATACTTAACTCTAACCTAAGACCTTTATCAGAAATGAACATGAAATAAAGCTAAATGAAACATTCTCAGGCTATATAATTTTAGTTACGTACAACTGCTCACACTAAGCAACTATAATAATGATGTAAATTTCATATAACATATAACAAGTCCTCCTTGGCTATCAGGAATCACACAACAAGCAATTTTGTCATGCAATTCCTGAGGATCCCTGGCTTATCACTAGCATACAGTTCTATCATAATCATTGTAAACAAGTAACAATGTGGTAACTTGGGGTATACTTTCTTGCTCCAACTGATCATATACATCACTTCCCTCTTTGGTTATTTTTTAAAATAATTTGAATTTAATTTGAAAATAATGAGAAATCTTGCACAGATACTTAGTTTGAGTCTGGATTCTCACGAATGTTCATCCAGGGGCATCCCGAAATCATAATCTCATAAAATCCAGGATGATGTGCATGATTAAACCTTCTCTTTGTCTTGATCATCTAAAGTACCTTAAACATAAAACTAAAACTGTAAAAACGAAGCTTAATGAGATCCCCTAAGGTACCACCACACAACATAACATATACAAACAAACATGTTGGGTCCATTTAGTCGTCGGACTGGAATACCAATGGGTCCACAGCCATTGGGCTGGATTACCCCTGACCCAATCAGTCGTTAGATTGGAATGCCTCGCCCGACTCAGTCATCAGACTGGAATGCCAATATGCAACGGGTCCACTCACTCATCAAACTGGAATACCCTCGGGTCCACTCAATCATCTTACTGGAATACCCCGGTTATATTGGATCACTCACATAGCAGTAGAGACTCAACCCGAAACCATAACATGTCGACATATACATGAAGATAAACATATAACCAGTCAACAAACAAACAAGCAGATCTATAGATCACTACTGCATAGCAACATCCTATATACCAGGATACAGATCTAACATATCACTACATCATAACAACATCCTATATACCAGGACATAGACAAACAAATCATTACAGCATAGCAACAACCTGTATACTAGGATACATAACCTAGTGGGTCGATATTGGTGTCTTCGATCCACAAGTAGAGTAAGGGAAACTCACCTGAATCAAAGAACCTTGAAACATTGTGATATTCTCCCTTCTACACTGCTAGCTCCCACGAATTCACTAACACCAAAACTAGATAAGATCTTAATCAGTAGTTCAAAATCCTCAAGTGTAATATCCCAATTTTCAAGGCCAAAAATTTCATTTTGATACAACGATTTAGAAAAACATTTATAAGAAAACATCATCAAGTCACATCATTTCATAAATCATAATCACATGTCTCAAAACCATATCATAAGAATAGTAACAATGTCAGAGTACAATCCCAAGAATCTCATAATGCGAAAATCATGTGTGTGTGATGCGCTGCTACCGTGTCGGCTCCTTCCCCTTCGATGAAGAGGTACCTGGAAACAAAACTGAAAACTTTAAGCACAAATTTTAGTGAGTTCCCCCATCATACAACATACCATACATAACACATACTACCAGGCATATCTGGGTGTCCGACCTATCCTGCTGAGCATATCGGGGTGCTCAACCTACCCTTGCTAGGCATACTGGGGTGCCTAACCTACCCCTATCAGATATACCGGGGTGTCCGACCTACCCCTCCGTTTTATCTCAACTGGTTACGGGGAAAATTTCACCCCTACTACTACCACATAAAAACATAACATAATCATACTGTCAGACATACCGGGGAGCCCGACCTACCCCATAGCCCTATCGATCAGATATGGGGTCTATTCCCCCTACTACCACTATCACATAACATCATATCATAATAGCACATAAAATATAATAGATAGTGGCAAACCAAACAATTATCAACAATTACTGCTACTAGTGGCTCGGCATTGTGGCCTTAGACCCACTTCTACTAGAAGGTAACTCACCTTAATGTCGTGCAGTAAATGAACTGTCCTCAGTGATAGGATCAACTCCTCTCAATTTCCTACATATAACAACCTTGCTTAGTTTCCATTTCATACTCGTAACCCTTTCAAGGGTCAACTAAGGTCAAAGTCAAAGTAGAGGTCAACACCTTGGTCAAAGTCAAGTTTTGGTCAAAGTCAACATCTGGTTGACTCAACTTGCCGAGTTGGTCCACCAACTCGTCGAGTTCCATAATCCACAAAATACTGGAACTTTGATCCTACTCGTCGAGTCTTTCAAGAACTCGCTGAGTTCTTCTTCATACATAATCGGGACCTTTTATTCATGACTCGCCGAGTTCGTCCTTCAACTCATTGAGTCCTGCTTCTTACAAGTTGGAACGTTTAGCCCTTGACTCGCTCAGTTCTTCCTTGAACTCATCAGGTTCTTTGATCTTCAAGTCCATATTCTCACGTCCATATTGTTGAGTCCCCTTCTAGACTCAACCAGATTGCTCAAATACAGAAAAGGTTGAGGAACCATGACCCGACTTGCCGAGTCATATGAAAGACTCGTCAATTCCCACAAATTCCAAGTCCATACAGTCAATTTCAGTTGAGCTTATTGCATCAAAATCATAGATCTGACCTCCTAGGTTCGATATAGCACATAAAGTTACACACTTTACGTTCATGCATGGGTGTTATGAAGCTAGAACACTAAAACTAAGCTATAAAAGAGTTCTAATGCATGGGATAGGGCCATAACTCAATAAAGATGACAACTTTAAGCTTCCATAGCTCAAATGATCCCAGATCTGAAGTTATTACTCTAATATGCACTCAAATCCCGAAAGTGACTTAGAAATAGCCCATAAATGACAATATGCAAGCTCTAAAGAAGATCTAAGTGATGGAAAGCCAAGGTTGAAGCTTTTTACCTAAAAAAAACTGGAAATGCAACTAAAACTCTAGATCAACTGCCCTCCTCTTGAATCTCCAAGCCTCTCATTTCTTCTCCAAGTTTCAAATCACTAAAATGGCACAAAAACATCAAGAACACTCACAAATTGATTAGGGTTTCGAGAATAGGGTCTGAGGGTGATAGAGGCTAGAGTGGAGGCCATATAAGTTGTTTAAATATGGCGTAAACCCTAAAATATAGGGTTTCATTCAGACAAGTCTACTCGTCGAGTCAGGGCTTCCGACTCGTCGAGTAGACTCTTCCACCCGCGTCCAATATTCACCCCAACTCGACGAGTTTGGGGCCTCAACTCGTCGAGTCCCAGTATAAAAATGCAAAAACTCATATTTAAAATACGTACCGCGAACCAGGCGTTACAACTCACCATCACTTATTTTAGACTTCGTCCTCGAAGTCTACCGCTGCATTTAGAAAAAATCAGGGCAGTGCTCCCTCATCTCGTCCTCCGGATCACAAGTCCATTCTGAGCCCTTGCGGTGTTATCATTGCACCTTCACCAGCTCGACCCTCTTGTTCCTCGGATCCTTCGACTTCTTGTTGATGATAGCTATAGGTCGCTCGATGTAGTTTAAGCTGTCATCCACCTAAATATCCTCTAGAGGCACCACTACATAGTTGTCTACCAGACACTTCCGCAGCTAGGACACGTGAAAAGTACTATGAATCTGGCTAAGATCGGCTAGCAGATCCAGCCTATACGCCACCTTCCCCACCCAGGGTGCAACCCTAAAAGGACCGATATACCTGGGGCCCATCTTTCCCCGCTTCCTAAACTGGATGACACCTTTCCAAGGTGACACCTTCAGGAGGATCATATCCCCGACCTGGAACTCCAGGCCCGAACGGCGCCTATCAACATAACTTTTCTGCCGACTCTGAGCAGTCTGAAGCCTACTCCAAACTTTTTGGATCCTCTCCGTTGTCTTAAGTACCACTTCGGTACTCCCCATGACCCTCTACCCAGCCTCACCCCAACATATCGGGGTCCTGCACTTCCTTCCGTATAACATCTTAAAGGGAGGATGGTCAATACTCGCTTGGTAGCTATTATTGTACAAAAACTCTGCCAAGGGAAAGTAGGTATCCCAGCTACCACCAAAGTCTAAAACTCATGCCCAAAACATATACTCCAAGGTATGGATGGTCTGCTCGCTCTGACCATCCGTCTGTGGGTGAAAAGCGGTGCTAAAATGCAGACGAGTACCCAACTCGTCGTGAAACTTCTTCCAGATTTTGGAAGTGAATCACACATCTCTGTAAGAAATCACGGAGACTGGCACTTCGTGTCATGCTACTACCTCTTGAATGTAGGTCTCAGCTAGCTTCTCGGCCAAAACGCTCTCCTGGATCGGAATGAAATGGGCACTCTTCATCAATCGATCCACGATGACCCAAATCGAATCCACTCCCCATGTGGTCCTGGGAAGCTTCGTGATGAAATCCATAGTAATATCTTCCCATTTCCACAGGATATCCAACAGTTCTTTCTTGTTGTGAGACCTCTGGTTCTCGGCCTTGACCTTCCTGCAGGTCAGGCATCTGTCAACCTACCAGGCTACATCCCGCTTCATGCACGCCCACCAATAATCAGGATGAAGATCTCTGTACATCTTCTTCACCACAATATGGATAGAAAACCTGGATTTTTGGGTCTCATCCATCAAAATATGTCGTACTCCACCCTATTACGGAACCCAGACCCTCCCATGCAGGGTCAGCAACCTACAGCTATCGTAGTCAAATGAGGACACCTGGCCTATGATCCGCTCGTACTTCTAGCGCTCCTCCTTCATACTCTCAACTGCGCCGCTTAGATCTACTCCAAAATGAGAGTCGCTACCGCAATCCTCAATCACATGTCTCTAATCGAGGCCACCTTTCGGCTATAGCGCATTAGCCACAACATTGGCCTTCCTTGGGTGGTGCAGGATCTCACAATCATTATCCTTCACCACATCTGGCCACCGACGCTGCCTCATGTTCAAATTTCGTTGATCCATGAGGTACCTCAAACTCTTGTGGTCCGTGTAAATGGTACACCAGACCCCATGGAGGTAATACCGCCAAATCTTGAGGATGAAAACAATCACCCCGAAATCTAGATCGTGCGTCGGGTAGTTCGTCTCATGAGGCTTCAACTTCCTCAAGGCGTAGGCGATAACATGCCCCCTCTTCATCAATATTGCGCCCAAACTTCAAATGGATGCATCTCAGTATACTACAAAATCCTCCACACCCTCTGGCAGGGCAAGGGTCGGTGCCTCGCATAGCCTTTGTCTCAATGTCTCAAACGCTGCCTGCTGCTCAGGCCCCCAACGAAAGACCACGACTTTCTTCGTTAACCGGGTCAAGGGTACGTCTATCTTGGTGCTTTAAATGTAACACAACATGTCGATATTATGTTTTATTCATGATAAATAAGATTTAAAACATAAGTATCATCACCCAAGTTTTGGTTTATCAAAATATGACTTTTATCATAAGATACATAAAATTGAATTTATAAAATAAAATGAGTTTATTCTACAAATTCATGAAGTCATAAGTTTTTTGATTGTTAAAAGAAAGTTTAAAATAGTGATCTTATAACTCATCCAAAACTCCAAGTCTTAAGTATAAAAGGAATTTTATTAAGACTGTCACCGGTTCTTAAAACTAATCTACGACTAAACTTTAAAATATCCGGTTTTAGTTTATAATTAATCACGGCTAATAACAAATAATATGAATTTTTTATTTGGCACCTAAAGAGCCGCATAACAAGTGTTTTGAAGCAAGAAAGTGAACCTCTTTAACTTGTCTATCCAAAGTCATCTTTGCAATCGCAATGAACTTCCCAACTACCATCAGCTTCTGTCATCCGCAGTGTCATCAGCAACAAAGACTTAGCTTTTTCTGTTTCTTAACTTATCTATTTACATTGTATTATCTAGTGTGCCTTGTATGGACACTTTATCAGAAATTGATTCTTTGTTTATTCCTCATGTAATTTCTCGAGACACTATAAATAGAGTACTCTGCTTTTGAATGAAATCACCTCATACCTCTCAGTTACATCTCTATTCTCTCTGAATTCATATCTTCTCATTCTCTAAGATCTTACTAAACTTACTCTCAAACATATTAAGATTTGACTCTCCTTCAAAGCAAGTCCTTGTGACTTCAATCACTTTAAACTAATCACATATACTAACTTGAGTTTGATTGAAAACCTTGTTAAGAATCAGTTTTGTGTTTACTTGATATATAACTTGCTGTCGTTTATATTTCCTTTCTTTTCCGCATTTAAATATTCTACAACTAAATTTATAACATCTTTTACTTATTATTATTGTTGAGCTTTCTGATCCTTTGAGATTCACTTTATTCCGCAATATATAACTTGTTCTAACGTTTGTTCAAGTGTGTTTCTCAAGTTTTTCTCTCAACAATTGGTATCAGAGCCAAAGTGGTTGCTTTTTAAACAAAACTCTGATTTTTAAAAGCCTTCTATTCCACAAAAACTCATTTTCTAGAAAAAAATCAAAACAAAAAAAACAAGGAAATATGGCACAAGCTTTATTTCTTAACGTTTCCAACAGTCTTGGAGGTTCTAATCGAGCTCCAATACTTTTTGCAAGCGAGTATCACCACTAGTCCCAAAGGATGGAGAGGCATTTGAAGAGATTTGGAAGAGATGTATGGAGATCTATAGAAGAAGGACCTCATGTCCCTAATTTCACTCCAGTTCAAGCTGATGGTGCTCAAGCTAGACTTGGAGGAGCTCAAGCTGCAATGAACCATCCTACTAAAGATGATATTGATAAAATCGAAAGTGATGTAATTGCTTTCTATGAGATCTAATGTAGAGTGGCCCTAGACAACTTTGACATCATAATCAACTGAACTTTGACATCATAATCAACTGCAAATTAGCCAAAGAAATCTAGGATGTCCTCAAAAATATGTATGAAGGCTCTAAGCAAGCTCAAGACAATAAACTCACCACAACACTCAACGAGTTTAAAATTTTAAAAGCTCATCCTAGTGAGAGGCTTGAGGACTCTTTCAAAAGATTCAACCTTATTGTCACCAAGTTATCAAATGATGGCACTGTCTGAAGTAACGATGAAACCAACCTTCAGTTTCTCAATGGTTTGGGGAAACACTAGACTACGGCGAAAAAGATAGTCCAAGGTGATAGGAAGATTCACTCACTGTCTCTCTTCAAGCTGTATGGAGAACTCCAGGCACAAGAATCAACCGTTCTCAAAGATTGTGCAGACTTCAGAGGTCTACTTGCTCTCATGCTCAAACTCCGCAAAGCATAACCACTCAACCTTACTCTCTTTTGTATGACAACCCACAACACTCCTACGATGCTGACACAGAGTATGATGATGAAGAAGAATTCCAAAATGCAAGTTCTCTTGTTAGCCAACAGTTCAACGGGCTACCACCAACCTCCTTTCGCAAAAATCAGCAGTTCACCAAACCTCCCTTCAACCGAAACCTCAACCAACAAAACAATCACTCTTAATATCCCAAAAATCCTCACTAGTCTTCGCAACCTCGGAAATCTCATCAATCCAAAGAGGCACGGCAACCTGTCAAGCCAACTGACTCAACCGAAGTTAAATATGATGTTGTCATTTGTCACAAATGCAACAAAGAAAACCATTATGCTAAAGACTGTAAAGCCAATGTGGTGAAGGACAAAGCTTTCTATCTCAGAATGGCACAGGAGATGGATGAAAAGGAAAAGGGAAGAGCATATGTGGCCCATGTGAAGAGGGATTATCAAGTATGGTCGTCATGGGATGAAAATGAAGACTTCAACAACATGAAGGGCAAGGGAAAAATCTGCATGTTGGCAACTGATGATGAGGATGGATCGACAAAGCTGGAGAATAACTACTGCTTCATAGCCAAAGATGGAACTCTAAGCATTGTTGAGCAGGTAAAACTAATGATACAAACTAATAATTGTAGCATGCACGATTGTTAACCCTTATTAGACAACCTTAATGACACTTTTGTTGCCGTCCTTTCAGACTATAACAAGGCCTTAGATAAGAAGAACATTGCATCCCAAGAAATGTTTCATGTAAGGGGATGACTAGAAGACAAGAGACTAAAAGTTGTCATGTTAGAAAGAGACTTAGTGCTAGAAAAGGATGCTAGAATGTTGTTAGAAACTCAGTTATGAATAGCTTTAAATCAGAGGAATCTAGCACACAAAGAAAATGTACATTTGAATTTGTTAATCGAAAATTTGTTTAATGAAAGTGAAGCCATTGAAAACCTTGTGAATTATGGAACCATGAATAATACATATAATTGGGTTTGGTCCAAAGGGTGCTCCACTGCAAAGGATTCATCACCCCAATTTAACAAAGGTCGTTCCTATGTCCCTCCTGATCGAGAGTTTCATTTTCCAATGAATGGAAAAACATTCCCATAAGACATTAGAGCCCACTTTGGTAGACTTCATAATCTGAGTAATAATTGTGTCATTGAGGAAATTCTTCCTGAAGCCTCGGATCATCCATGTGATCAAGTACCCATCCCTGGTAAATTTTATCCCAACTCTCAGGCTTCTTCAGTTGTTGATGAAGAAATCCTTATGGAAGGATCCGAAGTTCTTGAGAACTGTCCACCTTTATCCTCAGTCCGCAGTCCCAATCACTGCAGTCTCGGAAAATAGTCAGCTCAACTACCTTCCATACAGTGCCCCACTAATGAACCATCTTTGACTTACTCTACGGTAGCCCAGTCTTCCTTACCACAGACCGATGTCAAGAGCATAGTGACCATTCAACCCAGTCTCCATGAGTTACCTATATAAAATTTCGAATACGATCAATGCTCTCAGAGTCATAAATCTTCTAGTTCAAATGAATCAAGTCCACATTTTCAAAAACATTCAAATCTTTCCAAGAAACTGTAGTTGAATGTTTCTGACTGTGGTTCTCCAAAAACTCAAGCAAAACTGGCTTTAAAAGAGGAACTTAGATCCCATGGTAAAAAGCGGTAAAATGATTTCAAAAACAAAACCATCAAACAAACCAAAGTTTCAAAACAAAAAAGTCTTGAAAAATCTTTTTCAAAACAAAAGGGACATGAAAATCTGTTTCAAAACAAAAAGAACTTGAAAAATCTGTTTCCTCCAATCGCTTTGTAAAAGGCACTGCAGTCAAGGCATCAGACAAAAGGGATTCCACATTACAAAAAACTTTTTCTGACAAATCCCAAATGAAAGTCAAATCTTTTCAAAGATGTTGTTTTCAAAACTATTCCTTGGACGATCCAAAATGAAAAGGAATTTTACCATCTCCTACGCCTTTTAAGTCACGTCAGTTCATCAAAAGGACAAAACCTAGGAGGAAATCAAATGCCCAAACCTTTTCAAATCCTAAGGGCAACTCAGTCAAGTTTCACTCTCGGACTGGTCACAAGCTTCACACCACACCCTCCGGACCGCTGACCTAGTACGGTGTCTGGCTAAATGAGAAAAATGTTACCTTTGGATTTTATCATCAGAAAAGTCCATATCAAGTCCAACCTCGTAACCCTCCAAAACCTCATAATCCTCCATAACCTCGTAATCCTCCAAAACCTCATAACACTCCAAAAGCTCACAAACACCCAGGTCTAGGTCTCAAGATTGACACAAAACTTGTCCCTGAACCTCGTATTCATGCATCTAGTAAAAAACGTTATGGTTTGTCCCTGGGCTCCAAACTCGTTTGGGTGCTCAAAGTAACCCATTAATTTTTGTAGGCATTGTGCAAGGAGGAATAAGAATAGGAGTGGCTGCTCGATAGTGCCTGCTCCTTACACATGACTGGAAGGTTAGAGTACCTTCGGGATTTCAAGCCTATATGTAATGAAGGACGTGACACCTTTGGTAACAATGCAAGCGGTATCATTCGAGGTTACGGTGTATTAACAATATGAAACTTCTCAATACAAAAGGGTACTTAAGTAGAAGGCATCAAGCATAATCTCATCAGTGTAGGCCAACTATGAAAGGCAGGGCATCGGGTTGAGTTCAGTAATGAATGTTGTTACATCTTGACAAGCGATAGAAGCACCTGTTTGATCAAATCGAAGTCCGAAGGGACCATGTACCCTTTGGATGTCTCATTGATCATTAGGAAACCGCAGTTATGTTTTCTTTCCAAAGTAGTATCCAAAGTTAGCTGGTTATGGCATCGCAAACTAGCTCATCTAAATTTCTGATATATCAACAACCTTGTCACAGAATAACTCGTCCAAAGTCTTCCAATTCTGAAGTACAATAATGATACACTCTGCCCTTCTTCGTGAGTATGGAAAACAATCAAAGGGAAGTCATCCACTGGTTATGGATTCATCAATTTCTGAACCCCTAAAGTTGCTGCATATTGGTCTCTACGGTCCATCTACCGTAGCCAGTCTCCATCATAAGAAGCACATATTGGTTATAGTTGATGACTTTACTCGCTTCACATGGGTCTTCTTCTTAAGACTCAAATCTGAAACATGGCAGGTTCTGATAAACTTCATAAAAGAAATTGAACTCCAAATCAAGCTACCAATTCGCAGAATCCGAAGTTACAATGGAACCGAGTTCACTAATCATCTCTTGAATAGATTCTTGGTTTCCAAAGGTATCGGTCACAACTTCGTTGCCCCCTACAAACCATAGAAAAATGGAGTAGTAGAGCGAAGAAATCGTTCTCTAGTCGAAGCAGCCATATCCATGTTAAACTTTGCAAACCTTCCTCTCTACTTCTGGGCCGAAGCAGTGGCAACTATGTGATTTGTCCAAAACCAAAGAATCATTTGCAAGCGTCTTAACAAAAAATCCTTATGAGGGCCTCAACAATCAAAAATCGAATGTCAGATTCTTTCATATATTTGGTTGAAGATATTTTGTGATCAACAACAAGGATCACCTTAACAGATTTGCACTGAAGTTATATAAAGGCATTTTTCTTGGCTACTCAACAAACAAGGTGGCCTACAGGGTTCTCATCAGATGCACGAGACTGGTAGTCAAAAGCTTCGATGTTATTCAATGACTATTACATCCACAACACTGCTTCGTCAAGTGAAACAACAATTATCCTGGAAAGTGATATCCCAACCTCTTCGGGTCTTCTTAACATATTTGAAGTTAACTATGATGACCTATTTGACCCCGTAGAGACTGATCAACTCTCTGAAATTCTTGTGTCTCCAGAAGCTCAACAACAACACGCAGAAGTATCTAGGCCATCAATGTTTGAAGATTTGTCGCACAGAACTTGCACCTTGCTAGTTGAGGGGGAAAGCACAAATACAGTTCAAACGACAACCATCGAGGTTCCAGTGCTTAATGACGCAACTCCGGTATCCACCCGCAGAGTTTCAACTCCATCAAATGCTTCCTCAGACTCCGATGAAGAAGATGAAAATATAGACACAAAAACTGATTAGAGGGTTATCACTCACTTTTTAATCCAGGGGGAACCATCTTTGGTTCAAGAGGAACTCCCATCCGTAATCAAGGGGGAACCTCACTCAATTGTTGTTCTTAATCCTATAGTCCAAGTCCAAGACACTTATGCAGGCTACTCACAAGTCGATGAGGAACTGCCTTCTCCAACCGTAGAATCCTCTAACGTTTTTGACATTCCTTCCACCGCAACTGCTGATCATTAACTACCTCCTCTACATGTTTAGATGAAAGATCACCCATCAGGTCAAGTTATTGGAAACCCATCCGCATGCATACAGACTCGATCTTCTCATGGTCTAACGGACCACTGCCACTATGTAGCCTTCATGTCCACAGTCGAGCCCCAATCGATCAAGGAAGCTCTTCTGGAGCCTGACTGGATCACCTCCATGCAAGAAGAATTAGTAGAGTTTGAAAGAAACAAAGTGTGGAAACTCGTTCCGAAGCCAGAAGGTTACACTATTGTTGGAACAAGATGGGTGTACAAAAACAAACTTGATGAATCCAGAATGGTCGTGTGAAACAAAGCAAGATTAGTTGCTAATGGGTATAGTTGATTGGAAGGTGTTGACTATGATGAAACTTATGCCCCCTTAGCCAGGATGGAAGCAATACGCATCTTCTTAGCGTATACATCATACAAAAATATCAAAGTACATCAAATGGATGTAAAAATTGCCATCCTGAATGGTGAACTGGAAGAAGAGGTTTACTTGCAACAATCTCGAGGCTTCGAAAGTCAATATTTCCTAGATTATTGTTTCAAGCTTGAGAAAGCAGTCTATGGTCTTAAGCAAGCACCGAGGGCATGGTATGAGACTCTCTCTGAGTTCCTTGTCATGTACGGATATAAAAGAAGTGTAGTTGATCCCACATTATTCAGAAATTCAAATGGTAATCACATTATGCTTATCCAAATCTATGCGGATGATATCATATTTGGGTCAACAGATCAGGGTATGGTGGATGAATTTGAAAAGCTCATGACCAACAATTTCCAAATGAGCATGAATAGAAAGATCAATTTCTTTCTAGGACACTAAATGAAACAATTCACTCAAGGGATACTCATTCATTAGGAAAAGTATACCTCTGAACTGCTGAAAAATACGCAATGGACAATTGTTCCTCAGCCAAGGTTCCTATGGCCTTCTGATATAAGATTTGTGCTAATCCTTTTGGAGAATCAGTGGACCACAAAACTTATAGAGGAATGATTGGTTCTTTGATGTACCTCACCATAAGCAGACCAGATATTGTCTTCGCAACAGGCTTATGTGCCAGGTACCAAGCCAATCCTAAAGTATCGCACTTGACCGCAGTCAAGAAAATCTTCAAATAATTGAAAGGAAGAAAAGCTCTCACCCTATGGTATCCTGCAGGGAAGGACTTTAGCCTTCAAACCTTCACAGACACGGATCATGCCGGATGCAGATTGGATAGAAAAAGTACTTCCGGTGGCTGTCAATTTCTTGGAGGAAGAATGGTTAGTTGGTCTTGAAGGAAACAAAATTGTGTCTCTTTGTCTACCGCAGAAGCCATGTATGTGGCCGCAACTAGTTGATGTTCTCAAGTCCTATGGATGAAAACCCAACTAATGAACTACAAATACAAAATGCCGCGGATACCTATTTATTGCGACTCAGAGAATGCTATAGAGATTTCTCACAATCCTATTCACCACTCGAAGACAAATCACATTGAAGTTCGGTACCGTTTCATCAAGGACCACATTCTCAAAGGTAACATTGAACTAATCTTTGTTCCAACTCATGAAGAGATTGTTGATGTGTTCACAAAGGCACTCGATGCAAAAAATTGAATAGTTTTCTAGAAATGTTAGGGATGATGAATCCAGACCCACAACTCTTTTTGAATTGATAGCTACCACAATCGTATCTATGAAGAATATGCTTCTTTTCTTTTCAAAACAAAATTCTTGAAGCATTCTCTTCACTGCGGTTACTGAAAAATATATCAATCATATGTTCATATGGTATATCTGGTATACGACAATTATATATGATCCATATATTCTTCGGGTCCCTAATTCATTTTATTTCAAACCTTTTGATCAAGTGTTGTCAGTTCAAGCTACCACAGTCATCCATGTCACAACTGCAGTCTCATTTCACTGCCTTCCACCGCAATGAAGAATCTATCCACAATGGCGAATCTACCCGCAGTCGCATTAAATGATAACTTCATAAATTCCCTGAACTTTTTGTGCTATTTAATGATCTTCATTAAATAAAAATTCTTCATTAAATATTCAATTCAAGGATTCATTTTGTAGCATAAAACATTTCAGTTCTTTTCAAAATCACTTTTTGTCTCAGACCTACTTTAGGTTAAATGACAAATAAATCTTTTTCCCATAAAAGAAATCTTTTTCCTTAAACTGTCAAATCTCTTTGCCCAAAGATGTCTAATCTATTTCAACTTCACATTTTATTCAACAGATTAACACCCCTCGCCACACGTACTCCAAACGTGTGATAATGGGCTTGAAATTTCTCTAAATGCCCCATTTTCGAAAACAAAGCAAATAAATATTTCTTTTTGATTTATTTTTATTTGTGGATGATAATGGTTAAAACACAAGGGTTTTTACAATTAACAACTACAGATAAGGTAAATCCAATAATTGTTTGAAATCCGAAACTATATAAACTCTTTTTCTCTCCCAAGAAAGCTTTACGCTTTCTAAACCCTACGACGATCTTCATCCTCTTCATCTTCTTACACTCAAAGTTTTTCTGCAAGTGATATGTGCATATTTAGCCATGTGATTAGTATAGAATTTTATCAATTATTAGCTAATTATTTTCATAATATGGACAAAAGGTACTTAATAATGTCTAAACTATATTTTCAGTCGAGAAGACATGCTTGGAAGCAAAAAGGAAGAAGGAGAAGAAATCAGAAGCTGGAGAATGAAGAAAGAAGAACAAACCAAAAGCTACTCGGTGAGTTCCAATGAATGTTCGCGAAGTAATGTCCAGAATCCTTGCCGTACACGTATTTCTCAAAGGAACTCAGCGAGTTGGATACCTACTCGCCGAGTTGCCTCTGTTTTGAGATAATTATAACTAGAAGATCTAATTCTGAATTGAAGAGTTTTTTTGCTTCTTTGGAGAATAACTTGCGACTGAGGAAACACTTGGAGACCTGAAGAACCCTAGCCTTTGATCTTTAGGAGACTCAAGGCGAATTAGGTTAAATTTTCCACTTATTCTTAGAAGTGAATCATGTGTAGATCAACTAAATTCATTTTTAGCTTCTCTTTTACTGTAATCATGAGTTGAATTTTCGTAGTTTCTGATTAGGAAAGACCAAATTACTCCTATGCTTTGATTTATACTTTGATTGATTGATTATTGGTGATTTTATTAAATTAAGTTTGTTAAAGACCCTTATGCATTAACCATGACTATTTTCTGTTAATTGGAAGACAATTAGGTTGCATGAACATCTCTTAACTGTTAACCTCATATGATTTATGTGACCACTTTATTATATGCCTAGGATTAGTGAATATGAAACCAGGATTAGTTAGAGAATGGGTAAATTAATGTGTGAGCTTGTTTTATAAACCAATAAACAAGAGGTTAGTTGAATTACTAATTTTATTAACCAATTACAAGTCTTATTTAAACCAAATAATTGAACAAGGGAATTAATTAGTTTAAACACTTGATCACTGCTTGAATTGATTAATTTTCTAAGGGTTGGTAATAGTGAATGCGAATCTAATCATATAGTTAGTAACCAATAACAATTAATTTATTACTTTATCATAAAATTAACCATAGGAGTGAATTGGTTGGACCTAAAACAAAACCCTTTTATTAAATTTGGTGAATTTTTACTTGCTTAGTTGATTAGTTAATTACATGTTAGGTGGTGTGTTTAAGTTTCTAGTCTTGTAAAACTAGAGAAAACCCTTTACTTTTATTACTTGTTTAGTTAAAATTAGTTATTAGTTTAATTTCCATTCCCTGAGTTCGACACCCTACTTATTCAACTATACCACAAAAAGACAGGTTCACTGCCTTTGTGTGCTAAATCTATATTTTTAGAGTTGGAATAAAACCAGTGCATTTTATACACATCAAGTTTTTGGCGTCGTTGTCGGAGAACGGTTGAAAAATTAAATCTAATTTCTAGCTTTATCGATCCTTTGTGTGTGTTTATCTTACACAAAGTTATTTTTTTTTAGTAATTTAGTAATTAGGTTAAGTTTTAGTAATTATTAGTTTTCAATCGTTTTTATTTAATTTTATCTATTTTAGAGTATTACACAGTGAACTCGCCGAGTGCAGTCAACCCTAATCGGCGAGTCCACTACTGATTGGTAGTTTAGTTTTTATTTTCGTTATGTTTCATTTTTTGTTCTTTTTACGCGTTTTTCTTGTTTTTGTTGTAGGATTTTCATGATCAGAGGATCCAACACTCCCCTGGTCCCCCCTTTTGAAGACCCAGAATCCGCGTTGAGGAAAAACAAAGGCAAGGACGTTGAAAGCTCCAATACACCTAAAAAGTCACCTTTGACTAGCTTGAAGACGGTTTTTGGGAAGAAGAAGAACAAGAAAGAAGGAGTGACCAGCAGTAGAAAGAGCGAGGAAAGTAAGCTAGAAGATATTGAAGATAATCCAAAAGAAGTCGAATTTGAATACGACTACGAAACTGAATACAAAGAGGAAAGCGATCAAGAAGGAGACTTGGATAACACCATGGAAAACATTGATGAAGTCCCCATGGGCGAATGGAACAAGAGGATACGAGATGATATCGGCCCGGGAGTTGTGCAAACCGCAATTCCTGCAACTGCCACTTTTGAGCTTAAGGGTCACATACTTACTCAACTCAAAGAGATCCCCTTCTACGGAAAAGACCACGAAGATGCTTAGAAACACTTGGATGAAGTCAATGATGTAGCTGATTATTTTAATGTTCCAAACGTACCTCGCGAAACTCAGCTGCTTCACATGCTTCCGGTTACATTGAAGGGTACTGCAAAGGATTGGCTTAAGTCACTTCCCCCCCGGATCCATCACTACATGGGCCAAGATGAAAGAAGAGTTTATTAATTAATTTTGCCCACCCTCCAAGATATCTAAGTTAAAGAAAGCCATAGCCAACTTTGGACAACAAGCTGGAGAATCACTTTATAAGGCTTGGGAGAGGTACAAAAGTTTACTAAGGAATTGCCCACATCATGATCTTAATAGTCAACAAGAAGTCTCCATTTTCTATGATGGAGTGAATGTTACAACAAGGCAATTACTTGATTCGCAAGGTCCACTCACAAATAAAGCACCCCCGGTGATAAAGCAACTAATTGAAGAATTCTCTAAGCATTCTAGAGAATACCACAATCCAGGGAATGATGTGACGAGGGGAGCAGCTTATGCATCTTCAGAAGATTTGTCAGCAGTTATGGCTATGTTGAAAACCATGGATAGGAGGATGAATAAAATGGATCAAACAATACATGCTATTCGGGTGGGTTGTGAGAATTGCAATGGACCTCATCTTATTAGAGATTGTGACTTGGATGAGAATGGAAATAAGAAGTGCAAGTGTGCTACTCAAGTGGTGACAAATATGATGATGATTGGCGAAAACCCAAGAAAGAATGGCTTCCTTATGATGAGTATAAGAAGGCTAAGGGGGAGAAGTATAAACAAAAAGGAAGAGGTTTTTACCAAATGGAGGAGCCGGCGCAAGAAAGAAAACCAAGTTTGGAGGACATGCTTACTAAATTTGTAGCTGCCTTAGAAAAGAGACACAATAACTATGATGCTGCAATACAAGAGACTAGAACAATACTTAGAAATCAACAAGTATCTATCCACAACATTGAGACGCAGCTGGGGCAACTTGCCCAACAAATTAATCAAAGATCACCGGGAGAACTTCCTAGTAAAACCGAAAACAACCCACGAAGCGCGCATATAAATATTGTGACAACTAGAAGTGGGAAGATAGTTACTCCTCTGGCTCCTATTTAGAACGAAGATCCCAAGAAGGTACAAAAGGAAGATGCAGAAAAACAGAGCCAAAATCAAAACCATTTAAACCCAGACCCTACTCACCGAGTCCAGAATATGGACTCGACAAGTCCGATGCCCGATCAGAAAAGCCAGCCTCCTACGAAGCCATATTAGCCTCCATTTCCATATCCAGCCCGAGCTAAGCAAGAAAAGAATAAAGAAGACTACCAGAAGTTTCTAGACCACATAAAGGCTCTTTAAGTTAATATACCATTCATCGAAGTAGTTGCACAAATGCCGAAATACACCAAATTCCTCAAGGGGCTTCTAACCAATATAAGGAAGATGGAAGAAGTGAAGGAAGTGGTTCTTAATGAGAATTACTCAGCTGCCACGTTGAACAAATTACCGAAGAAGAAGGGTGACCTGGGAAGCTTAACATTGCCTTGCCAATTTTGGAATTTGGCCACCATTCATGCTTTGGCTGATTCGGGAGCAAGTGTAAATCTCATGCCATATTCATTTTTCAAGAAATTAGATCACTGGGAGCCGAGGCCAATTCGAATGGCAATCCACTTAGAAAATAAAACGGTTACATTCCCAAGAGTAATATGCGAAGATTTATTGGTGAAGGTTGATAAGTTCGTGTTCCCTGTGGATTTTATAATTTTGGACTAGGAAGTGGATCCTTAAGTCCCGATCATCCTTGGAAGACCTTTCCTTAACACCGCAAGCGCTATAGTTGACATGCGAGATTCAAAACATACTATATGGGTAGGAGATGAATCAGTCACTTTCGGGGTTGATCAAGCCGTGAAGCATGCAAGGAATAGTGATGACATGGCATTTTTGATTGATATGTTAGATGAATTAATGGAGGAATGGAATAGTGAAGAACCAAAAAAGTCCACCATCACCTTTGCTGAAGAACTTGATGTTGAAAGAGACCTACTGGAAATAGAGAGATTTCTGGAAGAAGCTGATTATAATGAATTAATAAAGACCACTGAGCAGCCTACTCGCCAAGTAGCCCCGATCTACTTACCGAGTCCATATGAAGAACCCAGAGTTATCACAAATTCTGCCCAGGACTTGACGAGTTCCTCCACTGGACTCGACGTGTTCACCATGAAGAACACGAAAATTGAGCTGAAATCATTACTAGATCACTTGGAGTACGCGTTTCTTGAAGAAGATCAACAAAAACCTATAATTATAGCTACTGATTTGGCTAAACATGAAAAAGAAAGTCTTGTTGATGTACTAAAGAAGAGGCAAGGTGATATAGCATGGAAGATTACCGACATCAAAGGAATTAGTCCAGCCTATTGTTCACATAAAATTAACTTAGAGGAGGGGGATAAACCGGTAAGGAGGTGGTAAAATTACTAGATGCCAGGATTATTTATTCGATTTCAGATGTCCCATGGGTGATCCCGGTGCAAGTTTTTCCAAAGAAAGGAGGAATGACGGTAGTGGCAAATGAAAATAATGAATTAATTCCAACAAGAACGGTTATCGGGTGGCGTGTTTGCATCAACTATCGAAAACTAAATGATGCCACATGCAAGGACCATTTTCCGTTACCATTTATTGAACAGATGCTCGAGAGGCTATCTGGGCATCTTTATTACTGTTTTCTTGATGGTTTTTTAGGCTATTTTCAAATCCCAATCGACCCACAAGATCAAGAGAAGAACACTTTTACATGCCCAAGTGGAACATTCGCATATAGACGTATACCCTTTGGATTATGCAATGCACCAGCTACTTTCCAAAGGTGCATGATGTCCATCTTCCATGACATGATAGAGAAATTTATGGAGGTTTTCATGGATAACTTCTCAGTTTTCGGGTCCTCCTTTGAATATTGTTTATCCAATTTGGATTTAATGCTAGCAAGATGTGAGAAGACTAACCTTGTCATTAATTGGGAGAAGTGTCATTTTATGGTAAAAGAAGGGATTGTGCTGGGACACAAGGTATCAAGAATGGGGATAGAGGTGGATAGAGCAAAGGTGGACACTATAGCCAAACTACCACCTCCAATAAATGTCAAGGGGGTAAGAAGTTTTCTAGGCCATGCGGGGTTTTATAGGCTCTTTATTAAAGATTTTTCAAAGATTACAAGGCCCTTTACTCAACTACTTTTGAAAGATGCACCATTCAACTTTTCTAAAGAATGTCATCAAGCATTTTATCTACTAGAGGAAAGATTAACTACTACTCCTATTATGATAGCACCAAATTGGAATCTTCCTTTCGAACTCATGTGCGATGCTAGTGACTTTGTTGTTGGAGCAGTTTGGGGCAAAGAATTGACAAGCATTTTTAGCCTATCTACTATGAAAGTAAGGCCTTGAACCCAACACAAGATAACTACACTACTATAGAAAAGGATCTACTAGCAGTGGTCTTTGCCTTTGATAAATTTCGCTCATATTTGGTTTTGCTAAAAACCATAGTTTTTACCGATCATTCTGCCCTTAAGTATCTCTTTACTAAACAAGATGCAAAGCCCCGATTGATACGATGGGTCCTACATTTACAAAAATTTGATATTGAAATACACGATAAAAAGGGAATGGAGAATGTAGCTGCCGACCACTTATCAAGACTAGAAAACCCACATTTGGAAGCACTGGAAGAAGATAAAATTAGAGATGACTTTCCGGACGAGTACATTCTAGTGACCACATGGGAGGAGCCATGGTTTGCAGATATAGCTAATTACTTAGCTACCAAGTATATCCCAAAAGATTTTACCCGCCAACAAAAGAAGAAATTCTTTTCAGAAATAAAATACTACTTTTGGGACGAGCCATATCTTTTCCGAAGCTGCACGGATGTGTATTTGGGAAGGAAAGCCGAAAAATTTTGGAGCATTGCCATAGTGTGCCCACCGGTGGACATCATGGAGCACATTACACGGCTAAGAAGATATTTGATATTGGGTTTTATTGGCCCACAATTTTTAAAGATGCTACCCAATATGTCAAAGAGTGTGATGCATGCCAAAGAGTAGGAAACATATCATCCCGAAACGAGATGCCCCAACATAGTATTCAAGTGTGTGAAGTGTTTGATGTGTGGGGATTGATTTCATGGGACCATTTCCAATGTCAAAAGGGAACAAATATATTTTGGTGGCGGTTGATTATGCATCCAAATGGGCGGAGGCACAAGCTTTACCAACTAATGATGCTCGAGTGGTGGTGCGCTTTCTAAAAAAAGTTATTCTCAAGATTTGGAGTTCCTAAAGCTCTTATTAGTGACCGGCGCACTCACTTTCACAATGATCAATTAGAAAAAGTGGTAAGAAATATGGGGTAACCCATAAATTCTCTACATCTTACCATCCACAAACTAGTGGGCAAACTGAAGTGACGAATAGAGCATTAAAAAGAATTTTGGAGAGATCGATGGGTAGCAATCGAAAGGAATGGTCGGATAGGTTAGATGATGCACTTTGGGCCTTCCAAACAGCTTTCAAAACACCTATTGGTACTACACCATATAGGCTAGTTTATGGGAAGCAATCTCATTTACCGGTAGAAATAGAGCATAAAGGTTTTTGGGCTTTAAAAATGTGCAACTTTGATGTAGCAAAACTTAGAACCAACTGGTTAATGCAAATGAATTCTCTTGAAGAACTTAGGAATGAGGCTTACACTAGCTCCTTGATTTACAAAGAAAAAACCAAGAATTGGCATGACAAAAGAATCAAGGGTAATAAAGACTTTCACGAAGGGAAAAAAGTGTTACTTTTTAATTCAAGGCTCAAACTCTTTCCGGACAAGCTAAAGTCATGATGGGATGGTCCATTTGTAGTGAAGAAAGTTTCTCTACATGGAGCTATTGAGTTATTATCAAGAGATGGCACTCCTTTCAAAGTTAATGAACATAGGGTGAAAAAATATGAAAAAGGAATCCCGAGGAATGAAGAACTTGAAGAAGGGCATGGTAGAAACGTAGAGCAGGAAGGAGTCCAGCTAACGACTCCTTAAAAAGAAGCACTTCCGGGAGGCAATCCGAGTTTAGAGTTTTCATTTCTTTTCCCTTTATTTTTCTTTTTCTTTTTCAGATTTAGGACCTGTTTTTTTTCAATCTTCTTCTGAAATTATGCTTAAATTGATTGCTTTAGGGTAAGCAATGCTCAAAGTTCGGGGTGGTGGCTTAAAAATGGAGTTTTTTTCAAACTAAATGATCAAATCGTTGAGTTCACGAACTACTCGATGTGTATTTTCTAAAATCCACGAAAAAACGCAGAATCGCATATCTACTCAGCGAGTAGGTGTTACTACTCGACGAGTCCACGTTTTTAATTGATTTTTTTTACAATCTGTAAATAAGGGTTTCTTTTACCCTAATCATTTTCATCAGTAGCCTCCCAAGCATACTTGCCGAGCACTATGTTTTCTCTCAAGCAACTTCTTTGATTTCTTGCTGAATCTTCATCTACAAAGCCAAAGAAATCATGTCCTGAAGAGGTCGGAGCTCTAGAGGAGGAGGTTATGGAGAGATTCCATGGCTTGCTTTCCCACAAATCACTTCAAGGTCTTCGCAAGCTCGGGCGAAAAACAAATTGGAGACGCTGAAACAGAAAGAGATTTACCTCCCCAATGCAATTAATTGGGATTGGTTTAGTCGAACCAGGTTGGAAGAGGAGTTAACACCCTATTTGGTGAAATCTTTTGAAGTGAGGGGAACAACAATAATTTGTGATGGGCGATTGTAGCTTTTCAAAATACAAGAACCCGTATTTACATAACCGTGTTTGGAATTCTTTGCTACTATCTCATTACGGGTTGGTAGTGAATACTATAACCCAAATGTTATCACTTTTTGCCTTGGAAGGGAGCTGTGCCAATGCAGCATAGCAGAACTTGCTTGGAGGGTAGGTCTTTATGATCAAAACATCATTATATCGGAGGACTTTGAAACATTTTTGGAGCAATGTCATAAAGATCTTTCCGAGGAAGTCATTGCCTCCACTTGGTGGAATAATATTGCAAATCGGGTTTATATTCCATCTTCTGCTCAGGAAGGCCATATCCGTTCTCCGATCCATCATCTCATCCACCGCCTCATTACTAGCACCATCAACATGAGGAAGGATGATGACAAAGTTCCTACTCTCGACATTTTCTACTTGTGGAGCATAATCACCCCGGAAGTTTTTTGCAACTTGCCTTATTGTTTGGCAAAATATCTTGCGGATGGAGCGGTGAAGGAGAAGATTACCTCCAAAATTAATTGGGGTATGTTTGTTACAAGACTAGCAAGATCGTATGGGATTTTCGATATGCAAGAGGCAAGAGCTTTAACCGTGATTTCTCCTCCTCCATCTAGCATTACATTATTCCGGAGGGCGAGGATTGTGGAAACATTTGGGGATTCATTTGCAATCCCAACCGAAGACGAGGTGATTGTTCCCGAGGAGCCGGGATGAAGAGTTAGGCATAGGAGGGAATGGGCCCGAGAAGACCCACCGGTTATCCTGGTGGAAGACGAGAATGAGGGCTGGGATAATGTGGAATATAGGAGGTATATGGATGATATTGGACAAGGTGTTAACTATAATGATGAGTCATTCAACTATCTCTTTCAACAAATGAACATTGCTCCAAGGCCCGGGCCCAGATATCCATACATAATGAGTTGGGAGGAGCGTATGCAAAGGAGGAACAACCAAGCAAGTGGAAGTGGAGCAGGAGGATAGGACATGGAAGAAGAAGCTTGAAATTTATTTATATTTGGATGTTTTTTTTTTTTTTGTTTGATGTTTGAACTTTGATGTACCCAAATATTAGTTAGGACTTTGTTTGTTTTCTTTCACTTGTGGTTGTTTGTTTTTCTGGTTTGAAGATCAGGATGCATTTAGGAGTCTCATTGGTCAAGGCTAAAGTGAGGGTTGGTTTAGATGAGAATGTGAAATGTTAAATTTAAGGTTGAGTCTGTTAGGAATAAGAGTGACAAAATACGTTATTACTGAAGAAAATAAAAGGAGAGTCACTGAAGTGTCCTGTTTCAGCACCCCAGCCAAGGATAAACAGCAGAAAAAATTATTTTCAACTCAGCGCCCTACTCGCCGAGTGCACCTACGGTATTCGCCGAGTTTATGTGCAATTCCACGACTTTCTACTGGGGGCCGGTCTACTCGCCGAGTTCACGTTTGACTCGCCGACTCCCTTAATGTTTCACTCTCAAGATCTGTTTTGGGCACATTCACTGCAGCTTTTGTCCATATCTTCGTAAAGATTCATTCCTGGAAGATTTCTGAGAGCTTTGTCCTAAACAATTGGAGCTATTTAGATGTTTACCACATGCGACATGATACCCAAGGCATGGATGAGTTGTTTCCATGTCTAAAGACATTTGAAGTTGGAGCTTTACATGAAGAGTATCAACCTCGCGACTACTATCCCAGGAGAGTTTTTTCCAATTCCCTCTATATTTTATATTTTTTCCTTTTCATGCATAACATGCAATGGGGACATTGCATAAATTAAGAGTGGGGTAGGGGGTTGGTTACCTTTTAGTCAACTTAGAATCCTAATTTAGGCTTAATTTTTTTCAAAAATGTTGCATAAAAAAATTGCTTAGGATTTAACTTAGAAAATTATGGTAAAAGTATTTAGGATTCCATGTTAGAATTATGTTGATGATTGCATGAAGACCCAAATGTTTAGTTGAACCTATATACATTCTAGTGCATTTGTGGCCTCCTTATTCTAGTGAAATCATGGGACAAAAACACGACCTTGCTTAGTTTGAAGGATGCAATATGTTTAGCATCGTGTACCAGAAATGTATCCAGAAAATTTTATTTTTAACTAATAAAGGTTGAAGTTGAGTGTCCCTGCTTGAGCATGTAGGTTTTTGAGTGATAAAAAAGTGAGGTACATGTAAAAAAAAGAGTGAATTACAAGAAAAAGTTTGAAGAATTTTTGGAGCATCAAAGTCAAAGTATGAAGATCAAAGATAAAAAATTCAGAAGAAATTTAAAAATTGAAGATACCCAAAAATCAAAGATCAAATTGTCAAAGAAGTGAAGAATTCCAAAGAGCTCTATAGTGGTATCATAAATTGTAATTTTCTAGATTATGTATGCTTGGGTTTCTCAACCAAAAATACCTTGAGGTTAGGAAGTTTTCTGCGGATGAATTCGGAGGGATGCATAAAATGAGCATGGTTCGGAATAAGTGGGCGAATGTTTATGAGGATTGTGAGTATTTAGAGTATTGGGGGGTCTTTTGGAAAATTTAGACACAAATGCATGCGTTGCGGTCTTAGCATAATGGTTGGGTTCAATTGGAATTGTCTTATGTGATTCTAGTATGCTAAAATTCGGTTTTGCTTGGGGGCAAGCGAAAATCAAGTGTCGGGTATTTTGATATGTGCATATTTAGCCATGCGTTTAGTATAGATTTTTATCAATTATTAGCTAATTATTTGCACAATATGGACAAAAGGTACTTAATAACGTCTAAATTATATTTTCAGTCCAGAAGACATGCTTGGAAGCAAAAAGGAAAAAGGAAAAGCAATAAGAAGTTGGAGAATGAAGAAAGAAGAACAAACCAGAAGCTACGCGACGAGTTCCAATGAATGTTCGCGAAGTAATGTCCAGAATCCTTGCCGTACACGTATTTCTCAAAGGAACTCGGCGAGTTGGATACCTACTCGCCGAGTTGCCCATGTTTTGAGATAATTATAAATAGAAGATCTAATTCTGAATTGAAGAGTTTTTTGGCTTCTCTGGAGAATAACTTGCGACTGAGGAAACCCTTGGAGACCTAAAGAACCCTAATCTTTGATCTTTAGAAGACTCAAGGCGAATTAGGTTAAATTCTCCACTTATTCTTAGAAGTGAATCATGTCTAGATCAACTAAATTTGTTTTTAGCTTCTCTTTTACCGTAATCATGAGCTGAATTTTTGTAGTTTCGATCACAAGTGACTTATTCACTAAGTATGATCTCACTTACTAACTTGGTTTGAATGCATTCCTTGTTAAAAATCAACTTAAGTGTATACTTGATACAATACCTGCTGTCTTTTATATTTCCTTTACATTTCCGCACCTAAGTCACTAATTATCTAACTGTAACTTACTGTTATTGTTGAGCTTTTTAGATCCCTTGAGATAAACTATTCCGCAACTATACTTGTTCTAACGTTTGTTCAAGTGTGTCTCAAGTTTTTCTCTCAACAATTGGTATCAGAGCCAAAGTGGTTTCTCTTTGAAACAAAACTCTGGTCTTCAAAAGGTTTTCTATACCACTAAAGCTCATTTCTTAAAAAAAAAAAAAAAAAAAAAAAAAAAAAAAAAAAAAAAAAAAAAAAAACTTTTCAAAACTAGGAAATATGGCACATACATTATCTCTCAATGTATCAAATAGTGTTGGTGGTTCGAACAGATCACCAATACTTGTGGTAAATGAATACCATCACTGGTCCCAGCGAATAGAGAGATACTTACGAAGACTTGGAAGAGACATATGGAGGTCTGTTGAAGAAAGTACAAGCCGATGGAGCCACATCTAGGCTAGGAGGAGGTCAACCAGCCTTGAATTGTCCAACCAAAGACGATATTGACAAAATGGAGAGTGATGCTATTGCTTTTTATGAGATTCGTGTGGATTTGCTCCTGACAATTTTGATATCATCATAAACTGTAAATCAGCAAAAGAGATATGGGATGTCCTCAAGAACCTGCATGAAGGAACTGAACAAGACCAAGATAAAAAGCTTACTACTGCACTTAATGAGTTTAACAACTTTAAAGCTCATGCGTGAGAAAGCATAGAAGATTCATTCAAGAGGTTTAATCTGATAGTGACTAAACTATCCAATGCTGGCACCAAAAGAAGCAACCATGAAACAAACCTTCAGTTCTTGAACGATTTGGGAAGACACTGGACGACAGCTAAAATGATTGTTCAAAGGGATAGGAAAATTCATTCTCTATCTCTCTATAAGCTCTACGGAGAACTGCAAGCCCAAGAGTCTACGGTACTTAAGGACTGTGCAGACTTCGGTGGTCCACTAGCTCTCGTAGCACAATCTCCTCATTCTCAATCATATACCAATTCGTATGACTCTCCACCACAATTATATGAAGCAGACTCAGAGTATGATGATGAAGAAGAATTCCAGAATACAATAGCTCTTGTTAGTCAACAATTCAATAGATTACCACCTCCTTCCTTCCGAAAGAACCAACAATACAACAAACTATCTTTAAACCGCAACTTCCAAAACAATCACTCTCGTTTCACTAAAAATCCTCACCCTCACCCTCCACCGCAGTCCCAAAATACTCAAAACAAAGAAGTACCGAAGTCCATTCAAATCACTGACTCTTGTACTCTTTCGGAGGGCAAAATCTGTATTATAGCAACTGCTGATGAGGATAGTTCCACAAATCTGAAGAAGAATCATTGCTACATGGCGAAATATGGAACACTCAGCATTTTCGAACAGGTAAAACTTATGATTCAAACTCTAAATTATAGCATGCATGATTGTCAGCCCTTCATATACACTCTTAATGACACGTGTGCTACCGTCCCTACAGACTACAATAAAGCGTTAGATGAGAAGAGCATTGCGTCCCAGGAGATGTTTCACGTTAAAGGACGTTTGGACAACAAAAGACTCAAAATGGCTATGTTAGAAAAAGACTTAATGTTAGAGAAAGATGCTAGGATGTTAAGTGAAACACAATTAGAAATAGATTTGAATCCATCGAGAATCTTGTTAATAATTGATACATTGACAATACTTACAATTGGGGTTGGTTCAATGGGTATCCCACCGCAATGGGCTCATCACCTAGGTTCACTCCAGACCGTCCCTATGTCCCTCCTGATCATAAATTTCTGTTTCCGGCCAATGACAAAACCTTTCCTAAGGATATCAAAGCTCGCTTTGGTAAATTTCATTATCTGAGTAACAATTGTGTTATCGAGGAAATTCTCCCTGAACTTTCTTACCCTATGAATAGCATAATTCATTCTGGTTCTCAGACATCATCCGTAGTTGATGAGGAAATTGTTATGGAAGGTTCCGAAACATCAATGGACTTCCCGTCTCTACTGTCAGACCGCAGTGTCCCTTACTGCAGTCATGAAACGCAGTCTAACCATTTATCTTCCATCAAATGTCCCGCAAATGTACCCACTCAGACATATTTTGCCGTAGTTCAAAACTCCGCACCACAGACCATAGTCAAAAGTACTGTGAGCATTCAACCAATTCATCATGAATTGCCAATCGAAAATTTTGAAGTTGGTCAATGTTCCTTGAATCTTGAACTCTCCAGTTCAGATGAATCAAGTCCTCACTTTACAAAATTACCAAAGGTTTCAAGGAAACCACAATTAAATGTCACTGTCTGCGGTTCTCCTAAAACCGAGGCGAAAAAGGCTTTAAAAGAAGAAATTTGATCTCGTGGTAAAAAGCGAGAAAATCTTTTAAAACAAAAGAGATTTGAAAAAATTCTTAAGTCTAAGAGTCCTGAAAATTTTGTTTTCTCAAATTATCTATCCAAAAATTCTGCAGTTAAGAAAACAAAGAAAAAGGAAAGTACAGTTTCCAAATCCATTCCTCATTCATCTGACACAACCCAAAAGAAAGTAAAGTCTTTTCGTAGCAATGGTTTTCAAATCTATTCCACATATAATCCAAAATGGAAGGGTATCTTACCTACTCCAACTTTTTTAAAATCACATCAAAAAGTTCATAAATGGAAAGGTAATTTTGCCAACTTCAGCACTCCTAAAGTTACCTCAAAGTTTTAAGAAATCACTTCACAAAAGATCTTCACATGCTCCTACACCTGCAAAACCAGCTAAAACCACTTTTTCAAATCACACCAACACCACTGTCAAATCTCACAATCCTCAGACAGGACACAAGCATACTCCCTCACCGAGACCACTGACCAAAAAAAAATGTCAGGGTAAATGACAAAAAATTTGTGTGCCAATGTCAGTGTCAAAATCTCATTCCTTTCAAAAAAAAACTCGTAACTTTTCTCACTCTTACAAAACTCCAAAAAATCCCAAACACCCAGGACTAGGTTTGAATGTAGACCTGAAACCTATCCCAGCAACCTCGTATCATGCATCAATTAAAAATTCCTATTTTGCCCCGGGCTCCAAACTCGCTTGGATGCTCAAACTGACTTTTTAATTCTCATCCTTTGTGCAAGGAGGATCAAGAAGAAGAATGGTTGATCGACAGCGCATGCTCCTTGCACATGACTAGAAGGTTGGAGTACCTTTAGGATTTTAGGACAGTTTACAACGGGGTATCGTCACATTCGGCAACTGTAACATCCGGAATTTCAGGTATTATATTTATTCATTTTATTTTGAGTTTTGTGGAAGAACTCGGCGAGTTGGTGCGTAGACTCGCCAAGTAGAGACGCGATTTCTCACCCGGATTAATGACCGGACTCGACGAGTCGCATTGGTGGACTCGGCGAGTCCACGCTGTTTAATGAAACCCTAATTTCTCGGGTTTGGGGCCTATTTAAAGGGCCTTATGGCCGTCATTTGTGCTCACCAGCCCCCAGAGCGAAACCCTAGTGAACTTGAGTGTTTGGAGTGAGAGAAGGAGCCATTGTCGACCTTGGAGGTGTTGTCTAGCAAGGGAAAGGAAGCTATAGCCAAGAGGAAGCAAGAGGGTTAACTTCCTGAAGATCTGAGGTCCAGAACATCACGTTTGAGGTACTATGGAAATTTACGTCGTTACAGCAACAATGTGAATGGGATTATCCGAGGTTATGGTGTTCTTACTACTGGGAATTTTTCTATTCAAAAAGCCGCTTATTTGGAAGGTCTAAAACACAATCTCATTAGTGTTGGCCAACTATGTAAGGCAGGCCATCGGGTTGAATTTAATGACCATTTCTACTACATAATGACGAGCGATAGGAGCACTTGCTTGATCAAATCCATATTCGAAGGTACTGTGTATCCCCTGGATGTCTCTCTGATCATCGGCAAATCGTAACTATGCTTCGTATCAAAAGCAGTATCCGAAGTAAGCTGGCTCTGGCACTGCAAGCCTACTCATCTTAACTTCCGGTACATCAACAACCTGGTCACAGGGGAACTTGTCCGTGGCCTCCCCATTATGAAGTTTCACAATGACACTCTCTGCCAAGCCTGTGAGAGAGGCAAGCAGTCCAAAGCAAGTCATCCTTTGGTGATCGACTCCTCCATCTTAGAACCACTGGAACTTCTCCATATTGATATTTGCGGTCCATCTACCATAGCCAGTCTCCACCATAAGAAAGACATATCGGTTATAGTGGACGACTTCATATGTTTCACATGGGTCTTCGTTCTTCGACTCAAGTTAGAAACACCGCAGGTGTTCATTAACTTCATCAAGGAGATCGAGCTTCAAATCAAACTACCAGTGCGTCATATCCGCAGTGACAATGGAACTGAGTTCACCAATCATCTTCTGAATAGTTTCTTGGTGTCCAAGGGTATAACTCACAATTTCTCAGCTCCCTATACCCTGCAGAATAATGGAGTTGTAGAGAGAATAAATAGAACTCTGGTGGAAGCAGCCAGATCAATGCTCAACTTTGCTAATCTTCCTCTATACTTCTGGGCCGAAATGGTGGCCACTGCATGCTTTGTACAGAACTGCAGAATAGTGTGTAAATGTCTCGGCAAAACTCCACATGAGGATCTCAACAACAGAAAGCCTAATATCCGATTTTTCCATATATTTGGGTGCATATGTTTTGTGATCAACAATCAAGATCATCTCAACAATTTTGCACCTAAATCCGATGAAGGCATCTTCCTTGGCTACTCAACCAACAAGGTAGCATATCGTGTTCTCATACGACATACGAGACTAATAGTCGAGAGCTTTGACGTAAGGTTCGGTGATTCCTATGTCTGCAACACCGCTCCCTCCACCGAAACCAAAGCAATCCTGGAATGTGATCTTCCTGACTCTTCAGGTCCTTTAAACATAGTTGAAGTTAAATATGATGATCTCTTTGATCCATTAGAGACTGCTAAGCTATCCGAAGTTCTTGCTTCTCAAGAAGCCCAAATGCAACATGTTGAAGTATCTGGTCCTAAGCTATCCGATGATGTGTCTTTAAATACTTCCACCTCGCTGGTTGAAGGGGAAAACTCAACTGCGGATCATACGACAACCATCGAGATTCCAGTACTAGTAAAAGAAGCTTCGTCTCTCTGCAAAGGATCGCAACCATCAAACGTTTCATCAGACTCGGATGATGAAAACATAGAGACTATTGACACCAGATCAGACCCAAGAGTTTTCACTTTTCCATCAATCTAGGGGAACCTTCTCAGGTTCTAGAAGAGCTCCCATCCTCAGTCCAAAGGAACCTCTCCCAATTGCTCAATAAAATGCTAATTTCACTCTAACAATCCAAGATGACTCCGCAGGATGTTCTCACGTCCAGGGGGAACTGCCGTCTCCAACCACAGAATTTGCTGACATTGAAGACATTCCCTCTACCGCAGTTGTTGATCATCTACAACCCCGTCTTCATGTATGGACAAAGGACCACCCACGGGGTAAATCATTGGAACCCATCAGCAGACATTCAAACCATATCTTCACAAGATTTATCGGATCACTGTCACTACGCAGCATTTATGTCCACTATCGCCCCTCAAACAATCAAAGAAGCTCTAATGGAGCTTGACTGGATTACTGCGATGCATGAAGAATTAGTAGAATTTGAACGAAATAGTGTGTGGCAACTCGTTCCAAAACTGCAAGGTCACACCGTTATTGGTACTAGATGGGTGTAGAAGAACAAGCTGGATGAATCTGGTGTGGTAGTCAAAAACAAGGAAAGGCTAGTTGCCAAGGGTTATAATCAACTAGAAAGAGTTGATTATGATGAAACATATGCCCCGGTAGCCAGAATGGAAGCTATACGCATCTTTCTAGCATATGCAGCTCACAAGAATTTAAAAGTGCATCAGATGGATGTCAAGAGTGCTTTCCTTAATGGAGAGTTGAAAGAGGAGGTGTATCTTCAGCAACCTTCGGGCTTCGAATGTCTTGAATCCCCAAATCATTGCTACAAGCTCAAGAAAGTAGTTTACAGTCTAAAGCAAGCTCCAAGGGCGTGGTATGAGACTCTCTCATAGTTTCTTATCACGTCTGGCTATAAGAGAGGAGTGATTGATCCCACTCTGTTTAGAAAAGCAAATGGTAATCACCTTATGCTTGTACAAATATATGTGTATGATATCATCTTCGGGTCTATAGATCAGGGGGTGGTAGATGATTTTGCCAAGCTCATGACCAACAAATTTCAAATGAGCATGAATAGAGAGATTAACTTCTTTCTAGGACTTCAAATCAAACAGGTCCATCAAGGGATATTCATCCATCAAGAGAAATACACCTCTGAACTGCTGCAGAAATACTCAATGGACAATTGTTCCTCAGCTAAGGTCCCCATGGCCTTTAGTCACAAGATTTCTGTTGATTCATCCGAAGAATCAGTGGATCTCAAAACTTATCGAGGGATAATTGGTTCATTGATGTACCTCACTGCAAGTAGACCAGACATTGTCTTTGCAACAGGCATATGCGCAAGGTATCAAGCTGACCCAAAAGTGTCAAACATGGCCACAGCCAAGCAGATTCTAAGATACTTGAAGGGGAGAAAAGCTCTTGGTCTTTGGTATCCCGCAGGGAATGACTTCAGCCTACAAGCATTTACTGATGCGGATCATGCCGGATGTCGTTTGGATCACAAAAGTACTTCCGGTGGATGTCAATTTCTGGGTGGAGAACTTATCAGTTGGTCTTCAAGGAAACAAAGTTATGTCTCACTATCTACCGCAGAAGCTGAGTATGTGGCCGCAGCGAACTGTTGTTCACAAGTCTTGTGGATGAAAATGCAACTCATGGACTACAGGTACAGAATGTTGCGGATACCAATTTATTGTGACTCAAAAAGTGCCATAGCGATTTCTCACAATCCTATTCATCACTCGAACACAAAGTACATTGAGCTACGATATCACTTTATCAAAGATCACATCTTGAAAGGTAACATTGAACTAATTTTTGTCAACACTAATGAAGAGATTGCTGATGTATTCACAAAAGCACCTGACTTTGCCAAATTCAACAATTTCTTACAAATGTTAGGAATGATGAATATGGATCCACAATTTTTTTGAATTGATAGGTACCACAGACGTCTCTTGGTCTCTGCTTGCAGTCCTATATGGATATAAGTATCATACATAGTTGTTGGATATTTTGGGTACAACAGTATATTTATGTACTCCAATACAGATAGTGTACCGCAACCATATATATATATATATATATATATATATATATATATATATATATATATATATATATATATATATATATATCCTCGAGGTCCTTAATGTTTGTTATTTATGACTTTGTTCAAGTGTGCTCCTCAGTTGCTCTACTGCAGTCCTTTTCATCTACCACAATAAAATAAAATAAAAACAATCTGCAGTGGATGCTCAACACGCAGTGAAAACTCCATCCGCAATGACATTAACTGCATTTTCAATCCTGTTTTAAATAATTGGAACCTGGTATGCTATTTAATGATCCTTCATTAAATAAGAAAAACATTCTAAAAAATTCAACATTCTTTTTGCAGCACATCACTGTTTCATTCTTTTAAATAAACCTATATCAGACCTATTTTGGGTATGATGACAAAAAGAACAGTTTTCCATAAAAGAAATCCTTTTCTTAAACTATCCCTTCTCCTACCCCCAAAACGTCTAATTTGTTTCAACTTCTACAGTATACAACATATCGACCCCCTCACCACATGTTCTTCATACGTGGGGCAACAAGGTCTGACACATCATTTAATGCTCTGTTTTTCTTAATGACAAAAAAAACTTTTGTTAAAACATGAGTGGCTAGGTTTGATTTATTTAATCAAAATAAAAACCAAACGTTTTTTACCCATATTCCTTAATTAGGGTAAACCCAATAAAATTTCGAACCCGCCACTATAAAATCTTTCTTTTCCTCCCAAGAAAGCTTTACGCTTTCTGAACCCTCCAAGATGATTTTCTTCTTCTTCATCTTCTTGCACTATGGTTTTCTGCAAGTTCTTCAAACTTTTTGAAAATGGTGAAATCAAACATCTCAAAGAAACAATCCAAGGCATCTGCCTCTGTTCAACCGACGGGTTCAGACTCCGCTTCAAGGAACGCAATGCCATCGATTGCTTCAAGTAATTTTAGGGCAGTTTTTGATGTGCAATCTTTCTACAATGATCCAATCAAGCTAATGATCAAGTTCTTGAAGAATCATCCTCTATTTGGTCCTTTCAATACCTTCACTGATGTTGTTCCACTGTCGACACTTTACAAATGCGCTTTCTCTGCCTATCACCCTCTTAACAATCTCAAAGAGGTGCATCTGAATCTTGTGAATGATTCTCTTGTTATTTTGACCAAGGAGAAATTTCTTAATGCCATCAACCTACTTATGCATCCTTCAACAAAATTCTTCACTCCAAGTGTCACAAACATCTTCTCTGCTCTCTATCAAATGGGATACCAAAAAATTGAAAAGGATCAGTGAGTTCAAGAAAAATCAGTTGCCTGCGGTATGGCAATTTGTTTGCCATTTCATAATCCAGAGTCTGTCTAGAAGGACCGGAGGCACTGATAATATGGGTCTCAGGCTTATAGAGCTTGTATGGAGTATTTTCACTGGCCACGATTTCAACTATGGTCAGACCTTATGGGATAATTTCTTGCAGTACATTCCTAAGGAAATTCCCAAGGTAAATCCAACTGAGCTCACTTTTGCAAGGTTCTGGTCCCTCTGCATCTCAGATCTTCATGCGGATGCAAAACTCAGCATGGGTAATAATATTGACTACTTCGTCACCAAAGATCTCAAAAGGTACACTCCTTCTAAAGATCAATCATTTTTTGTCCCTATTCGACGTTTACTTGTCCACATCTTGACTACGGTCGGACTTGAAACTACGGACGTCACTAATCATATAGAGGCTACGGAAGGTATTGACCCATACCTTCCTACACCACCTCTTCCCACTCAACAAATTGTAACTTCTACCAAACCTACTCAACCTAAAAACACCGCAACTCCATCTACTACTACCTCACATTTGTCGTTAGCCAAAAGGCTTAAGCAATTGGTTAAAGCCAACAAGGGACCTCGCAACATCTCTAAGAAACATACCACCCCCACATAAAAGAAACCTGCTCCCAAGAAAGCAGAAGCATCAAAGAAAAGGAAACTAGTACAAATTGCTCATTCAGATGACGAATCAGGTCACAACCAACCTCAATCTCCCTCTATGGAACTCCTGAGTGATTCTGATAATGATCAAGCTCCCATTGCCATACTCAAGAAAAGGAAAACCCAAACCACTGGCCATATGCATGACCGAACTCATACCGCGGCCTCTCAAAAGGCCTAGGTAGTCCTTGGGGTAGCCGCAGACCCATTCGAATCCCCCATCCAATACCACTCAGATACAGAAGGTGTGTCTATTTCAGCTAATCGTGGAGACTCACCCCGAGCTCACTCCCATTCGAATCAACCATCCAATACCACTTCTCTTACACCTTTTCCAGGAGGTTTAGGCATGGTGAGCACAAATGTGCAAGGATCCGTGAACCCGAGGGACACCTCGGTGCGTTTTGAAGGAATTAACGGAATAGATGTCAACGACTCATGGAGTACGTATCAAGCAACCAATGAAGCTGAAGCAAAGAAATATGTCACTTTCCGTAGGGAATTTCAAGCAAGAAAGGCTCGTCAAACAAAACAGCTTCAACAGAAACAGCAAGAAATTCTCTCCATGGCAAAGTATTAGGCAAACGCCATCAACAATGCAAACACCGATTTGCAAAGTTCAAGACTGGATGGACGAAATGGATGACACAATCCACAAGGCTCAAGCTGTGAGTACTGATGAAGGTCCATCAAAGCCCACTCCAACCTCTAAAATTCTAGAATCACGAGAAGAAGGAACAACCATTGAAGTCAGCTCCAGACCAACCTTTGGATATGATGACTGTGACATCAATGAGGTAAATCAACCTACTCCTTCTGATGATCTTGATAAGTTTAAAAATAAACTTGAAGATCGATTAGATCTATGAAACAGGTAGAGAAATAACCAGATAAACAATAAGAACAAGCAAATGGATCAAAAGGTGTCGAATGATTAATAAACAATCCTCAGAAGAGCTCGATAAAGAACATCAACTGTAGAGGATTTTAGGGTTTACAGTAATCAATGAGAATGACGACAACTCTTCTACATACGCATACATGCATGCATATATTTATATTAAAACCCTAACAATTTATCTAAGAAAAAGGAGGCTAATCTAGACAAACATGGATTGACAAGCCCAATCCGGTTGTAAAACAAAAGGGCCCAAGACGCAACACATTAATCTTCAACAATCTCCCCCTTTGCGTCTTTGGCACAGAGGCTTCATTCCCTTTTAACAGTAGATGGTTTCTTCACCGTTTCAAATATCCTCGGTATAATGGCCAGAATGTGATGCCTGAAAGTGATATACCACCGAAGCATATCTGTAAAATTCTTCATGTCTGCTGTAGAGTTATGCTTGCATCGATGAATGATGTTTATGATATGCTCCAGGCAATCTGTTGAAAACAGATACTTGTCTACCAAAGCAAACAGAAACTTGTGCTTAACGCCCCTTGTGAACATGACCGTCAGATTTGAAGAGTCAATTTGCCCTAACTTCATTTTGTGCACATCTCCTGTCTTGGAAGTAGGCTTGAAGGTCGGTTTCTTGTTCATTATCTTTGCTATTTCCTGATCCATAGTGGTAAGTTCATGGATATAGGAAGCCAACATTCTTTTGAGATGTTTCAGAATCGGTTCATACTCCCTTTGATTTGAGAGAAGAATGTTGTATAGCATAATCCAATCATGAGGATTCAGACTGGGAAGATCTGCCAGAGAAATAAAATGTTCTGTGTTGGCCGTTCCTCTATTGACTTTGAAATTAACGTTCACAAATTTCCCATCCTGTGTTGGTTTCAGTACCTTGACCTTTACAATCTTCTGTGCACTCCATGTCAAGTACTGTGGTTGACCATACTTCAAATAAAAATCTATCAATTCTTTGTCAACCTTTAAGTTTGGATGAGGGACATCAGCAGTGACATCGAAGCAATGAAATGTAAAATCCTTTCGTGTGATCGGCATGTCAAACTGCGAGTCTTTAGTATTCTCACACTCAAAAGATGCAATCAGTTCCAACCAATACATGGAGGGAAACTCAATCTCTTGATTAATGAGTGTGTCTCTGTCCCATTCTGGGAACAGAGTCTTCTTAGCCCTTAAAGCATCCTCATCCTCCTTAATTCTTCTTTCTTTGGCCTCTGCCTCTCGAGCGATTTTCAGAGTCTCATCCAGCTCTTTATCTCTTTTCTTTCGTTGAAGAGCTTCAGCAATAGTTTCATCGGTGTCTGAATCGCTCTCAACAAGTAATTGCTTTCCAGAACCCGAACCTAAATTAACCTTCGGGTCTGTCTTTGTTATACTCTCCTCTACCCCTTGTCTCGGAAGAACAAGCTTCTTTAAGACACCCTTCATCTCGCTCAGAATAGTGATCGCAGGAAGGAGTTTGGCCTGGAGATGTTGTCGGATGGTAAGGGTAAGAAAGGGATCATGAGTTTCGAGGACATTAGTCAACATGTTCTTGACATCACGAACACAACCTTGAAGAACAGCCCGCTGAGTTTTCAATAAAGAGATTTATTGTTGTGCCTGGGCCAGTTGTATCTTCTGAAGTTCAATAGTTGCCTGATGCTTGACAAGATCCTCTTTTAAAGTACTCTCTGCTGCTAGAGAAGCAAAACGTGAATCCAAAGATTGAAGAAAAGAGGTGGATTCAGTTATGAAGTCAGCACACAAAGCCTCGAACTTGGAAGTTTCACCCTGAAGGGTAGCCGAAAAGGAGTCCACAGACGTTTGATACTTAGCCGCATTAGCATCAGCATGTGCTTTGAGAGAATCGAGAAAAATCTGAGTTGTGTGTACAACCTCAGAGACTTCCTTTGTGGCTTTGGAGCATGAAGCGGCTGATTTGTCAATAGCATCAGTGGAGCGATCCAGAGCATCAGTATACGTCTTGATTGCAGATTCGATAAAGGCTTTCAGCACCACACCCCCATAGGCTTTATTATCAGCCAACAAACTATCGAGTTTTTCATGAATTTCTTGAAGCTGCTGACTGGTAATGGGGGTATCTGCATCAGTATCAGTGCGAATCCGGTATGGGCTATAATAAAGAGAATCATACTCTTCATCGTCACCACCCAAAGTAGCACCAGAGGTTGAGGATGGAGAAGGTGATGGTGGGATGTGAATTACAGGTGTTTCAACCACAGTAGTAGCCCCTGTATAAGATACATTGACTGTTACTGGTGGTTGGGAAGAGGTGGTAGTAACGGATTCGGTGATGATTGGAGTGGGGATCAAAGATGTAGGGATAGTGACAGAGGAAGGAATGGTTGAGGTGGGTAAAGAGGTTGGTTCTGTTGTAGTGGGAGTGATGATGATAGGAACAGAAAGTGAAACCTGCTGTTTCCGTGATGGGGGTGGGGTAGGAATTTTAGGAGAAGGTGGAGGAGTGGGTAGTTTTGTGACTTTGGGAGATACTGGTGGAGAGGGAATATTAGTATCTGTACGAGAGGATGGTTTTTGAGGAGACTGAGCAGGAGTTGGCTCTTTTGGTGAAGCATGAGGAGCGGCAGCCTCTGCGTCTAATGTTTCATTTGGAGCAGATCCAGGAGAAGAGGACCCTTTGGCCCGTTTAGCCATCTTCTTAATATTCTTGGATTTGGATTGAGAGGGTTCTTCTGCATCATGTTTTCTCTTAGAGGATCTCAGCTTTCTCTCCTTTTTCGGTTCTGTTTCCTTCTTCTCTTCTTTTTCCTTTTTACCAGCCCGCTTGCCACGGTTTGCGGGTTGATCTAGGGCTTCCAAGGCAGCCTTCTGTTCGTCAGTCAGAACCCTTGGAGGCAAAGGAGTTCTGGTGCTGTAATCGGCCATGACCTTGCTATGAGGCGTGACACACCTGTACATGGATTCAGGAATTAATCCATAATGTAGAAACTTACTCGGGTCGGAGATAATAATCTTCTTAGTATGGAAAGAAGCTATTGAAGCCAGAATAGCATCCTTCATCACGGGGATTTCCAGAGAATCCATGGCTTTCTTCGTGATGAGCGTCCAGAAACGTCCGCAGGAGATCTCAGAATACCGGGTTGTGGTGTTAAGACTCTGAACGACTTGAGACCAGATTATGGAGCCATAATCTAAGTTGATGCCATTGTAAAGACCATAGAGAATGGTGAGAAATCCTTTGCTCGTGGTATCAGAACCACCACAGCGTTCCGCTAAACCCTTGATTAACAGGGTAAGCAAGCCATTCCACTGCGAAGGGAGACAGGACTTCTTGACCTTTGTGATCTTCGTAAGTACATCAGTATAACCCATCTGGTACATCATCGAGAAAAGCTGGGCAGTCGAGACAAAATCTGGTGAGATGACGAATGAATCGATAGCAAGCCCTAAAAGAGAACAAAAATTGGTTTTAGAGATGGAGGTTTTCTTGTCATGGATGGTGAAGTAGATACGATCTTTGTGTTTATCATAACTTGCAGATGTATAAACTTGAGAAAGCAAGGACATCGGAACCGCTTCCACCTGCGTGAGAGCCAACAGCAATGGGGAATATTTCAGACATTCCACCACATGGTGCATGTACGCATCATACAAAAAAGGAGTCATCTCGATAATCATATTCTGATTAGGCTTGACGGAAAGCAAAGATGAAGATGCAGTTTGATCGTGCGCAGAAGAAGAAGTCGCCATTGTTGAATCGAAGAAGAAGATGAACAGTGGAAACTTTTTCAGAGAGAGAAGATACGTGTGTGGTAAATGACAAAGAACACGATCACCCCTATTTATACCGTTCACTGGAGAGAGAAAATCGTGATGATTATGGAACGAAAACGTCACCTGAAAAAGCACAATTGGATGTTATGGTGTATCCCAGGAAAACGTCAGCACACGTGGGTGTGAAACGAATCAACTTCATGCGCCCAAATCATATTTTTGTACCGTTTGAAATTCCTTGTGCCCTTGTTTGGTTACAACTGAAACTTAAAACCACATACCAAACAGCAATAAGAATGTTGGAAAAATTAATTTTCGTTCATAAGAGTGTGAAAGATAAAGAAATAAATCAAAGGTGTTTGAGATGTGAGTGATGTCTATGAAGAAGACATAAGGCGGAGGATTCCGGGCAAGAATCACTACCTTCAAAGCCAAGAGAGACTTGAAGTGCTTGTGTGGTTTCCCGAGAAATATGATCAATTGTCTATCAATAAACAATGAAAGGCATCTTTTGATCATAGGCTGTTGGGTGGCTGTCCTCTAACCAAACATCAAGTCTCAACATAAGACTGAGTATTGGCAGAGGTACCTGTGAGACCGAGATGATCTGTTGTACAGGTAGGTGGGAATTATCTTGTGACAAGCATGGGATAAACAGAAATCTCAAAAAAAATAAAATAAAATAAAATAAAATATTGGACCTCTTTGGGAAGAAATGTCTGAGGTATAGACGATTTCATAAAAGATCATGCAAGAACAAAATGAGATTTCCAAGTTACAACTTGAGTATATCACTCACCGTCAATTCATTTTAGGTATTGGATTTTGGGTTTCACTTAGAACGTGGTAATCAAATCCAAGATCATAAACATAGATGTTGTGTAACCATAAACTTCAGTGGTAGAGACCAAAAGCATCAAGGGTTACTTTAGGGAATCGGAGGTAAATGTAGAATTTTAGGAGGTGGTTAAGAAACCGAATGTACCTTCTGCTACAGAAGTGTGACAAAGCAGAGCAAATCATGTCTCAAATGAGAAGAGTAAGGTAGCTCTAGACCGAGTGTTGGAAAATAGCCTGATTGGGAAGAAACGATAGGTATTGATCGAATCATTAAGGATTACTCAAGATCATAGAGGCTTGTAACAACATACAGCAGCATGCTTCTAGGGACTTCTAACTAGTCTGAGAGAAAAATTGAAACATACCTGGTTGAACACTATCGGAGGTGATACTTGTATTTACCTATGCAAAGCTTACACCAACCAGAACTAGCGAATAGTGGAAATAAGTAAGAAACTGAATAAAAACAAAAATGAAAATATTTTTGTGTTTTAAGATTTTTCTAAAAGAGAAAGATAAAATGTTTTTGTGATTTTGAAATATTTCTGAAAAAGAAATAAAAACAGAAAGATAAAATGTTTTTGTGATTTTGAAATTTTTCTGAAAAACAAATAAAAACAGAAAGATAAAATGTACAACAGAAAAAATGATGAAGCAGAGATAGACCGAGCGATCTGTGTATTTCGGTGACATTAAAATTTCAGAACAGAGAGGGACCGAGCGGTCTATCTATTTCGGTGTCATTAAAATTCCAGAACAGAGAGGAACCGAGCGGTCTGTCTATTTCGGTGTCATTAAAATTCCAGAACAGAGAGGGACCGAGCGGTCTGTCTATTTCGGTTCCATTAAATCTCCAGAGCAGAGAGAGACCGAGCGGTCTGCCTGCTTCGGTTCCTGATTCTTAGTTAGAGATTTGAGGATTCGGGACTGACTCTCCTACCATCATACCTAAGCCTTGTAGAATTTTGTTGAAAGTCGCTTCAGGAAGAGCTTTGGTAAAGACATCGGCCAACTGATCAGTGGTTCGAACAAAGTGTACTTCAACGTTTCCATCTTCCACCTGATCTTTGATGAAGTGATACCTCAGTGCTATGTGCTTGGTCTTGGAGTGTTGCACTGGGTTATGACAAATCCTAATTGCACTTTCAGAGTCACAATATAGTGGGATCTTTTTCATATTGAGTCCATAGTCTCGGAGTTGACTCTGGATCCAAATCACTTGAGAGGTACAGGAAGCAGCAGCAATGTATTCTGCTTCAGCAGTAGACAAAGACACGCACGTTTGTTTCTTTGACTGCCAGCTAACCAACTTCCCATCGAGGAATTGGCAGCCGCCAGTGGTGCTTTTCTTGTCGAGACCACAACCACCAAGGTCTGCATCTGAGTAGGCTTGAACGAAGAACCCTGAGTTACAAGGGTACCACAGACCTAAAGAGGTAGTTCTCTTGAGATAACGTAATATGTTCTTCACTGCAACCATGTGAGGCTCCCGTGGATTTGCCTAAAACCGAGCACAGTAACAAACAGAAAACATTATGTCAGGCCTGCTAGCAGTAAGATACATTAGAGAGCCTATCATTTGACGATAAAGCGTAAGATCAACAGCCGGTTTATCCAGGGATGGAGTAAGCTTAGTGTCGAACGCCATTGGAACTTTGACCTTTGAATCTCCCATCATGCCAAATTTTGCTAAGAGAGTCTTTGTGTAAGCTTCCTGGTTGATAAAGATGCCTTCAGGTCCCTGTCTAATATTTAAACCAAGGAAAAAGTTAATGGGACCCATCGAGCTCGTTTCAAATTTAGTCTCCATCAGCTTTCTGAATTCAGCTGTTAGGCTAGGATGTTGTTGAGCCAAAGATGATATCATCGACATAAATTTGAACGATCATAAGGTGGTTACCTTCCTTTTTGCGAAAGAAGGTTGGGTCAACCGAACCTTGTTTGAATTTGGACATCTTTAAAAATTTAGTCAGCATTTCATACCAGGCTCTCGGTGCTTGTTTCAGACCATACACAGCTTTATCCAAAATGTAATAATGATCGGGATACTTTTCATTCACGAATCCAGGAGGTTGCTCCACATACACAGTTTCTTCGAGTTCGCCATTGAGAAATGCACACTGTACGTCCATTTGAAAGACCTCAAAGTTTTTGTGAGCAGCATAGGCAAGAAATATTCTCACTGATTCCAGCCTAGCTACAGGAGCGAAAGTCTCTTCATAGTCAATGCCTTCCTCCTGACAGTATCCTTTTACGACCAGACGGACTTTGTTTCTTATAACGTTCCCTTCCTTGTCAAGTTTGCTCCTAAAGACCCATTTGAGACCAACAACTGAGGCATCTGGAGGAGTTGGAATAAGACGCCAAACTTTGTTCCTTTCAAATTCATTCAGTTCGTCTTGCATAGCTTGAACCCAATCGGAGTGATCAAGAGCAGTGTTAACTGTCTTTGGTTCAACTTTTGATACGAATGAGTTAAACATGCAGAATTCGACTTTTGAGAACAAGGAAGTTTGTTTTGCCTTGAGTTGTGATCGATTCAGAACTGTATCTGATACATTACCAACAACTTGAGAGACAGGATGATATCTAGTCCATTTGGTGAGAAGAGGGTAGTTTGGATCAAAAGATGGATCTAATTCAGCATTTATCATTTCTTCTAGTTCGGACAGACTGTCGAAGTCGTATGACATATCAGCATGCTACCTCTCGAAAAATGATCTTACAGGAATGTCTTGAGAATCTTGAGCTACAGTGGTTTCTTGTGGTGCTGAGCTTTCGGGTGTTGATGCATCTTCGGTTGGCGAGGCACTTTCGGTTGGCGAAGTGCTGTCGGTTGGCAATGAGCTTTCGGTTGAAGTTTGAGACCTTAGCTCCCCCTCAACTTGTGAGCTCGGCTGGGATGATGATGGTGGATCCTCCCCCCTCGACTTGTGAGCTCGGCTGGGATGATGATGGTGGATCCTCCCCCTCGACTAATGGTGGATACTCCCCCTCGACTGACGCATTGTGTTGGGGAGGGTCTTTTGATCCTGATTCTTCTTCATTCATTCTTCTTGCAGCATCGTCAACAAGTTGCTTCAAGTGATCTACCCTGTTGTCTGCTTCACTGGCTTCAGAAAGAGTGGCCTTCTCTGGTTCATCAAAAAGCTCCATGAAGTTCTTGAATAGATTAGCGATCGAGGCTGTGACTTGGCCAGTTTGAGGAAAGATTTCTCCAGCTGTGTCTTCGTTGGCCTTTAGCTTTTTGACATAGCTATCATCAAAAGTCACGTAGTAAGTTTCTTCTATTTTCCTTGAACGCTTCTTTAACACCCTGTATGCTTTGGAAGTAAGAGAATAGCCCAGAAATATCCCTTCGTCAGCTTTGACATCAAACTTGTTGCGGTGTTCTTTAGAATTGAAAATGAAACACCTGGAACCAAACACATGGAAAAACTTCACATTTGGCTTCCTGTTGTTGATGATCTCATAAGGAGTGAGAGTGAAGCGCTTGTTAAGATACGACCTGTTCTGTGTAAAACAAGCAGCAGAAATAGCATCAGCCCAAAAATATAAAGGTAAGGAAGCAAAACTTAGCATGGTTCGGGCAGCTTCACATAAGGATCGGTTTCGTCTTTCGACAATTTCGTTCTGTTGAGGAGTGTAGGGAGCTGAGAAGTTGTGACTGATTCCCTTTTCTTCCAGGAATTCTTCAAATTCTTTATTTTTGAACTCCAACCCATTGTCGTTTCTGATGTTGCGAACGATCTTCTTCAGCTGTATTTCAATCTGCTTGATGAACACTTTTAGCTTGTGAGTCGCTTCAGATTTAAGCTTCAGAAAGAACACCCATGTAAAACGTGAAAAGTCATCAACAATAACAAGAATATACTTGCTACCACCAATGCTTTCGATAGAAGATGGACCACATAGATCAATATGAAGTAATTCTAGTGGTTCAACAACTTTAGTGTTTATTATAGATGGATAACTTTGACGACTCTGCTTCCCCATTTCACATGCAGCACACAGACGATCTCTATCATACTTGAGCAATGGAAGACCTCTAACATGACCTCCAGTAACAAGTTTGTTGATATCTTTGAAGTTGAGATGAGAGAGTCTTCGGTGCCATAGCCAGCTTTCGTCAGATTGTACTTTGGATAACAAGCAGATGGTTGGGTTTCCTTTGATGGGATTCAGATTTAAAGGAAACATTTCGCCTTTACGCTCCGACTTGAGAATAACTCTTTTCGTCTTCTTCTCAATTATCTCAGAACCCTCATCGTCGAATGAGACTTGAAGACCGGTACCTCCAATAAGTTGAGATACACTGATGAGGTTATGTTGCAATCCTTCCACATATGCAACCTTCCTTATTGTGAAATCACCATTTGTAATCATTCCATAGCCTTTTATGGTGCCGAAGGAGTTGTTCCTGAATTTGACATTTCCACCATTTAAAAGAGATCTGAATTCCCTTAGCTCTTCCTTCCTTCCTATCATGTGACGCGAGCAGCCACTATCAATGTACCATTCTTCGTCAAACTGCTCGTCACTGATAACCTGCAAAAATTAAGCAGATTTAGGAACCCAGAGCTTCTTGGGTCCACGTGAGCTTTTTACAGGAACAGGAATAGTAAGAGAGATGTCAACTAAATATGTTCTTTTTATTAGTGTTGTTTCATCTTTCCTTTTGATGGTGAAAACTTTGATTTTATTTGGATTTGATGCTTTTGGTATTGATTCTGGTTCAACATCTGAAACCTTCTGTTTTCCTTTTTGTTCAGCTGATGACTGAGATTTTTTAGAAGGAACAGAGTGGAATTTAGGACAAGAAGAGACAGAAGATTTTGAAGAGTTAGAAGAGTTAGAATGAGATAGCTCAGATTGGTATGACTTTTTGGTTGAAGATTCTAGATGACTCTTTTGCTTTTGATTAACAGTAGGACCAACCCTAGAGTTTTGATCTCTTTTGATTTTTGAACCAAACCTGTGCTTTCGGTTGAAATCATTTTCTGAACCGAACCTATACTTTCGGTTGTTGTTATGCTCTGAACCGAACCTCTGCTTTCGGTTGTCATTGTGCTCTGAACCGAACCTCTGCTTTCGGTTGTTGTTTTGCTCAGAACCGAGCCTCTGCTTTCGGTTGTTGTTTTGCTCAGAACCGAGCCTCTACTTTCGGTTGTTATTGCTCTCTGTCGATCCAACAGGATTTTTCTCCGGTTTTAAACTCCTGTCTTGATGTGAGAAATAGGCATTTTGCAATTGCCAAAATTGTTTTCTTTCTGATAGATTCTTCCTGTATCTCTGATTCCTTTCTCGCTTTTGATTTCTCATCTACTTTGGTTGATGATGGATGTTAGCTTTATGTTTTTGGTTTTCGTTGGCTGATCCACTCTGTACTAATGAAGTTTCACTTGGGGATGTGACTTCTTTTGCAGGAATTTCTTTCTCTTGAGGGACATCTTTTGTACCACTGGTACTTGCCATGTTGAAGCTATCAGGTTTATTCAAAGGTTCTGGTACGTATCTGCCTTTGCTTTTCCATGAAGTCCTTTCAGACAGACCTACCGTTTCATCAGCATTGTCAATGGGAGCTAACCAGAAGAACTCGTCACAGCCATCAGCATTGTCTTCGTTCACAATAGCTGTGAGTTCAGCAGTCTGATGTTCGGTTACACCTGTGACCTTGTACACCTGATTTGGAGTGGTTCTAACTTTTTGGTATACGACTGCTTTCTCTACAAGGATCGGGGACTTTTGTTGGGACATCCGAGCGAACTCCATAGAATTTTCTAAAATGAGATTTTTGTGGTTCTCGGGTTCGTTCTTGACAAATTCTGAACAATCAACCGTGTCCTCTACAGAAATTTCACTCATATTATCGTCCTCATTAAGCTCAGATGCATTTTCAACATCAATTTTATTTTCTGAGCTTAAGTTGACATTCAATGAGTCAAATATTTGTATGGTTTCGGTTCTTAGCTTTAGTTTATCATTTTCATCCAAAAGGTTTTTGAGCATGTTCTTGTGGTCCTTGGATTTAATGAAAGATTCTATTTTGTCCAGTCCATACAGATATGTTGGATTAACATCCTCGGACGAAATAACACTCTCACAATTATATGCTTCAGCATCAATTTCATCTTCCTTAAATTCAAGGAAGGGTAAAATCATGCGATGAATCTTTTGCCCTATTTCACAATTCAAATGAAGATGAGTAATATTTGTATAAAGACGTTTGGCAATCAAACAAAAAACATTTCGCTGTTTCAAAAGCTTTAAATTGTCTCTTTGCAAATAAATGTTTTCATCTTTTATTTTGATTAACTCTGACTCCTTCAGTTCGATCCACATCCGCCGTTCCTCACTCTTCGAAGACACCCTGCTTAATTGGTCAGTTAGGTTAGAATTGGTGACCCGAGTTTGAGTTAAACTACTATCTAGATGAGAGATTCTTGAATTAACACTTTTTAATTCCTTTTCATATGAGCATTGTGGGACTTTAAATGAGACAAAAACTGATTGTACCTTCTTGATCAGTTCATCAAGTTCGTTGAACTGCACGCTGAGTTGTTTGGTAGTAAAGCACAGATTCTGTTGTTCCTTTGTGTCATCATTCCCACCATCAGTGTTGTATCCCCTCATCTGAGATACATCGGACACCATTAAGCATCTTCCTCCACTGCTCTCTTCTTTCGCTACATAAGCCTTTCCATGTGAAGGCTTCCTCACTTCATCATCTTCGGAGTCGGTTGACCAGACCTCCACGCCACCGAACTCATTATCAGCTACCGAACCCTGCACAATTAAAGCATTCATAGGAGGGTTAGCAGCAGATTTCTTCATCCTTAATTCATCAAGCTTTTTCAGCAGCACAGCTTCTTTATCATTTTCCTCATCCTTTTCTGCCATCTTTTTGAGGACGCAATCTTTTGCATAGTGGTTCTTTCCTCCACAATAATAGCAACTCACTCCCGAATCTCCTTCAGCCTTCAGTTCCTTCTTTGACTCTTCAGCCTTCGGTTCATCTTTGACTTTTTCAGAGCTATAACTCCCTTTCCAGTTTCGGTTCCTGTTAGTGGGGAATCTCTTCTTGATGAATCTCTTGGGGTTTGACACCATCATAGCATAGTCCTCAGACGTGAGATCATAATCATCCAAGTTGAGATCTTCGTCCTCTATCACCGCTTTGCTTTTCGACAGGAGGGCCAATGAACCTAGACTTGAAACCACGTTTTTCTCCTGTAATACGATCTTTTCTTGAGATTTTAGGATGCCCACCAGTTTTGCCAAAGAATAGGATTTGAATTGCTCGTGCGCTTTAACTGTGGACACAACTGCTCTCCACTCAGATCTGAGTCCGTTCAAAAACGTAACCTTCTGTTCAATAAGCTTCCTTTCGATGTCATGTTTGATCATCTTGCTAAGAAGATGATTCAAGCGATCGAACGTTTGAGTCACCGTTTCTTCTGCTCCTTGCTTGAACTCACCAAACTCAGACAAGAGTAAGGTTTGAATGGAGTGTTCAAGATCTTCGTCTGTAGAGTACAGTTCACGTAACCTATCCCATATTTCTTTTGCAGTCGTGCACGAACTTACCAGCCTAAAAGTATCGGATTGAAGAGCAAATCTGATCAATCTTAACGCTTTGATATTACACTGAAATTTAACTTTTTCGTCTTGCACTACATCTTTAACATCTTTCAGAAGATCGTTATACTCCTTTTGAGTTTTAATGATCCTTGAAGTTGCTGAATGAGAAAAAGGTCCAGAGATGATTGCTTCCCAGATGAGGTATCCATTATCCTCAGATCCTATGACATAATCTTCAAAGTGATTCGCCCAGACTCCATAATCATGGGTGTACAGGATGGGAATCTTCGTTGTTGATCCAATGCTGTTTGAAATATTGATGGGATTGGATTGCAACTCGTCCATAATTGATCGAATAACCTGTTCAAAGATCAGACTTGTAATATATCAAATTAGGGCAAAAACAATAAATATCGAGATACGTCAATTATGAGATGATGGCTCAATAAATATCAATGAATGCGGAATAACCCTAATCGAAGCTTTTTCACAGAAAAGAAGTGTATCGATTACACAGCCTCCTGCTCTGATACCAATTGATAAGTTTAAAAACAAACTTGAAGATCGATTAGATCTATGAAATAGGTAGAGAAATAACTAGATAAACAATAAGAACAAGCAAATGGATCAAAAGGTGTCGAATGATTAATAAACAATCCTCAGAAGAGCTCGATAAAGAACATCAACTGTAGAGGATTTTAGGGTTTACAGTAATCAATGAGAATGACGACAACTCTTCTACATACGCATACATGCATGCATATATTTATATTAAAACCCTAACAGTTTATCTAAGAAAAAGGAGGCTAATCTAGACAAACATGGATTGACAAGCCCAATCCGGTTGTAAAACAAAAGGGCCCAAGACGCAACACATTAATCTTCAACAGATCTTATGGTCTTTGATGAAGAAGAAGCTTCCGATGGCTCCCAACACTCTACTTCCTAGCCTAAAGAGAAGAAAAAGAAAAAGAATATACCTGTTTCAAGGAAAGAATTTATAAATCTACAAGCCAAGGTAGATTAGATACTAGCTGCGGTAACGCCTACCCAACCGCAACCGGAAGATCTCCCAGGACCACATTCGTTGATTGAAAGGATTGAAAGAATGGAAGCTCGTGAACGATTAGCTGCTGAGGGGATTTCCCTCAAGGTGGAAATGGGGATTCAGTCCCTAGACAACACTTGATAGGCTAATCACAAGCAGTTTATGAAAACTGTGGAGCACCTCATCTCTGAGGTATCCGCAATCAAAACTGATCTTCAATCTACCATTGCTGATCAATTCATCCAATCCAAGAAACTTATCGAAGAAACCCATCAATCATATGAAACAACCATCTCAGTATTACACTCCACCATCAACAGTCTTAGACACTCCCTAACTACAAACTTTCATGGCCCTGAAATCCTGAATCTTACCAAAGAGATTCAGCGGGTGCTTTTCAACACCATTATCCCTAACAATCAGCAACTAGCTAATGCACTTAAGGCCCAATTCAACGAATTCTGTTTGAAAATTGATGGTCTTAATTCATAGCTTGACGAAGTTCCTAGAATGACTCCCTCAAGAGGGGAAGTAAAGAAGAAGAAGAAGACCAACATTTGAATCAATCACCACCGCAATAGCTAAATACTCAAGAAAAAACTCCAACTCCTCAACCGTCACCGCAATCATCTCCTCACAAGAGTCCAAGCCATCAGTCACCACAGCAATGGAAAATCGGTCCTTCTCCTGAAAGATCGGTGACTCCTCCCTACTTCAAAATTTTGGCTTCCGACATGTCATTTGCAAGCTCCAATGACTCTCCCGCTACAAAACAGAAAAAAGATGACTAAAAAGCAGCTAAATTTGCTGAACTAGTCTGGAGAGAATACTGTTTCAACACCATCATGGAAGAATCCTTGATCAATTCTTGGATTAAAACCCATCAAAGATTATTGGATGATGATTACAAACCCTACTTGACTTTTGTTGAACCACCACCAGAGGGTTACTGGGATATTCCAATCTCTCCCATTGATAAATTCTTCACTGTATTTGAGCCCTTTGACTGCAGCTTACCTAATCACAAAAGATTGCCCATGGAATTCGAAAGACTCAATCGTTTCCATGCTAAACATGCTTCCTTAATAGAGAAAATTTGGTCGAATGATAGACCATCCGTAGTCATGAACTTCAAGCCGCGGAAATTCATGAAAGCTGACTTCATCCAATATACTCTTACAAGAAGAAATCAGGACTATGTCCGCACCCAAGCTGACTACCCATGCATGAATCCAGAAGAAGTCTTCCTGATAGCTAAGGTGTTCTAGAACAAAGTTAAAAAATATCCAAAGATGATGATAGCACCGGAGAGGGAAAATACTTTTCTCAAGGAAACTCTCTGCGACTTCGCTAAAATTGATGTAGATATTCACCCGGCTCGTGCAAAGAAGTTTGATCTACCACCACTTACTCCTGCCCCATTTCTTACCGAAGGATTCCAAGAAAGATCTCTCGGTGCAACCAACTATCCTGACCTTGGAATTATTTTCAAATATAGGGACAATGAAATCAAGTATTTCATCCCTATGACCGCAATGCATCAACTCACAAGGAAGCAACTCAATGTTCCCAGAACCGCAGTGGAAAAATCCAAACACACCACTGTTGAAGTCAAGTTTGAAATTCTAAGGAGGATCACATGGTTGGAAAGTGTCAAAAAATTTTGGTGGATTCTCATCAAGATCCTTAAACTTCATAAATAAAGGAAAGTTGAAGAGGTAACTTAGGGGAAAAATTTTCAATCATGGAAGTGACCCTCTTAAACTTCGTCTACCGCAACTTTCAAGATCCGCAGTCATCATTGATCAGCTACCGCATCTGCAGTCATCATCATCCGCAGTCACTATAAATAGAGCTCACTCTTTCTCATTAATAACAATTGAAAAAAACACACCGCATCTTGCAATTCATACCTTGTGTTATTTCTCTCAACTCTTCCTTATCTTCAAAGTTCATCTTAATACAACTGGACATCATCTCTCTTCGGAGCAAGTCACTAATGACTTATTCACTAATTTTGATCTCACTTACTAACTTGGTTTGAATGCATTCCTTGTTAAGAATCAACGTAAGTGTATACTTCATATAATACCTGCTGTTTTTTATATTTCCTTTACATTTCCGCACTGATATGTGTATTTTTATATATATTTTTATGCACTTTATCTTAATATTTTGGCCTTATTTATTCTATTTTAGAACTAAAGAGTATTCATAATACTTTGAATTATGTTTTGCAGCTATTTGTTGTCGATAAAGCACAAAGGAAAAGATTGAAGCGGAAACCGGGCTTAGAAGCTAAAAGAAAGAAAAGAATGTTGAGGAAGCGAGTACGCCCCGCGTACCTTAAGGTTACGCCCCGCATACACGCTTGCACCGGATAGACTTGATCGCGTGATTATCCAGAGTACGCGCTGCGTAATCCTAAGTACGCCCAGCGTACTTAGGTCGGCCACAAAGATTATAAATGTCGATTTTTAGCTAACCAGGAGGGGGGATTCGACTTCTAACCTAATTTAGTCGACAATTAACTTCTGTTAAAGCCGTTTTGAGGGTCTAGAAGGCGGCCGGAAGGCCGTTAAGCTAACGGGAGCAGAGATCTGAAGGATTGGAGAGCGGATACATGTCGGTAATCATATGGATTGCTAACGTGACCATGTTTAGCACTTCCTTATGGTACTTTTTGTATTTAGTTTCTGATTTGGGTGTAAAAACCTTTTATTTTGTGTTTACGATTGAATGAAGTTTTGATTCTTAGACTAATTGTTATGTTAAATAATTTATTTGTGTTTAATTTATCTTGCCAAGCTTGTTCAGAGATCCTCATGTGTTAATGATGATTATTTGCTGTTAATTGTTAAGTGAATTAAGTTGTATGAACACCTGCTTGATTTGCTTGTCTCTTATGATTTTTGATGACCATTGAGATTATAAGACTAGAAATAACGAATGTGAAACTATGATTAACTTGGGAATAAGTAAGTTAATGTGTGAGCCTTGTTTGATGACCATCAACAAGAGGTTAATTAAATGTTTGAATTAACTATATTTACAAGTCTTGCTTGATACGAACTGAACACTAGGAAGCATGTTAGTTTAATCAATTGATCACTGTTTGAATTGACTTGTTTGCTAAAGGATTAGTTATAGTGAACATGAATCTAATCAATTTAGGAATCGGTGAACATGAATAAATGAATTTGTGTATGCAATTGTTTCTGTTTTCAAGGTGAAATTTGTCTAAACCAAAGTACCTAAAGAGATTTGTTTTCCTGTTAGTTTATCGAGGATGGGTAATTAATTATTAGTTTGAGATTTATTAAATTATGTCTGTTATTCTTTCCGTGTGACCTGTAACCTATAATTAAATATTGTAAATTAATTCACCACCGTTCCCTGTGATCGACACCCGACTTACCTAAGCTATACTGTAATCTGACTAGGTACACTGCCTATAAGTGCATAGTTAGTCTAAGTTTGTTAGGTTATAAATATTAAAATTAGTGGGTACTTTTATGCACATCAAGTTTTTGGCACCGTTGCCGGGGAACGGCTTGTCATTAATTTATTTTATTTGATTATTCGTTATTTGTTTTTAGTTAGTTTTCATTTTTTTTAGTTTGATTTTCGATGATATCATTTCACTTGTTGGGAAGGTTCTTGTTTTTATTTTGCAGGAATTTTGGATTGGACACATTGCTTGACTTTACTTTTTGCATGGGTTTCGTGATTGCAAGCGATTAGGGAATTCTTGACCTGCTTAGCCTACTACTTTGTTGATTTGTCCAACTCAATCCATGAGGCGTAGTATAGCAAGGCGTATTGTGGTGGTTAAGTGGAAGACCGAGCTCTTGCTGTTCTTGACTAGTTAGGTCACTTCTTGTTCCGCTTCTAATTAAAGGTGCAAGGAAAACAAAGGAAATATTCTAACGGGTCCTGAAAGTGGGTGTTTTCGCAAACCAATTCTTGCATGCAAAGGTTTTTGATTAACCATTGTTGTTTGATCTTGACAAAGATAAGTGATTATGACATCTCAATTTTTTTTTTCACTCATCGTGAAGTCATCATTAGCTTAAGAAATTAAAAAGAGAAAAAAATAAATAAATAAGTTTTAAGTCCCTAGATGAAATGATTAAAAAAAAAAGGAAATTCAATTAAAAGAAGAAAGGGAAATTTTCATTTAAACTTACGCCCCGCGTATTAAGTAGGATTACACCATGCGTAATAAGACCCGAATCGCGGATGAACATCTCAGGGTGTTGGGGTTACGCCCCGCATACCCTTGTGTTACGCCCCGCGTACATCGGCGACCAGGTATATCTCTTGACCCTTTGACTTCGCTGTTATTTTCAAACCCAATTCCTTTCTCGCATAAGCTGTGACGGCGACTCTCTCCAAAACTTTCGATTGTGCTTCGTTCTTGTTGAATTCGACACTCAAGTAAGCTTTTTCGGTCACTCTATGTTATGGATTTGTGTTTAATTCGAAGGAATAAGCTGCATTTAGCTTTTGCTTGAAATCTAGGGTTTATATATTTCTCGAATTAGGGCCGATTTCGCAAATGTATGTGTTGATTAGGGCTTGAATGGACCGATTTCGGTTAATACATTAAACCCTCGAACCTAATTTCATCTTAATTCCGTCCCACACCCATCGATTTGAGCTTGGGGTTGTACGCAAACCGTACCCCTGTGATTTCGAGTTCTTGACTGACTTCGATTTTTTGTCCGTTATGCATGTTTCCATTATAAATGTTTTCTAATAGACAAAGAATTTACAGAGATTGATTCATATTTTTAGGGAGGTCCCGATTTTTCTCCTACTACCCGTTGGACCACGCGATGTTTAAAAAATTAATTGTGTTGATGTCCCTGCTGTGTTTATTTGGATATGAATTATGACCTTAGCACAAGAAAGGGACTGGGACCAGGACACAGAATCGCAAGCCTGGACGTACGCCCAGCGTAATGTCCCTATCCAGCCCCTTTTTTTTTGGTTTAAAAATCTATTAATGCTGCCATATTTTGTTGGTTTTGTGTTTTTGTGTTAATATGTGCAGATTATGGCTCAAAGGGCACAAAGAACCAACCCTCCCGAGGATGTGACCGATCATCGCTTTTTACAATTTCCGCAAACACTGAGCGATGCTACCAGGGCGCGTTATAGCACTAACTTGAGCCTGCTTCTCACAAAGGAGATTGATATTGCACCCTCTTTCGACTGGGAGTTGGCTACCAGGACTGGACTTGCTGCATTGATCCAGGAATTTTTGCAATACACACACTCGGACGCGAGTGGTGTGGAATTGTTTGTGTGTCAGGGATGGGCGCGTTTGTTCAGGATCCAAGAATCGGTATATCGGGAGTTTTTGCTGGAGTTCTATGCTACAGTTTCCTATGATCCTAGGAAGGCACTCGATGACAGGACAGCCTTTGCTTTCAGACTGGGAGGAGTGAGCCGGGAATGCAGTGTGATAGAGCTTGCGACTCGGGTGGGTATTTACACAGCCGACGAGACGAGGAGTGTCCACTTCCCGACATTCCTTGCTCACTGTCTCACGGACCGGCCGGAGGACTATAATGAGAACACCTTTTGGGCCGAGATTATGGGAGGAGTTTATACACCATCTACCGCTCGAGGGGGGATGATTCGGTCTACTACATACCGAATGTTGCACCGGTTGATTTCTATGTCTCTCACGCATCACAAGAATAGTGAGAGAGTGCCTTCGATGGACCTGTATTTCCTATGGGCGCTAGTTACTCCAGGGAGGCACCTGAACCTTCCCGTCGCGTTAGCTGCGTATTTGGGACGGAGGGCCAGTGGACTTCGGGGATATAGCCCGATATGCGGAGGGCATTTTATCACACGATTAGCTCGATCATATTAGTTGATGACACGTGAGATCACGAGATCGATGGTGTTTCTCGACATGAGGCCGATGAGTCTTCAGCTATTGGAGTCGATGCGCGTATTAGAGCGGGGTTGAGATGGTGTTTTGAGGGTTCGAGCAGATGATGTGGCGGATGAGGAGGGTGCCGCCGAGCCACAGCCGAGACGGGTCCCGCGGCGTAGACCTGCTCCTCAGGGAGCGCAGCAGGAACCTGAGCCGGAGATCGATATGCGCTACTTAGCTCAGGGCGTTGATCGTCTTGACATGAGGGTCCAGAACCTTAGCGAGTATGTTGCACATGTGGACGCGCAACAGCGGTGGCAAGGGAATGCATTGAATGCATTCTTTGCCCATCAGGGATTTCAGTATTCGGTTCCCTTTCCACCACCATTCCAGTCACGATTTGATGGGGCCGGTACTTCTGGGACACAGCCACATGATGATGGAGATGACGAGTGATCCTTTTGATTTTCTTTATTTGTTTTGTGTTATTTTTAGTTTAGTAGTATTTGGTCTGTAATTAAACTTTGATTTAGTTTGTTTTACTTTTGTTTTCCATGTTGATGCTCTATGGTTGTTTAGATTTATGCAGAATATTCGCCCTTAGGAAGCTGGCAGTAAGTTCAGCAGCTAGGTCCGACTGTTGCTAGAGAGAGCCATGTGAGAGTTCGAAGATTATAGTCAAGACCCACAATTTGTCATAAGTGTGGGGTGCATTTTTATTAGAGTTGTATTTCGATGCAAGGAAGAAATATCGTTCCGACTGCCACGACGTGGTTGACACTTTCCCACGTCATGGTTATTATACATTGCATCTAATTGCAATATTTTGCACCACATTTTCGAAGATGGCGGTCTTGATTTTATTTTTCGGCAAATTTAGAAGCAGCAGTTCCAGTTTTCAGTTTTACAGCAATATTTAAAGCAACCTGTAGCAGCCCCATTCGATCTCGCCACAACTACCCAGGGGAGTCTGTTCTTTTTTTCTCTTTTTTTTTATGTTCTTAATTTGTTTTAGCATACAATGAGGGCATTGTATGAAATAAGTGTGGGGTAGGGGGTCAGTAAAAGTAAATTATAAAAATGAAATAATAGTTGGAAATTGCTAGATTTAGGGAAATTTAAAAATTTAAAAGAAAACTTGAAATAATAGTTTAATTTAGAAAAATCTAGTGATAATTTAAAATTTTGCTAATATTGTATGAGATGATCCGATGAGAACTCAAATGTTTAGTTGAGCCAATATACGTTATAGTGCATTTGTGGCTTCCCTTATTTTAGTGAAATCATGTAACAAAAACATAACCCCGCTCGGTTTGAAGGATGCAATATGTTTAGCAGCCTAAACCTGAAATGTATCCAGGAAAATTATTATCGTTAACCAATAAAGGTTGAGGTTGAGTGCCTCTGCTTAAGCATGTAGGTTTTGAGCGAAAAAAGAGAGGTATATGTAAAAAAAAAAATAAAAAAAAATAAAAAAAGAGAGAGAGAGAGAGAGAGAGAGAGAGAGAGAGAATTACGAAAAAGTTTGAAGAATTTTGGAGCAAATAAAGCGAAGATCAAAAGATCAAAATTCTGAAGAAATCCAAAAAGTTGAAGATACCAGAAATCAATTCAAATAAGGTGTTGAATTCAAAGAAATCGAAGATCAAAATGTCAGAGAAATGAAGAATTCAAAGAAAGCTCCATAGTGGTATCGGAAAATTGTAATTCTAGATTATGTATGCTTAGGTTGCTCAACTAAAAATACCTTGAGGTTAGGAGGTTTTCTGCGGATGGATTCGGAGGGTTGCATAAAATGAGCATTGTTCGGAAAAAGTGGGCAAGTGTTTATGAAGATTGTGAGTATTTAAAGTATGCGGGGGTACTTAGGAAAATTTTAGACACAAATGCATGCGTTGAGGTCTTGGCATAATGGCTGAGTTTTAAATGGATTGTTTAGTGAGATATTGGTAAAATAAAAGTAAATTTGCTTGGGAGCAAGCAAAGGTTAAGTGTGGGGTATTTTGATATGTGTATTTTTATATATATTGTTATGCACTTTATCTTAATATTTTGGCCTTATTCATTCTATTTTAGAACTAAAGAGTATTCATAATAGTTTGAATTATGTTTTGCAGCTATTTGTTGTCGATAAAGCACAAAGGAAAAGACTGAAGCGGAAACCGGGTTTAGAAGCTAAAAGAAAGAAAAGAATGTTGAGGAAGCGAGTACGCCCCGCGTACCTTAAGGTTACGCCCCGCGTACACGCTTGCACCGGATAGACTTGATCGCGTGATTATCCAGAGTACGCGCTGCGTAATCCTAAGTACGCCCAGCGTACTTAGGTCGGCCACAAAGATTATAAATGTCGATTTTTAGCTAACCAGGAGGGGGGATTCGACTTCTAACCTAATTTAGTCGACAATTAACTTCTGTTAAAGCCGTTTTGAGGGTCTAGAAGGCGGCCGGAAGGCCGTTAAGCTAACGGGAGCAGAGATCTGAAGGATTGGAGAGCGGATACATGTCGGTAATCATATGGATTGCTAACGTGACCATGTTTAGCACTTCCTTATGGTACTTTTTGTATTTAGTTTCTGATTTGGGTGTAAAAACCTTTTATTTTGTGTTTACGATTGAATGAAGTTTTGATTCTTAGACTAATTGTTATGTTAAATAATTTATTTGTGTTTAATTTATCTTGCCAAGCTTGTTCAGAGATCCTCATGTGTTAATGATGATTATTTGCTGTTAATTGTTAAGTGAATTAAGTTGTATGAACACCTGCTTGATTTGCTTGTCTCTTATGATTTTTGATGACCATTGAGATTATAAGACTAGAAATAACGAATGTGAAACTAGGATTAACTTGGGAATAAGTAAGTTAATGTGTGAGCCTTGTTTGATGACCATCAACAAGAGGTTAATTAAATGTTTGAATTAACTATATTTACAAGTCTTGCTTGATACGAACTGAACACTAGGAAGCATGTTAGTTTAATCAATTGATCACTGTTTGAATTGACTTGTTTGCTAAAGGATTAGTTATAGTGAACATGAATCTAATCAATTTAGGAATCGGTGAACATGAATAAATGAATTTGTGTATGCAATTGTTTCTGTTTTCAAGGTGGAATTTGTCTAAACCAAAGTACCTAAAGAGATTTGTTATCCTGTTAGTTTATCGAGGATGGGTAATTAATTATTAGTTTGAGATTTATTAAATTATGTCTGTTATTCTTTCCGTGTGACCTGTAACCTATAATTAAATATTTTAAATTAATTCACCACCGTTCCCTGTGATCGACACCCGACTTACCTAAGCTATATTGTAATCTGACTAGGTACACTGCCTATAAGTGCATAGTTAGTCTAAGTTTGTTAGGTTATAAATATTAAAATTAGTGGGTACTTTTGTGCACATCATGCACCTAACTTACTAATTATCTAACTCTAACTTACTATTATTGTTGAGCTTTTTAGATCCTTTGAGATAAACTATCCCGCAACTATACTTATTCTAACGTTTGTTCAAGTGTGTCTCAAGTTTTTCTCTCAACACAAATACAACAAGGAACCTATGATGCTTCGATATGTCTTCAAACCAACTGTAGGGTTATCCATTAGTTACACATCGAAGTTCTTATGAACAAGTTTTCATCCCAAAGTGCTCAAGCATGTTCTTCATATAATTTTATTGATTTATAAAAATTCCTTATTTGCTTTGTTGAATGTTTTATCGCGAAAAGTTATTAATCTTACCCATCATACTCATCTCAAACTAACTTTTCATCAATTCATCAAACTCCTTTGAAAATGAAGGGTCAGTAGAACCAAAAATTATATCATCGATATAAATTTGAACAACCATAAGATGATCCCAAACTTACATACCAAGCATGAGGTGCTTGTTTTAACCCATAAACAGTTTTCCCAAGGATATAACAATGATTAGGAAACTTATCATTCACAAATCCAGGTGGTTGTTCAACATAGACAGTCACTTCGAGTACACAATTGAGGAATCCACACTTCACGTCCATTAGGTACACATCAAAGTTCTTGTGAGCTGCATAAGCAAGAAAAAAATGCATTGCTTCGAGTCTTGAGACTGGAGCAAAGGTTTCATCCTAAGCAATTCCTTCTTGTTGAAAATAACCTTTTACAATTAATCTTTCCTTATTGTGAACCACATAACCTTTTTATCAACTTTGTTTTTGAAAATCCATTTTAAAACAACCACAAAAACAATTTTCTGGTTAAGGAATTAACCTCTGAACTTTGTTTCTTTTATATTCGGCCAATTTAGATTGCATTGCACCAACCCAATCAGGATGTTCTAATGCACTCTTGACTGTTTTTTGTTCAATTTTAGAAATAAAAACATTAAACATGCAATACTCCTGGTGAACATTAAGAACTTACTTTCTTGCTTTAACAGGTGCACTTGTTAATACATCAGAATTAGGATTACCAAGAATTTGTTCTTTAGGATGATCACAAGTCTTTTTATCCATAGGAAGAAATGATGGATCAAAATCCACATGAGGACCCTCAAATACTTCTACGATTTCTGAAAATTCTTCTACAAAAGATAAATTATCATAAATGTTATCATTTGCATTACCTGCACCTGCATTATCATCTTCGATTTATGTTCGACTTGGATCCCTATAAATACATTGATTTGCTATGCGTTTCTCCCCCCTCAACACCAACATTCGAAGGAAATGGCTCCCCTCGACTTGAGGTTGGGTTATCAAGTGCTCCCCTTCAACTTAACTAGATGTCAAAGTTTAACCCTCTTCGACATAAGCTCTTGGTGTCGAAGATGAATATTCATCTATATGTCCATTAGTAATTGTTGAGTCATCAGAATGTTTCGATTCATCAGGTACTTGATTGTCTTTGATATTAACCTCAACATCAATTGCTCTATCCGGAATACCAAAAACCAAATCAAAGTCAATATTAAAAGTAAACATTTGTTCAGAATCCTCATTGGAAACAGAAAAAAATGGTTTATGAGGAAATTCATGTTTGACTCTCTTAACATAGTAATCACCGAATGTTATATTAAAAGTTTCTTCAACCCTTTGCGTTCGTTTGTTCATCACCCTATATGCCACAAAATTTTGAGAATATCCAAGAAAGATGCCTTCATCAGCCTTCGTCAGAAACTTCGAAAGATTATCTTTTAGATTCATGATAAAGCATTTGCAACCAAAAAACATGGAAAAATTTGACATTAGGTTTCCTTCTGTAAATGATTTTATAACGTGTGATGTTCAATCTTAGATGAATGAATGAACAATTTTGTGTCAAACAAGATGTAGAAATTGTTTTTACCCAAAATTGTTTAGGTAAGTTTGCGTAACTATGATTAGTTCTAGCAGATTCATAAAAATATTGATTTCTCCATTCAAAAACACCATTTTGTTGTGGTGTGTAAGGAGACAAAAAATTATGAGAAATTCCAAGATTCATCAAGACTGAACCAAGAACTTGATTCTTGAATTCTGTTCCACTATTGCTTTTGATACAACAAACTTTTTCTTCAAACTCATTTCAATGCTTTTGATGAAATCAATCATCATTGAGCAGTCTGAGATTTCTGTCTAAGAAAAGTAACCCAAGTGAAGCGTGAAAATCATTTATAAAAACAAGAATGTACTTCTTCTCACTCAATAGTCGAAGGTACACACAAGTTAATGTGTAGAAATTCTAATGGTTCAATGATCTTCGAGTCGATAACTATAGGATGACCTTGTTGATGATGTTTTCCTTGATCACAAGCTGCACATAAACAACCGTTATCAAATTCTAGAACAAGTAAACCTAGAACAATATCATTTATAACAAGTTTATTCAAAATTTTGAAATTAAGATGAGAAATCCTTCGATCCCAAAGCCAACTGAGATTAGAAGTAACCCTCGATAATAAGAAAACAGAGGGTATACCAAATAATTGTTTTATGTCCATTGTGAACATATCTCCCTTCCTTTTTAACTATAACAAGACTTCCTTCGATTCTTTATTTGAAATAATGTGACATCCCCAAATTTATGGTCATTTTAAAAAATTTATTTATGCCTATTTTAAAACATATTATTTCTTTTACTGTGGAATTGGTCGCAAAAACATTATTTCAGTGTGAGATAATATTAACATTAAACATTTCCAAAGAAACATTCAATGTTGATATTCTTTGAAAACTTTAGATGTTATAACTGATACAAAACATAAACATAAATACACCTTACTTTAATTTACACTAATGATCTACATCTCCATTAATCTCTCAGTGTAATGCATCTTCGCATCGATACCTATAATACAAATTAACTAAGTGTGTCAGGTTGGGAAACCTGGTTAGATACATAGGGTTTTCAAATCGCAATGTTATAATCTTTAATTATATATTCTTCATCATTCAAATAACCCCATTACCCCATTCTCAATATATATTTTGGGTAAGCATGGTAGTATAAAAGTACTTGAATTGGCATGGTAGTACAAAAGTACTTAGATAGGCACAGCAGTATAATAGTACTTGGATAAGCACAGCAGTACAAAAGTAACTGAGTTGATGTGTTCAATAAAGTTCTACGTCAGACGAATTAGAGATCGAGAAACAAACTGTTGGACAATAATATGACTATGTTCCATGTAATTTTCCACACGATATCTTGAGAATGGAGAACTATATGATCCCTTATCTAAAAGACGTGTCATAGCTCGATAGTGGCTTTTGAGAGCTACGATTGCTAATCGGATTTTTAAGTCGTAATTGGATCTATAGTTATTAGACTTATCCAAGTAGGAGACTATTGGATTAGTGTCTAAGTCCATAACTATATTTGGTATTTACATGACCTGGTTGTAGCATGGTCCTTTTGGGTTTCCTTCACTGGAGCAACTTGACTAGATGATTAATGGAGAAAGAGGTTATTATGGTTTATTAATATATTATACGAATAATATATTAAAGAAGAAATCATATTTGTTTAATTAATATTGGTCAAGAATTAATTTTGTTAACAAAAGAGATTTATTAAACTTTGGGGACTGAAGTGTAATTATTGGATAGTTGCAAAGTAGATTAAGAAACCCTAGGGATAGGGTGGACAAAATCCTTATAGATAGGCCATAAGATTTCTTCCAAGGTAGGGATCCAGAAGATTCTTATGGGCTGCTTGGTGGCTAAGTAACCGGATAAGGACTCTAACTGAAACCCTAATCTCACACATATATAAAGTGTTGGGTTTTGAGCAATCTAACACTTCCTAAGTGTGCATGCAACCCTAATAAACCTTGGATCTATGTTTGTCTAAATACATGCAAAATAATAATTTTCCAAGGTTTATAACCTATCTAACATGGCATGGGGAACATTTCAACATAAAAGAGTTAGAAGAGATTACATACCTTTTGGTGAGTTTGGTTCTAAGGAGTTTGAGGGCCAAGCACCAATAGTGTGAATGCCTCAAATGGAATCACAAACACCACAAACTCTTGGAAAACTTTGAGAGAGTATACACACTCTTGTATTTTCGGCCACACACATGCACACACACACACACACTAGTTCACTAGTTTTCTCTTTTAGGTTTCATTTCATGCTCCATAAGCATGCTTATATAGTGTGCATGGTTAGGGTGAAACCCTAATAACCCATGTCTTTTCCTTTTCCAAGGATCCATGGGTTAAAAGCTCCATGGATCATCCATGGACTTCCACATAAGCCTAGCCCATTAACAAATGAGTATTAGCCCACACTATATAAAACAAATAGCCCATAATTTAATTAGTATTCCTTTTAATCTCTAAATTAATTCATAATTAATTTAAGACTAAAAACTAATTAAATAACGTAATTTCATATTAATATATTATAACCCATAATATATTAATAAACATATGTGTATAACTCTCATAAAATTATCCATAATAATTTGGATGAGATGCAACCCAAATGGACCATGCCGGTCGGGTCAAGTATATACCAAATAAGTTATGGACTTAGACACCTTATCCAACATAAAGGACCCCTTATGCTTCATATTTTGGCTACCACTTGAACCCTAGAGATCCAAGAGCCGATTTTGAGCCTTTCCCCTCTCTCCAAGATCTTCCAACTTGCTTTGGTGTTTGTGATTCATTCGAGGCATCGCATTTGAGGTGCTAGGTTCTTATAAGCCAAAGATCTTCAAGAAACAATCAAAGGCATCATCTAAACTCTTCATTAGATGTAGATTTCGATTTTATTGTATGATAGATTACAGTTTTCAAGCCTTGGACAATTATTCATGTAAAAATAGAAAAACTACATCCAAGCAATTAGGGTTTACATGAACACCATATGAATGTTGTTTTGCTCATAACCCAACAATGGATACCCGAGAGAAGGTTAAGGCGATAGTTGATGATGTACCAGTAGTACAAGAGTACCAGAATGTATTCCCGGGGGAATTACCTGGGATACCTCTGAAGAGACAGGTTGAGTTTAGTATTGACCTGGTTCTTGGTGCAGCACCGATAGCCAAGGCATCATATTAGTTGGCTCCTCCCAAGATGCAGGAGTTGTCTACACAGTTGCAAGAGCCTCTAGACAAGGGTTTTATCACATCGAGAAGTTCACCGTGGGGATCCCTGATCCTATTTGTGAAGAAGAAGGACGGGTCACATCACATGTGCATAGACTACCGGGAGATGAACAAGTTAATGGTAAAGAACTGCTACCCACTTCTAAGGATAGATGATTTGTTTGACTAGCTTCAGGGAGCATCTTGGTTCTCCAAGATTGATTTACGGTCAGGGTATCACCAGATGTGAGTCAAGGATGATGATGTGCAGAATACCGCCTTTAGGACTCGCTATGTTCATTATGATTTTGTGGTGATTCCGTTTGGGCTCACCAATGCTCTAGTCGCGTTCATGGACCTCATGAACCGCGTGTGCATACCGATGTTGGATCGGTTTGTCATAGTATTCATTGATGACATCTTGGTTTCCTCCAAGACCTAGGAGCAGCATGAGGAGCACCTAAGAGAGGTGTCGAAGACACTGAGGAGGGAGAGACTTTTTGCAAATTTCTCCAAGTGTGAATTCTGGTTGCACGAGGTGCAGTTCCTTGGGTATCTCGTCAACCAAAAGGGTATTCTGGTCGATCCGGCCAAGATAGAGGCCATGATGCAGTGGGAGATTATGAGGTCTCCAATTGAGATTCGGAGTTTCCTGGGTCTGGTAGGGTATTACAAGAGATTTTTTCAGGACTTCTCTAACATTGCAGTTCCGTTGACCTGACTGACCAAGAAGTCAGTGGTTTTTCATTGGCGACCTGAGCAACAGGCAGCCTTTGAGATGCTCAGGCAGCGGTTGTGCGAGGCACCGATTCTCACTCTACCAGAGGTAGTAGATGACTTCATAGTCTATTGTGATTCTTAGATCAAAGGCATGGGAGCAGTGTTGATGCAACTGGGTCATGTGATAGCTTATGCCTCGAGACAGTTGAATCCCCACGAGGCTAACTATCCGACATACGATTTAGAGTTGGGCGTTGTGGTAGTCGACCTCAAGATTTGGCGACACTACCTCTATGGGGTCCGTTGTACCATTTACACAGATCTCAAGAGTTTGAGGTACCTCATGGATCAGCCAAATCCGGACATGAGGCAACGTCAGTGGTTAGATATGGTGAAGGATTATGATTGTGAGATCTTTTACCACCCGGGCAAGGCCAACGTAGTGGATAACGGTCTGAGCCGCAAGGCGATAGCGACCTTGATCTGAGAAATCAGTTTGAGGATGATAGTGATTACTCCATTACTGGAGCAGATCCGAGAGGCGCGGATTGAGTGCCTGAAGGAGGAGTTCCAGAAGTGTAAGCGGATTATAGGCCAAGTGGCCTCCTTTGATTATGACATACGTGGGTTGTTGACCCTCCATGGGAGGTTCTAGGTACCCTACTTGGGAGGAGTACATCAAATACTGATGGATGAGGCCCACAAGTCCAGGTTCTCTATCCATCCCGATGCGACGAAGATAAACAGAGATCTTCGACCTAATTACTGGTGACCCTGTATGAAGCGGGATGTAGCTTGGTACATGGAGAGATGCCTGACATGTAGGAAGGTCAAGGCAGAGCACCAGAGGCCTCACGGAAAGATGCAGCCGTTAGACATCCCCGTGTGGAAATGGGAGGACATTACTATGGATTTTATCAATAATCTTCCCCAGACCGCAGGTGGGGTTGATGTGATTTGGGTCATCGTGGATCGGTTAACCAAGAGCTCCCACTTCATACCAATCTAGGACAGCATCTCGGATGAGAAATTGGCCGAGATTTACGTGAGAGAGGTGGTGACACGACATGGGGTGCCTGTCTCGGTGGTGTCAGACCGAGATGTTCGTTTTACTTCCAGATTTTGGAAGCAGATTCACGACGAGATGGGTACTCATCTCCATTTCAGCACCGCTTTCCACCCCCAGGCAGACAGACAGAGCGAGAGGAAAATTCAGACTCTCGAGGACATGCATCGAGCATGAGTTTTGGATTTCGGTGGTAGTTGGGATACGTATCTTCCGTTAGTGGAATTTTCGTATAACAACAATTACCACACCATAATAGACCAGCCTCACTTCGAGATGCTCTACGGGAGGAAGTATAGGAGCCCAATCTGTTAGGGTGAGGTCGGTCAGAGGTTCATGGGGAGTACGGAGGTAGTACTCAAGACCACAGAGCGGATCCAGCAAGTCTGAAGCAGGCACCAGACTGCTCAGAGTCGGCAGATGAGTTACACCGACAAGCGGTGCTTGGACTTGGACTTTCGGGAGGGCGATATGGTCCTACTGAAGGTGTCACCCTGGAAGGGTATCATACGGTTCTGGAAACGTGGCAAGTTGGGCCCCACGTATATCGACCCCTTCAGAGTTATAGCTCGGGTGGGCAAGGTAGCGTACAAACTGGATCTTCCCGTCGATCTCATCTAGATCCATAGCACTTTCATGTTTCCCAGCTACAGAAGTGCTTATTGGGTGACACGGCAGTTGTACCCTTAGAGGATATTCAAGTTAATGATAGCCTGAATTATATTGAGAGACCGGTGGCGATTCTGGATCGCAAGACAAAAGAGCTGAGGAACAAGAGGGTCGAGCTAGTGAAGGTGTAGTGGTAGCACCGCAAGGGCATAGAGTGGACTTAGGAGCCCAAGGAGGAGATGATGGAGCACTACCCAGAGTTGTTTTCAGACGTAGTAGACTTCGAGGATGAAGTCTAAGACAAGTGGGGGAGAATTGTAACGTCCCATTCCTGGTACGCATTTAATCTATTTAAGTATTTTTTTAAGAGCTACTCGACAAGTTGGTAGCCCTAACTCATCGAGTGGATGCCATATTGGTTGCGGGTTTTAAGTGATCTACTCGACGAGTCGAAAGCCTTGACTTGACGAGTAGGTTCGTCAGGAGGAAACCCTAATCCTTAGGGTGTGCACCCTATTTAAGCATCATATCAGGTCTTCACCCCAGCCTCCATCACCTCCACAGCCCAATCTCGAAACCCTAATTCACCTTGTGTGTTATTGAGCTATTTCTTTCCATTTTGAGTGTTATTGTGCCTTTTGAAGCTTGTGCAAGAAGAAGAAGAAGAAAGAATCCTCAAAAGGAAAGAAGTAGATCCAAGAATTACACTCCCATTTGCTACAATTTTTGGTAATCAAGTCTCTAACTTGATCATTCTCCTCTTAGATCTATTTGTTTCCATTTTACGAAGGTTTTGGTTCAAGAACCTTGATTCTTAGGATTGGGACGTCCCTAGTGACTTATATCTCAGATCTAGAGTCTAGGAAGGATTCCATGGCATAAAGGTGCAAACTTTATGACCATGGAAGCCCCATGCAAGCTTATATGCCAGAACATGGCCTTTTTAGCCCTAAAAGATCATGCATACAAGGAAATCTTGGGACTTTACGTGTCCAACAAATGATATCAGCCTAGATCTAGTATATTGTGCCTTGGTTTAGGAAGTTATGGCTTATGCATCAAGATTTATGTCTTAAAGTAGTTAGGGTTTGGGTTAAACCCAAACTGAATCACTAAGGACGGGTAAAGTTGGAAACTTTACCCTTAAGAGTGTATGCCCAGTATTAGAAGAAGTTTGGAGCATAGATCTGAAGGTAGGAGCTTAATCCTTTAGGATGGATCCTTCAGACAGGGCAAATCGGCGAGTCCAGGCAAGGTATCGACGATTTGAAGCGGGTTGTCCTGATGATTATGACAGGAAGAACTCGACGAGTCTATAAGGGACTCGACGAGTTAACTCAGTCAACCATGAGTTAAGCATTACACGAACTCGCCGATTTAGGAGATAACTCGACGAGTTGGGTTGACTGGGAGTTGACCTTGATTTTAACTTTGACCAGCACGTTGACTTTGACCACGGGTAAAATGGTCATTTTACCCTAAGGTGGATTATCATGTTTTGACTAAGTATTATTGTGATTTTGATAGTCGGGGAAACGTTGGAGCAGTTATCAGATATTCCTCACCGCGAGAACTCACAGACAGCATTGTGCGGTGATTTTTCCTCCAGTAGGAATGGAATGAAGGCACCAATGTCGGCCTGTTTATGTATGTAGAGTATGTCGAACGTCGGTTCGATGTCGAGGTTAGCCCGATGCAGATTATATGTTTCTGGACTTCGGTCCAATGTCGAGGTGGTCTCGAGAAGAGTATATGCATGCTTGATGTGTTTGTGATTCATGCATGTTATGTGTTACGTGTTCCGGGGCAAGCCCAATGTATGTTAGTTAGATGTTATATGTTATGTTATTTGTTATGTGTTCCGGGGCAAGCCCGATGCATGTTAGTTATATGTGATATGTATGTTATGTGTATTATATATGATATGTTGTGTATGTGTCGGGGTAAGCCTGATGTCGAGGTGAGCTCGATGCCAGACGTAGTTTGATGTCAGGGTGAGCCCGATGTCGGGCAAGAGTCCAATGCCAGGTTCATCTCGATGCAGCTGGGCGGTGTCCCATAGTTGTATTATCTGTTATTTGATATATGTGTATGGTATGTGGTAGTTTGGGGAGCTCACTAAGCTTCGTGCTTACAGTTTTCAGTTTGGTTTCAGGTACTTCAGCGAACAAAGGGAAGGGTTCGGGGTGATCGCATCGCACACACCACAATTTCTAGCATGGGATATTTACTTTGATATGTGATACATGTTTTGATACATTGACAGATTTTTATGATGTTGCGAGTTACCTGACTTATGTTTTGATGTGAAGTTTGATAGTTTTGGTTTTCGGTAATGATTTAAAACGAAGTTTTTGGGTTGTATTTTTGGGATATTTCATCTTATTTTAAAAATAAGTTTCAAGATACGATTTGTAGTTACTAGAGTATGACTCTAAAACTTGATTGGAACAAAGTATGACTTATCTATGATCGAACCATTTCCCAAAATGTTCGATTCCACTTCTTAGTCATACAATTGTACTAAGATGTTCTTGGAGAGTCAATTATGATACAATTTCACAATTACTAAGATGATCATAAAACATGATACTAAAGTACTCTCCCTCCCTTTCAGATAGGAGAAACTTTTATCTTTCTACCTAATAGATTCTTCCTATTCGTTCTGCTACTTTTTTGAATTTTTTTTCAAATTATCAGAATTATGCTTAATCTTATAAATACAACCATATGTACTGAAACATTATTAAATCATGAAAAATAAAGTTATTGTCCTTTGTGGTGGATATAAATAGTCCATATCAACATGTACTAGATCCATTAGTCCTTCATTTGACTCACATAAACATGTAGTCAATGAATTAGTCATAATTTTCCAACGAACAAGATTCTCATATGATATACAATGCGATTTGTATAACACCAAGTATCTGTCCAGTTGGTAATGAGATTTCTTTTCACATGGTCAATTATTATAATAACACAAACGATATCATAAGAATCAAATCCATAATTAATATTGCTAATATTAGAATTGTAACGAACACTTTCATAAATGCCATTGCAAGGATATATAAATAAAATGAGGCAACCAGATAAACCCAAAATTTCACTTTTATTAAAAATAAAAGAAAATTTAGAACTTTTCCTTACAACACATAAAATGAAAAACTTTGTTTCTAGACATCTCCTAAGAGTAATAGCAATCTATTAAATTATCCTAACTACTAAGTAGTATCTCCAAATTCTAATCATCGAACTATGTTATCGAAGTCCATCTGTTATGATCAAATTTAGCTCACTCTGCTTAAGCTTCCTTCTATCTCTTAGATATTGCAATAACATCCAAATGTGATTATCATATCATGTATTAAGAGTCTATGAATAGGAACTTGTTAAAACAATGGAGTTAGACAATGCATGTACCTTAAGTAGAGTCATACAACTTGGCTTCACTATCTCTGAGATCTTTCAAGTACTTTGGGAAGTTTCACAATCGATGTCCCTTCAATTGGTAATAGAAACATTTGGACTCTTTGGGGTTAACACATGGAACTATTCCAGCACTAGACTTTGTCTTTACCATACAATCAAACTGTTTGACCTTGGCCGACCCCTTTCCATTGGGAAGAGAAATCTTTTCTGGACCACCATTGTCACCATTGTTAATGTCCATGGAAACTTTGGAATTATACTCAATAAGCATTTCTACTTTAGATGTGTTATTAAGCATTTCTGCTTCAGCAACAATCAACATTCGGGTCAGATCAATTAGGGTCACGTCGATATTCATCATATGAAAGCTCTCAATGAACTGTTCATATTACTTTGGAAGCGAAAGAAGAACCAAATCAATGGCTTGCTCCTTTGGGAAAAAGAAACTCATTCTATCCAACTTGTCAATTTACGATTTCATTTCCAGAATATGTGCACACACATAATTTCCATCTTGATGTCTATATGCTAATAGGGCTTGAGTAGCTTCGTATATTTCAACTCGAGGAAAACTCGACGTTGGGAGAGTCGCTGGAGGAGTAGGTGGAAGAGTTGAAAAAGCGTGATGTCTAGCTCCACCATTTACTGAATAAGAAAAAAACATTTTCACATTGATTAGAAAGTGAAAGATCATCTTCAAACGGAAGAGGAAAACCATTTCCAAAAGAATGAGGAATAGCATTATTGTCTTGTCTTGACGTCTATAAAGGGAGAAAAGAGATTTCAAGTTGGTTGATTTTAATCATTAATTATTAACCTATAATTTTTTTAAATTAAGGCTAGGATCCATATTTTTTATTCGAACTTTGAAGAGGGGTGTCGTAATCAAATTCGAATATATTTTAGGCATGTAAAGTTTTTACCAATTCCAATCTTATGAAACTCCTAGATATTATGAGATTCGACGATTCTTATCAATGGAATGTTTAATCTCGGATTGTGCTCTCACTTTGGTGACTATGATGCCGAGGATCACAAACGAGATGTGACTAACCATACAAATATGCTTGGCACTCTCGATGTCATTTTATTGTCTATCATTAATGTGTCGGTTAACCACACATGTTGCATTAGCAATGATAACTTTCAAGATGCCCATTATAACTCTTTATAGTCACTATTAGTGTGTCGGTTAACCACACGTAATCCACTAACTACATATACGAATTCACATTTTTCATAAAGTAACTAGATTTGCGGTTTAAAAGGTTCTAGTAATTTTAATAGCATTATACTTTTAATGAAAATTAGTGTCCTATCAAATCCGTTCAGCTAACGACCCTCCACCATACAAGAGAGCGGTGGATAAGAGTGTATACCTAATGGAGGTCATTTTATAGGCAGCTTCCTTAAACTCCCTTTATAGTATGGCTTCGTGAATGAGGCATACTAGCAATTTGACTGACTTTAGTCTTATACATATAGTAATAATTAAGCTTTTAATTTCACATATAGTATAAGGTGTATTTTAAACATTTTAAAATGCTACAGTTTTTATTTTAAATTTTGAAATTAATATTTAATTAATTAAATTTAAAATAAGTTAATAATGATTTAATCATTATCTTTTAATTAACAATGAATTAAATAAATTAAATCAATTAAGGATTATCTAATTAAATTAATCAAATAATTTTATCCTAATCCTTGCCCTTTAATTTCCGAAAATATCCTAATCCTTGCCCTTTAATATATTATTTTCATAACACATTAACAAACCATTTGTTTAATTTATTATTCACATAATAAATTAATTTCTCTCTCTATAAAATTTATTTTGTCCAATTACTAGGTATGAGAGCAACCCAAAAAGACTGTGCTACTATCAATTTAAGTATATAACAATTTTAGTTATGGGCTTAGACACCTAATCCAGCAACATCTCCCTATCCACTATGTGCCACGTTTCGACCTCTACATGGTTCATGATTTCACATTCTATAAGTGTGTATCGTGCACCTCACGCACACTGCACGAGGCGCAAATCGCGGATTTTGTAATTCCATAAATTTTTCATACCAACTCCATTTTTGACGTTCTATATATCCCCATAAATCTCTTGACAAGATCTACAACTTTTCTTTAGACTCCATAGCTAATTATGACTTTATTTTTAGTCCCTATTTTTATAAGAGTAAATGATTTTGCTAAAATCATAACTCTCACGTAGGGACTTTATTTTTTGCATTCTTTTTCTCAAAAATTTCATCTTATAGAGTACTATAATTATGCTTTTGGTGACTTTAGCTAAAATTCAACTATTCTCTTCGCATATTTTAGCGTCACACATTCCTTGTGCGCAGATGACTTTTATATCTTATAAAAATCATATATAATTCATACGGAGTCGGATTTCTACGAAATTTATATTTTCGGGATCTGGACGACGTGTACTTTCTATATATATATATATATATATATATATATATATATATGTGTGTGTGTGTGTGTGTGTGTGTGTATGTGTGTGTGTGTGCACTTATTTTTACGGCTTACGGATGATTCGGCTGATTTTTCCTAATTTTCTTTTTACGAAACTTATATCAAATCTTAAATGTCTAGCCCGAATTTGCGGGCATTACAAATAACACTTCCTTCTTCATCAATGAGAACTTGATTTCCAGTGCCAACTACCAACTAAGATACACTTATAAGTTTATGCTTCAAACCGTCGACATAAGCGACTATTAATAGTGAATTTCCCATTCGTAACCTTTTCATAACCCTTCACTTTGCACTTTTATTTGTTACCAAACTTCACAACTCCAACATTTTCTAATTGTCTAAAATCTTCGAGCTTCTCTTTCCTTCAAATCATAATATGCGAGTATCCACATCCAATGTATCAATTTTCGTCACATTGCTCATCACATAGAACCTATGATCATTCAGAGAGATTTAGGTCCCCAATGCTTTTTGGGTCCTTGGACATCAGTGTGAAAAGTTGTGTGCAGTGTAGAATTAAGAATCCAACTACAAACCTTTCTTTTGATTTTTTCAATTAAATCAACTTTATCAGATTTTGGCACAAAAAAAATATAATCATTCAATATCAAAACATTAACTTTAATTTTTCTCTTTTTCAACCTTACTTTTAAAAAATCAACTTTCTTGTGTGTTTTAACTTCTTTCCGTTTTGAAAACCTCGACAATGATTTTTGTGATGAACTACTTCCACTCATTGATTCATTCAAGTAATTCTCATAAGCATGTTTGACTTGTTCTTAAGAATACCCATTCGATTGAAATTTCTTTCCTTAACTTTCAAACCAATGATTGAAAATTTTTCATTTGATTTTTGCTTTTGAAAAATGAAAATTTTGATTTGTACAAAAAGGATGGATTTGGAAATCGTGGACCATCAAGTTTAAATGGTACATTTCTCTTCACAACAATTGTTGATTTTGAGGAACTTGTTTGCAAAAAAGATTTTTGTGATTTTTGTTGAAAAAGATTTTGATATCAATTTTGATATCCAAAACGAATCTTTTTGAAAATTATTATGATTTTGTAAGAAATTATTGTGAACACTTCTCTAATCATTATTTTGACTTTTATGAGTTTTCTCCATCGTTGAGTTTTTAACAACCTTTGACATTTGTGAAAAAACCATTTTGATTTATGTTTTCAACTCCTTTTTTGACACCTTTGTACAAAACTTTCAGAGATTCTTTTGAAAAATGAATTTTAGATTGTTATGAAAATTTCTTTTCTTGGGCTTGTGATGATTTTTGTTGTAATTTCTTTTCTTTCTGAAAATCTATTCTTTTCTTCCAAAAAATTTTGTTTTGAGCTTTGTTTTTGGAAATTTTTCCTTTTAAATCAGTTTTTTCAACATCACTTTAAAAGTTTGAGTCTTCACTTTGTGACATTTTTGAGCCTTTAATTCATCTAGTAAAGACTTATAACAACTTTTCTCGGACTTGTCTTCTACACTAGACTTGATAGTTTTCACAACCCAAACACCATTTTTGTTATTTTATTATCTTTAGAAAATGATTTTTAACTCTTTTAATACTGAAAAGTTTTTGATCTGTGATTAAAACCATTTTCATCAACATTTTGATTTAATTAAAAACCTTTATCAGTCAGTTTCAAATAATCATCTTTCAACAATTCATTCAACTTTGGATCAACTTTATCCCCATTTCTTTTTGTGAAAAAATATATAATTAATTAATTAAAATAAAAACTTGATTTAGAAACTTATTATTAAATTGTGGATAAATAATTGAATTATGTTCAAGAAAATGTTTCTTTTTTCTTTCAAAATGAGCTTCAATAACCCATGGACTTTTTTTCACTCGAATCATCCTCATTGTCAATTCCATTATTTGTTAGGTCTTTGACAATAACCGACTCTTGAGAATCATTAGTTTTGGTTGTCGAAGATAAATCATTGTTTAGCTTGGATTTTGAATAATCATTTTCTTCCCTTTTGGCAAAAAAATTGATTTTAATGATAGATAATTTTGAGCAATCTGCACATTCCTCTTTCTACATTTCACCAATATTTTCATAATCATCTTCGATATCAGCAAAATTTTGTTGAGTACTTTGTGTCGAAGTCTCAGTTTTGTTCAAAATTTTCATTGTTTGTTTTTAGACAAAGTATCATTCACAATATCAACCAAGTCATCAGCATCCAAAAAATCATCGATATTAACAATACCATAAGCATACGCATCATTTGGAACTTGATCATACTTAGCAGCCTTACTTTCATAATCATATGTAATCTCATCAACTAACTCTCGTTCAAAATTAATGAAAGGAAGTAGTTTACGGTGATGTTCCTTACAAATATCTGATGAATGATAAAGATTAGTAAGTTTGTCATACAAAACGTTTAAATGTGTACAATATATGTTTCGCTGTTTAACCAACAAACTATTATCCATTCCAAGGGAATTTCTATTAATCATGATATTAGTAATTTTCAAATCTAGGCTCTCAATCCTAGTTTTTTTCTCCTCGAAATTATTCCTGGATTCATAAATCAAAGCTTTATTTTTCTCTAAATCACCTACTCAGAGAAATCAACATATCATTCAAGTAAGAACATGTATTATCAAAATCAGGTAAAATAGTATTATAAGAATTTAAAGGAACATTAAGAGAGATAAGAAGATTACGTACCTTCTCATTCATGGGTGACTTTGAAATGGTTGATGATATGTGTATTTTTATATATATTTATGTATAACATATCTTAATATTTTAGCATTTATTATTATTATTTAGAATTAAAATAAACTTAATATGCTTTGAAATATTTAATTACAGTTAAAATGGGAGATGGAATGCAAAAGAAAGAGAATGGAGCTGAAAAGATGCAAAAAGGATATTGCGGGCAGATTGACCCATCTTCAGTGTTTCGGGTATATCTAATGACTCGTAAGTCCAATTGACAAGCTTCAAAATGTTCTGAAAACTAGACGAAATTTTCTACAACTTATGTGAGAGGGACTTTTGGCTAATTCGACACTTATCTTATCCAAAATCGGCCTTGAAGATGAAGCATAAAAGCTGGACGGAAATTCCCTCCAAGTTACTTATTCCCCAAGCACCACTTTCATTATTTTTATTTGCTTAATCCCTAAGCCACCATTAGTTTCCTTATTCCAATCCAACTCTAATATTCCATATAAATTCCATCTCCATCAACTATAAATACCCCATATCATTCCACCAATTGGAATAATCTATGATATTCCACTTCGACTTGTGCAACAAGAAAACTTCATAGTTGCCGTTTTGAGGGTCTAGGAGGTGGCCGGAAGGCCGTTAAGCTAACGGGAGCAGAGATCGGAAGGATTGGAGAGCGGATTCATGTCGGTAATCCTTTGGGCTGTTAACGTGACCATGATTAGCATTCCATTGTGTTACTATTCTGTATTTAGTTTCTGACTTGGGTGTAAAAACCTTTTACTTTGTGTTTATGATTGAATGAAGCTTTGATTATTAGACTAATTGCTATATTGAATAGTTTGTTTGTGTTTAATTTATCTCGCCAAGTTTGTTAAAAGATCCTTATGTATTAATGATGATTATTTTCTGTTAATTGTTAAGTGAATTGAGTTGTATGAACATATGCTTGATTGCTTGTCTCTTATGATTTTGATGACCATCGAGATTATAAGTCTAGAAATAACGAATGTGAAACTAGGATTAACATGGGAATAAGTAAGTTAATGTGTGAGCCTTGTTTGATGACCATCAACAAGAGGTTAATTGAATGTTTAATTTAGTTAACTATATTTACAAGTCTTGCTTGATACGAACTGAACACTAGGAAGCATGTTAGTTTAACCAATTGATCACTGTTTGAATTAACTTGTTTGCTAAAGGATTAGTTGTAGTGAACGCGAATCTAATCATTTTAGGAATCGGTGAACATGAATAAATGAATTTGTGTATGCAATTGTCTATGTTTTTAAAGTGTAATTTGTCTAAACCAAAGTACCTGAAGAGATTTGCTTTCCTGTTAGTTTATCGAGAGTTGTTAATTAATTGTTCGTTTGAGATTTATTAAACTACTTTATTTTTTCCGTGTGACTTGTAACCTATAATTAAATATTTTAAATTAATTCACCATCGTTCCTTGTGATCGACACCCGACTTACCTAAGCTATACTGTAATCTGACTAGGTACACTGCCTATAAGTGCATAGTTAGTCTAATTTTGTTAGGTTATAAATATTAAAATTAGTGGGTACTTTTGTGCACATCAGTTGACACAAAACATCTTCCTTTAATCAGTTCTTCTTTCTATTCACTTTCATCTTCACTCTTCTCCTTAAACTCCTAGAACATGCTCTTCACCTCAAAATGATCTCCATAATGCTTCGTATACAAAACCTCATGCATCGGATGACACATATCCTCATCATCAGAACTGTAAGACCAAATCTGATATGTGCCATCTTCTTCAGTTGAATTCTTAGCCACCAAAGAGAGATTCTTTGGCTTTTCTTGAAGCTTTTCAATTTTCATTGCACAGTAAGCTTCGTCTTTCACTTCTCCTTCCTCTCGTCTTGCTTCTCAACATGTAATCCCTTGTAAGATGATTATGTCTATTACAATAATTACAACTGTAACCAGAATATCCTTTTAGCTTTTTCTTAATCTTCTTATCTTCTTTCTTCTCTTCCACCTTTTCGACACTCTTTTGACCAACACCAGAATTTGATATAGACTTCTTAACTGAGTTGCTATTGAAGTTTCCACCAATTCGCTTCTTATAAAATTTCTTGACCATATTATTTGAATAATAATCCACAGCTTCGTCGTCGTAATTCATCAAAAGGCCTTCTTCAGTCTCATCTGCTTCACCATCAAAACACACTTCCTTCCCAGTGGTTTTCGAGACTAGTGCCAAAGGACTTCAAAAGTTCAATTTGCTATTTTCCTCTTCAATATCTTTCACCACCTACTAGTGAGCTTTAAGGATGTTGTAAAGATTCGACAGTGAATAGGTTTTGAAGTTCTCTTAGGTCTTGATCATCAGATAAATATTCTTCCATTCGTTTTTCAGCCCAAGAATGAAACTTATGTTGAACTCGAGAGTGGTACAAACAACATTATATTTGGTTCATTCGTAAATGAGCTCATTGAATCGATCGTAGTATGCTTCAATAGATTCATTTTCCTTTTTTTTGAAGTCGACTAACTCCGATAAGCATTGAGTCACCTAAATTTTCTTAGTTCTCTCATTTTCTTGGAATTTTTCCTTGACTGTTCCAAATCTCTTATGTAGTCTTGCAGCCATCAATGTAGTTACACACGCCCTATGGTAAAACTCCTCGTAACTCACGAATGCATCTTTTGTCATTAGTTTTTTGCTTGTTACCTTGAGCAATCATATCTTCTTATTCACCTGTCGTACCAACTGCTTGAAGACGATCATTACGATAAGCACCTTTTCAATCGATCTCCATAAATCTTCATCAATTCCATTAAGATAATCTTCCAGACAATCTCCCCCGTGATTGTAATATTCAAGAAGCAATATCAGCATCTTTTTTGAAGATCCAAGTAGATTAGAATAGTTCTTCAAGACGATCTGCCCACTAATCATAATATTCAGGAAGCAACTTCAGGATCTACGTGGAAGATCTAAGCAGATTATCATAGTTCATCATGGTGTTAACATTTAAATTCGTCATTAAATAGAGATGGAAAGAGGAGAAAGTTGAGGAGAAAGAAATCAGATACAAACAATTGATTAACAATTGCAGAATCGTTAAACCACAGTGATCTATCAAAGAATTAAATTTCACTTGCAGAAAGATTGAATCGGAACAAATGAATCAATAAGATGAAAAAGCGAAAGAGATTCTTCAATCAATATGTCGATTCCTGCTCTGATACCAATTGAAAAGATGTTAAATTAATCATAAAATGAAATCAGAGTTCAAACATACACAAAAAAATAAATAAAATCTGGTTTCAACTCATATTCATCTGGAGAGAGTACAGGTACATTTAAGAGAAATGAAGTACAATGCACAAGTTGCAAAAGTTACAAATGACTTAGGTACCTACACTATTTATAGTGTATTCGACGATTACAAAAAATATATTAGGACTTCGATATTAATATTGAATCTATAAATGTGCTTGATAAAATACATACACTACCTAAGTCATGTAGACCTTCAATATTGAAACAACATTCGCTACTAAATCACTTACCTAAGGCTTAGATATATCACAACAAATGTAACTCTACAAATCTTCCATGTCAATGTTTCATAATCACCACAATAGAGACAAAGGGTATCAAAAATTTTAATATTTTTTTTTAATTAATCTATTGATTTTTGACATTTTTCTCTATTGTAATTATTATTATTATTATTATTATTATTATTATTATTATTATTATTATTATTATTATTATATATATATATTAAAGTTGTTCACCAACATGAATAGTACATTGGCCAACAGTTTGGAAGAAAAGCCCCCCTATTTATGGGTGTACCTGAAATTCGTCTTCGCTTTTAAAGGGGGTCTTTTTGACATTATGTGTATTCTTTGTGAACATGTGTTGGCAATCTATCACCGCTTCCAGATCCTTCCACACCAATATGATATCTTGCGGATCTCATTCATCGACAACCTACTCCGCTTTTCTCTATACCGACCACTAGTCTAACTCCCCACCATCGCTACATCGGAAACCCTAAATTCGTTGTCATATTAAAGCCACATGTCTGCATGCTTCCTGATTCTAATTGTTGATGAGGCTTTACGCTTTTGTCGATAACCATTAGAAAACTTACCGACAGTCACAACAACACAAGCATGACCTCCTTCTTCCATATCTTTGGTGGAGGTGAGTATGCCTATGAAGGAGGTAAGGGAGAGAGGGTAACGGCAAAGATGACACCACTGAGGCCGGAGCAGAAGGTAATTGGCTTTGAATCAAGTCAGAACACATGAAATTAGGCAAGACACTATAAATTCCTTCTCGGTCTTCCTTAGACATATACGGATGTCGATCGATTCCATTCCTATCATCTTCTCTTTTAAGAGGCCACCTCTAACTAAACGTGCTCTTCCGGTGAAGTCGTCGTCGGTTTGAAGACGATTCGTACAATGGTTTTTTCAATTGTATGATTTCATTCCTGCATGTTCCATTTTTGGATTTTGACATTCTTTTAATCTTGATTTTATGTGATTTATAGGTTGTGGATTTTTATGGTTTAACAATCTATAAAATAGTACTCATTGTTTAGTTTTATGCTTTAAAAACCAAAATATATAAGGAAATAAAATGTTCTTTTTATATGTAATGGTGAATTTATGAATTGTGGTTAGTAATATTTTTTTTTCTTGAAATTGTGTTTCATGTGTCCTTTATTAATTACCATTCAATTGACCATATTTTTAAGTACTATTTTACTCATAACCTCTTTTTTGGATAGATGGGAACTTGAGCATATCTTAAAGTGAAGATTGGTAATTTTGTGGAAAGCCAACAGATCATGCAACTATCTTATTAGTGAAGGTATACATCATCATTTCTATAGCAGCCTTACTTTCATAATCATATGTAATCTCATCAACTAACTCTTGTTCAAAATTAATGAAAGGAAGTAGTTTACGGTGATGTTCCTTACAAATATCTAATTAATGATAAAGATTAGTAGGTTTGTCGTACAAACGTTTAAATGTGTTACAATATATGTTTCGTTGTTTAACCAACAAACTATTATCCATTCCAAGGGAATTTCTATTAATCATGATATTAGTAATTTTCGAATCTAGGCTCTCAATCCTAGTTTTTTTCTCCTCCAAATTGTTCCTGGATTCATAAATCAAAGCTTTATTTTTCTCTAAATCACTACTCAGAGAAATCAACATATCATTCAAGTAAGAACATGTATTATCAAAATCAGGTAAAATAGTATTATAAGAATTTAAAGGAACATTAAGAGAGATAAGAAGATTACGTACCTTCTCAGTCATGTGTGACTTTGAAATAGTTGACACAAAACATCTTCCTTCAATCAGTTCTTCTTTCTATTCACTTTCATCTTCACTCTTCCCCTTAAACTCCTAGAACATGCTCTTCACCTCAAAATGATCTCCATAATGCTTCGTATACAAAACCTCATGAGTCGGATGACACATATCCTCATCATCATAACTGTAAGACCAAATCTGATATGTGCCATCTTCTTCAGTTGAATTCTTAGCCACCAGAGAGAGATTCTTTGGCTTTTCTTGAAGCTCTTCGATTTTCATTGCATAGTAAGCTTCGTCTTTCACTTCTCCTTCCTCTCGTCTTGCTTCTTCAACATGTAATCCCTTGTAATATGATTATGTCTATTACAATAATTACAATTGTAACCAGAATATCCTTTTAGCTTCTTCTTAATCTTCTTTTCTTCTTTCTTCTCTTCCACCTTTTCGACACTCTTTTGACCAACACCAGAATTTGATAAAGACTTCTTAACTGAGTTGCTATTGAAGTTTCCACCAATTCGCTTCTTATAAAATTTCTTGACCATATTATTTGAATAATAATCCACAGCTTCGTCGTCATAATTCATCAAAAGACCTTCTTCAGTCTCATCTGCTTCGCCATCAAAACACACTTCCTTCCCAGTGGTTTTCGAGACTAGTGCCAAAGGACTTCAAAAGTTCAATTTGCTATTTTCCTCTTCAATATCTTTCACCTCCTACTCGTGAGCTTTAAGGATGTTGTAAAGATTCGACAGTGAATAGGTTTCGAAGTTCTCTTAGGTCTTGATCATCAGATAAATATTCTTCCATTCCTTTTTCAGCCCAAGAATGAAAGTTATGTTGAACTCGAGAGTGGTACAAACAACATTATATCTGGTTCATTCGTAAATGAGCTCATTGAACCGATCGTAGTATGCTTCAATAGATTCATTTTCCTTTTCTTTGAAGTCAACTAACTCCGATAAGCATTGAGTCACCTAAATTTTCTTAGTTCACTCATTTTCTTGGAATTTTTCCTTGAGTGTGTTCCAGATCTCTTATGTAGTCTTGCAGCCATCAATGTAGTTATACACGCCCTATGGTAAAACTCCTCGTAACTCACGAATGCATCTTTTGTCATTAGTTTTTTGCTTGTTACCTTGAGCAATCATATCTTCTTATTCACCTGTCGTACCAACTGCTTGAAGATGATCATTACGATAAGTACCTTTTTAATCGATCTCTATAAATCTTCATCAATTCCATTAAGATAATCTTACAGACAATCTCCCCCGTGATCATAATATTCAAGAAGCAACATCAGGATCTTTTTTGAAGATCCAAGTAGATTAGAATAGTACTTCAAGACGATCTGCCCACTAATCATAATATTCAGGAAGCAACTTCAGGATCTACGTGCAAGATCTAAGTAGATTATCATAGTTCATCATGGTGTTAACATTTAAATTCGCCATTAAATAGAGATGGAAAGAGGATAAAGTTGAAGAGAAAGAAATCAGATACAAACAATTGATTAACGATCGCAAAATCGTTAAACCACAGTGATCTATCAAATAATTAAATTTCACTTGCAGAAAGATTGAATCGGAACAAATGAATCAATAAGATGAAAAAGAGAAAGAGATTCTTCAATCAATATGTCGATTCCTGCTCTGATACCAATTGAAAAGACGTTAAATCAATCGTAAAATGAAATCAAAGTTCAAACATACACGAAAAATAAATAAAATCTGGTTTCAACTTATATTCATCCGGAGAGAGTACAGGTACATTTAAGAGAAATGAAGTACAATGCACAAGTTGCAAAAGTTACAAATGACTTAGGTACCTACACTATTTACAGTGTATTCGACGATTACAAAAAATATATTAGGACTTCGATATTAATATTGAATCTATAAATGTGCTTGATAAAATACATACACTACCTAAGTCATGTAGACCTTCAATATTGAAACAACATTCGCTACTAAATCACTTACCTAAGGCTTAGATATATCACAACAAATGTAACTCTGCAAATCTTCTATGTCAATGTTTCAGAATCACCACAATAGAGACAAAGGGTATCAAAAATTTTAATAATTTTATTTAATTAATCTATTGATTTTTGACATTTTTCTATATTGTAATTATTATTATTATTATTATTATTATTATTATTATTGTTGTTGTTGTTGTTATTATTATTATTATTATTATTATTATTATTATTATTATTATTATATATATTAAAGTTGTTCACCAACATGAATAGTGAACTGGCCAACAGTTTGGCAGAAAAGGCCCCCTATTTATGGGTGTACCTGCAATCCATCTTCGTTTTTACAGGGGGTCGTTTTCACATTATGTGTATTCTTTGTGAACATGTGTTGGCAATCTATCACCGCTTCCAGATCCTTCCACACCAATATGATATCTTGCGGATCTCATTCATCGACAACCTACTCCACTTTTCTCTATACCGACCACTAGTCTAACTCCCCACCACCGCTACATCGAAAACCCTAAATCCGTTGTCATATTAAAGCCACATGTCTGCCTGCTTCCTGATTCCAATTGTTGATGAGGCTTTACGCTTTTGTCGATGACCATTAGAAAACTAACCGACAATCACAACAACACAAGCATGACCTCCTTCTTCCATATCTTTGGTGGAGGTGAGTATGCCTATGAAGGAGGTAAGGTGTAACACCCCGAAATATCAAGAGTGGAGTTGAAGGGCTAAAATTGTAAATCTTGAAGGGCAACTCGGCGAGTCCGTGGATGGACTCGGCAATTAGGGTCGCGACTTTGGTCGCGTGTCAAGTGGCCTACTCGGCGAGTCCAAAGATGGACTCGGCGAGTAAGTGTTGAGTGGAGAAAACCCTAATTCTCGAGGTTGAGCCCTATATAAAGAACTTAACATCCATTTCTCTAGCCTCTTTACTCATCCTCAAGTCCAGAAACCCTTAGCATTCGTGTGTGTGTGTGTGGATCAAAGTGCATTTGGGAGCTTGAAGGGTATTTGTTGAAGAAATCTTGGGAATTTGGAGGCTTGGAGCAAGGGGCTTTGCTTGGATTCGAGTTTCATTGCAGTTGGGGGCGTTCTTTTGAGGTAATATCTTGTTCTTGGGCTGTTACTCATATGGATTCATCATTTTGGGGTTTGTGGGAGCTTATCTTGGTATGTTTTGGAGTTTAGAGGTTAGATCTGAGGTTGCTACCTCAGATCTGGAATGAGGAAGGTCTAGAGTGCATTAAAGTCCCTGTGTTTGAGAGCTTAGTGAAGCCATCATGTCCCAAACCCTAGCTCTAAAGTGTATAAGCCCTAGATCTCTTTGGATTCACGTAAAGGTTGCCACTTTACGTGATGGATGGGTTGTAGGAGGCTAGATCTATGTTTTGGATCAATTGCATGGCCTGGAACGCTTCTGTATGGATTCAGACCGGTGGTACTCGACGAGTCACAAGGGTGGACTCGACGAGTTGCTTGAAGATGAGCTGGAACTCGACGAGTTGGATGAACAACTCGGCGAGTAGGTTGAAGATAGCCTTAGACTCGGCGAGTCTTGTCGAAGAATCCCAATATTTTCTGGTTGAGTCGAGAATCGGTGAGTCAAGGGATGACTCGGTAAGTTGGGTGCGAGTGGACTCAGAGTTGTTGGACCCGGCGAGTCTCGGGGCGACTCGACGAGTCAGGTTGCAGATTGAGGGAAGTTCTGAGCTTGGGGACTTGGCAAGTCATCGGGTTGACTCGGCGAGTAGAGTCAGTCAGGGGTTAACTTTAACCGTTGTCCAGAGTTGACTAGTTTGACTTTGTAGTGTTAGTCAGCCAGGATCAAGGTGGTATTAAGTAGAGATATGCTTGTGTTGTAGGAGGACGATAGCTTGGGAGATCGAGCGCTAGTGATTCCGAGATACGCGAGGTGAGTCTTCTCACTATACTTTACCTTGAGTAGGTAACCAGAGTTATGTGACAGAGTACTTGTATGCTATGTATGTTATGTGTTGTACTGCATTATTTCTATGTGATTTATGTTGTGCATGTTTATAGAGTTAGAACCGTAAGGTTCACAGAGATAGAACCTGAGGGTTCACAGAGTTGGGTGCACGGACCCATAGAGTTATAGCCTCGAGTGGCTAATATGTGTTATATGTGGTATTTTGGGGAACTCACTAAGCTTTGTGCTTACAGTGTTGGATGATATTTGTTTCAGGAACTACTGACGATCGCGGGAAGGCGCCGGCTTGATCAGTACACACGCATGGGATTTATGATTTTGAGATCATGGGATTTTGTATTACTTGGATTGAATGATTAAATATGGCTGTTTTCTGAATATTAAATGAATTATGTTTTATAAAAATTTGAAAATTTTGTTTTGAAATTTACGGTGTTACATAAGGGAGAGAAGGTAACAGCAAAGATGACACCACTGAGGCCGGAGCAGAAGGTAATTGGCTTTGAATCAAGTCAGAACCCATGAAATTAGGGAAGACACTATAAATTCCTCCTCGGTCTTCCTTGGACATATAAGGATGTCGATTGATTCCATTCCTATCATCTTCTCTTTTAAGAGGCCACCTCTAACTAAACGTGCTCTTCCGGTGAAGTCATCGTCGGTTTGAAGACGATTCGTACAATGGTTTTTTCAATCGTATGATTTCATTCCTGCATGTTCCATTTTTGGATTTTGACATTCTTTTAATCTTGATTTTATGTGATTTATAGGTTGTGGATTTTTATGGTTTAACAATCCATAAAATAGTACTCATTGCTTAGTTTTATGCTTTAAAAACCAAAATATATAACGAAATAAAATGTTCTTTTTATATGTAATGGTGAATTTATGAATTGTGGTTAATAATATTTTTTTTCTTGAAATTGTGTTTCATGTGTCCTTTATTAATTACCATTCAATTGACCATATTTTTAAGTACTATTTTACTCATAACCTCTTTTTTGGATAGATGGGAACTTGAGCATATCTTAAAGTGAAGATTGGTAATTTTGTGGAAAGCCAACAGATCATGCAACAATCTTATTAGTGAAGGTATACATCATCATTTCTATAGCAGCCTTACTTTCATAATCATATGTAATCTCATCAACTAACTCTCGCTCAAAATTAATGAAAGGAAGTAGTTTACGGTGATGTTCCTTACAAATATCTGATGAATGATAAAGATTAGTAAGTATGCCATACAAACGTTTAAATGTGTTACAATATATGTTTCGCTGTTTAACCAACAAACTATTATCCATTCCAAGGGAATTTCTATTAATCATGATATTAGTAATTTTCAAATCTAGGCTCTTAATCCTAGTTTTTTTTTCCTCCAAATTATTCCTGGATTCATAAATCAAACCTTTATTTTTCTCTAAATCACTACTCAGAGAAATCAACATATCATTCAAGTAAGAACATGTATTATCAAAATCAGGTAAAATAGTATTATAAGAATTTAAAGGAACATTAAGAGAGATAAGAAGATTACGTACCTTCTCAGTCATGTGTGACTTTGAAATAGTTGACACAAAACATCTTCCTTCAATCAGTTCTTCTTTCTATTCACTTTCATCTTCACTCTTCTCCTTAAACTCCTAGAACATGCTCTTCACCTCAAAATGATCTCCATAATGCTTCGTATACAAAACCTCATGAGTCGGATGACACATATCCTCATCATCAGAACTGTAAGACCAAATCTGATATGTGCCATCTTCTTCAGTTGAATTCTTAGCCACCAGAGAGAGATTCTTTGGCTTTTCTTGAAGCTCTTCAATTTTCATTGCATAGTAAGCTTCGTCTTTCACTTCTCCTTCCTCTCGTCTTGCTTCTTCAACATGTAATCCCTTGTAATATGATTATGTCTATTACAATAATTACAATTGTAACCAGAATATCCTTTTAGCTTCTTCTTAATCTTCTTTTCTTCTTTCTTCTCTTCCACCTTTTCGACACTCTTTTGACCAACACCAGAATTTGATAAAGACTTCTTAACTGAGTTGCTATTGAAGTTTCCACCAATTCGCTTCTTATAAAATTTCTTGACCATATTATTTGAATAATAATCCACAGCTTCGTCGTCATAATTCATCAAAAGACCTTCTTCAGTCTCATCTGCTTCGCCATCAAAACACACTTCCTTCCCAGTGGTTTTCGAGACTAGTGCCAAAGGACTTCAAAAGTTCAATTTGCTATTTTCCTCTTCAATATCTTTCACCTCCTACTCGTGAGCTTTAAGGATGTTGTAAAGATTCGACAGTGAATAGGTTTCAAAGTTCTCTTAGGTCTTGATCATCAGATAAATATTCTTCCATTCCTTTTTCAGCCCAAGAATGAAAGTTATGTTGAACTCGAGAGTGGTACAAACAACATTATATCTGGTTCATTCGTAAATGAGCTCATTGAACCGATCGTAGTATGCTTCAATAGATTCATTTTCCTTTTCTTTGAAGTCAACTAACTCCGATAAGCATTGAGTCACCTAAATTTTCTTAGTTCGCTCATTTTCTTGGAATTTTTCCTTGAGTGTGTTCCAGATCTCTTATGTAGTCTTGCAGCCATCAATGTAGTTATACACGCCCTATGGTAAAACTCCTCGTAACTCACGAATGCATCTTTTGTCATTAGTTTTTTGCTTGTTACCTTGAGCAATCATATCTTCTTATTCACCTGTCGTACCAACTGCTTGAAGATGATCATTACGATAAGTACCTTTTTAATCGATCTCTATAAATCTTCATCAATTCCATTAAGATAATCTTACAGACAATCTCCCCCGTGATCATAATATTCAAGAAGCAACATCAGGATCTTTTTTGAAGATCCAAGTAGATTAGAATAGTACTTCAAGACGATCTGCCCACTAATCATAATATTCAGGAAGCAACTTCAGGATCTACGTGGAAGATCTAAGTAGATTATCATAGTTCATCATGGTGTTAACATTTAAATTCGCCATTAAATAGAGATGGAAAGAGGATAAAGTTGAAGAGAAAGAAATCAGATACAAACAATTGATTAACGATCGCAAAATCGTTAAACCACAGTGATCTATCAAATAATTAAATTTCACTTGCAGAAAGATCGAATCGGAACAAATGAATCAATAAGATGAAAAAGAGAAAGAGATTCTTCAATCAATATGTTGATTCCTGCTCTGATACCAATTGAAAAGACGTTAAATCAATCGTAAAATGAAATCAAAGTTCAAACATACACGAAAAATAAATAAAATCTGGTTTCAACTTATATTCATCCGGAGAGAGTACAGGTACATTTAAGAGAAATGAAGTACAATGTACAAGTTGCAAAAGTTACAAATGACTTAGGTACCTATACTATTTATAGTGTATTCGACGATTACAAAAAATATATTAGGACTTCGATATTAATATTGAATCTATAAATGTGCTTGATAAAATACATACACTACCTAAGTCATGTAGACCTTCAATATTGAAACAACATTCGCTACTAAATTACTTACCTAAGGCTTAGATATATCACAACAAATGTAACTCTGCAAATCTTCTATGTCAATGTTTCATAATCCCCACAATAGAGACAAAGGGTATCAAAAAAAATTTTAATTAATCTATTGATTTTTGACATTTTTCTCTATTGTAATTATTATTATTATTATTATATATATATATATATATATATATATATATATATATATATTAAAGTTGTTCACCAACATGAATAGTGAACTGGCCAACAGTTTGGTAGAAAAGGCCCCCTATTTATGGGTGTACCTGCAATCCCTCTTCGTTTTTACAGGGGGTCTTTTTGACATTATGTATATTCTTTGTCAACATGTGTTGGCAATCTATCACCGCTTCCAGATCCTTCCACACCAATATGATATCTTGCGGATCCCATTCATCGACAACCTACTCCGCTTTTCTTTATACCGACCACTAGTCTAACTCCCCACCATCGCTACATCGGAAACCCTAAATCCGTTGTCATATTAAAGCCACATGTCTGCCTGCTTCCTGATTCCAATTGTTGATGAGGCTTTACGCTTTTGTCGATGACGATTAGAAAACTTACCGACAATCACAACAACACAAGCATGACCTCCTTCTTCCATATCTTTGGTGGAGGTGAGTACGCCTATGAAGGAGGTAAGGGAGAGAGGGTAACGGCGAAGATGACACCACTGAGGCCGGAGCAGAAGGTAATTGGCTTTGAATCAAGTCAGAACCCATGAAATTAGGGAAGACACTATAAATTCCTTCTCGGTCTTCCTTAGACATATACGGATGTCGATCGATTCCATTCCTATCATCTTCTCTTTTAAGAGGCCACCTCTAACTAAACGTGCTCTTCCGATGAAGTCGTCGTCGGTTTGAAGATGATTCGTACAATGGTTTTTTCAATTGTATGATTTCATTCCTGCATGTTCCATTTTTGGATTTTGACATTCTTTTAATCTTGATTTTATGCGATTTATAGGTTGTGGATTTTTATGGTTTAACAATCCATAAAATAGTACTCATTGTTTAGTTTTATGCTTTAAAAACCAAAATATATAAGGAAATAAAATGTTCTTTTTATATGTAATGGTGAATTTATGAATTGTGGTTAATAATATTTTTTTTCTTGAAATTGTGTTTCATGTGTCCTTTATTAATTACCATTCAATTGACCATATTTTTATGTACTATTTTACTCATAACCTCTTTTTTGGATAGATGGGAACTTGAACATATCTTAAAGTGAAGATTGGTAATTTTGTGGAAAGCCAAAGATCATGCAACTATCTTATTAGTGAAGGTATACATCATCATTTCTACAGGCATATTTGTCTCTTTAGAATTAGATGTCTATTTTTCATAGAGTAATTACATGTGGTTTTAATAGCTTGATTCAAGCAAATTCAATTATCGGTGGTCAAGCTGGTACAAAACTTTTCCTTTTTTGTATTGTTTTTGCCATATTCCAACTAAAATGCCTACATTACCCTTTTATGATTTTTTTTTTTTCGTTTATACATCAAAGGGTACAATTGTCAATTGCTTAAAACATGAAAAATGGCATTACAAATATCTCAAATAAGCTACTCAAGTATCTCAAACCTAAATATTAAATTGTTGGTCTTCTACAGAAAAAGCACCTACAGAAAAGAGCTCATTCTCCGTTTATTTTGAGTTACATTTTAACCCCAAAGATGTGCATTATTGATCTCCATTTATCGACTCCTGGTTTGTTCGAGGTATTAAGACGCAACATATATGTTCCTAATCTAGATAGAAACAGAAAGGCGAGTGACCATGGTAGTAACCAGATGAATAGTGGTGGATTTACGTAAATAGTTCATTTATTGTCCTTGTATGATTCTATTGAAATCCTTTTTTTCTTTCTGTTTTGGTTTAGCTAAAAGCCATGCAACATCAGTTTGGAAGCACAAAAGGTGTTCTTATTGCAAAATAAATGGAGTTAATGGTTAGTTTCTTGATCTTTTGCATTAGCATGGATTTAAAGATTGACTGATAAATAAAACCACATTTCTCACTACAAAAGAAATGTTGTATTTTGTTTGGTGAATATATAGAACCTGGACTTTTGTTATGTAGCTTAGACAAGCTTGAAGTCTAAACTATATGTAAACATTTAGAAAATTAATAATGTTTCGTAAATTGAATAATACTTGCAACAATACAAATTAACTTTTCATTGAAGGCTTCCAACCCCCGCAAAGCGGGGGCACTTCTCTAGTTTGGGATTATATTTGATTTATTTTTGATTTATACTTTAAAAACAATTAAAAAGAACCCAACTTTTAAAAGTAGTTTGAAGTTTATTTAAGGTGAATTATCAGAAAAATCTTAATACTTTCGAAAAAAGTTTTACTTTAGTCTCCTAAAAAAAATTAAACAGAAAAGTCTCGATTATTTGATTTTACACGATAATATGTCATTTCCTTTTAAAAGAAAAAAAAAATTGTTAATTTAACCCAAAATAAAATAATCGAAACTTTTATGTTCAAAAAATAAATTTTTGGACTAAAATGAAAATTTTCATAAATTATTGAGACTTTTATGACAATTCCCTTTATATATTATCTTTTTTTTTTAAGATTAATTTCAAAAAAAAAATCTTATATTTTATGTTTTCTTCGGATTAAACTTTAAATTTATTTTTTGACTGAAAAAAACCTTGTAACTTTTCATTTTTTCTGAAAAAAACCCTAAACTTTGTATTTTATCCGAAAAAAACATTAATCTTCAAATTTATTCCGAATAAACCCTCAAATTTTTTAGTTTTTTCATGAAAAAACTTTCACATTTTACAATTTATCTGGCAAAATATGTCTAAAAGGCCATATCGGAAAAAAAAAATAATGAGAAAAATACAAGTTCTTTTTATGGTGTATGGTGCGCGACGATTATGAGAAAAATACATTCCGATGGCGAGAGCAGGTCCATTGATTTTAAAACGTGTCATGAGAGGGTAAGGAGGTCAACGAGGTCCGGTTATGCTTGACAACGGTCTGATTATGGTGTGTGGTGGGCAACGGTTATTTTCAATGGTTCCATCATTAGCGATCTCGGTTCGGCAATTTGATAGCTTCTGTGGTGGGGATTGAGTTCCTTTTCTTCATTAGAGTTGGTGAGAGATAATGAGAGATGACAGATTGTGAAATTATTGGGGTGTATGGACGTATGGTTAGGGGGGACCCATATTTGTTAATATATTTTTTTAATTAATACATAGTAAAAAAAAGTAACAAAATAAAATATTAAGAGCATTATAGTCATTTTCGATTAAGCAGGGATTAACACGGTAACAAAATCAAAACTTAGGGATGATCGGAGTGAAAAAAAAAAAAAAAAAAAAAAAGTTAAGGTCCAGCACATGAAATTTTGACAAACCACAAGGAAGATTTCAATAATTTGTTCTAAAAACAATTTGAATATTTATCAATGTGATATTAACAATGCCTTTTTACGTGGAGATATGCAAAAAGAAGTTTACATGAAACTTCCACATGACCATGATATTACTTCACATTTTCTTGTATTTATACTTTAAAAAAATCCTTATATGGATTAAGGCAAACTTCCAGACAATGGTATGCTAAATTGTCTTCAACATTAAGAGCACAAGGGTACGTTTGGTATGCTAAATTGTCTTCAACATTAAGAGCACAAGGGTACGTTTACTCCCAGAATGATCATTCACTTTTCCTCAAGAAGTAACTCTTTTGTAGTCATAGTATTTGTCTATGTTGACGACATCTTAGTCATAGGAAATGATATAAAATCAATTAGCCATTTATAAAACCTTTCTGGATGCTCAATTTCAACTAAAAGACTTGAGCTTCATTCATTTGGCATAGAGTTTGAAAAAATTAAGCAAGGCATGGTTTATCAAACTAAATATATCAAATTGTTACTTTTTACTTACAACATCATTGAATCTACTTCGACTCATCTTCCTTGTCAATTTAAACTTCTTCCAGTAATGTTTGGTCGTTTACCAAATGCAACTCTCTATAGACTAGCGGTGAGCATTTAGACCGAACCGGACCCCTGACCGACTCTTGGACCGGACCAAATTAAGAGAAATTGGTGGCCCTTGGAGCGGACCTGTTGAGTCCGATCGAGGTCCCGGTTTTTCGATTCTTGTACACATTGGACTGGTACAACTTTAGATACATATGGTACAACTCGTTTCTGTTTAAATAAATTTTAGATGGAAGGAAAGAATATTTCTAATGGTCATGATTTGTTTATCGTTTAAGTTGAGAAAATTGCTCCAGTTGGTACGCAAGTAAAGATTAGTAAACAAGCTTAAGTATCGTTTGCTTTGCTTCCTAGAAACAACGTTGTAAGAAATATATTAAAGGAGTTATCCAATTAAACAAGCTAACTTTAAAGAAACATAAAAAATCAAAGTTATAAGAAAATTAAAAAATTTAGTAAAATGATTTCATAAAAAATATACTTTTTTAATATACCTAATAAAGAAAGGATAACCAAAATTGTAAAAGTTGTAAACATGTAATGTATTATCAATTGTATAGACAATGACATAATATAAACAATGAATGGTAATTCATTTATCGGTTAAATCAACACGTTCAACGAACGAATGGGTATTACATTGAAATACGACATGTAAACAAAATTAAACTAATCACCAAAAAAATTATTATTTGTCGAGCAATAGAAATATAATCCCTGTTTTTCACAATGGTCTCAATTTGCAAAAAAAAATTAAAAAATAAAATTATACTGTTTTTAGTAGAAAAACCTTCTATTACTATATTTTATACACATGTCCATGTAAATTACAACAATTTTATCTTCTAATATTCCTTAAAATTTTGCAACATCTTATTTTTGTGACAAACAATTTACATTGTATGAACAACAATTTCATTATATGTTGAAGTTCTTTATTTTTTATTGCATGAGAAGAAAAGACGATTAAAGATGTAACAACAGTACTGAATATGATTTTCTCATTAGTTGACGATTGAATACAAAGCCTACTTATATACAAAGAAGAAAACAAGCTAACATATTGACTAATGCTAACGTATACCAAACTAACTAACTGTCAACTAATCAAGTAACTATCGAAGAGATAAAGCTATGTAACTTTGATAATTTACTTTCGCAACCAATAAAATGTTCATAACTTTAAACAATGTAGTTTTGATATAGCTTTGATAATACTCATATATGCCTCATTATAGACTCTTAAAGATGTCTTTGTGAACAATCTCTCTCGAACTTTTAAATTAGCATAGGTGTATATTTAACACGAAAATAACCCCGACGAAATAAATAAATAAATAAATAGATTTGTCGTTGTACAACACATGACAACAATTTATTATACAATGATGATATAGAACAAAATAAATCAATATTTTTTTTATTACACCGATACGTCTACCGGATATGTACAAGGCTAGTTCACACTAAGTAAGGAATTAACTTTCTAACTTTCTCATTATATTCAAAATAAAGGGTGGGCCTCAATTAAGGATTATCTTTTTTAACCCCAACGATTGGATAATTCAAATCAACAAATAAATTCACGGAACCACATTGGAATTTTAAAATATGAAGTTGATGACCCCACTAATTTCTCCATTTTGACATTCAATATTACCATCATTATAAACTTGTAACAAATTAACGGCATAACATGTTCGGGTTTTTAGAGAATTAAAAGGGGTCTTTTCAAAGTTCAAATCTTCAAGATCCTATGTAAAAGTAGGTATTATGCACCAAAATTGCCAACCACCACCATTATTATCGACATAAATAATCAATAGCAAAAATGAGGCCACTTTTTCCCCAACAATGTCATAATAAAACACTTTTAAGTTGATGTTGATTGCCAACCTAAATCTCAAATATATGCATTCCCAACCAAGAATGAATCTTCAACATCAAAGGGGTTTTATTTACAACACGAGTCAAGACCATAGAGAGCTCGAAAAAGCTTTCCAATGCTACTTCAGATGGTGTTGATGAGAAGGGCATTCATGTCTTTTCCACATACAAGAATTACCATAAAAAAAGAGGCTAACAAATGAATGATTGGTGGGACTAAATTAACTTATGTTTAAGAATACACATGATTTGTTACTCGTTCATGACAGGCTTGTTTTCATTAGCTTTTGGTCGTTGGCCTTTGTTCCTCAGTTTTTCTGAAGACATCAACAAATAAAGAGAAAGGTTTGTTAGTGTATCACATTCGCTTTTTAACAAAAGAGAAACATAATTTACAATGGATCAGTAAATAAAACTGCCAGAAAATTATTTTGACTTCTTTAATTGAACCCCTACAAATTAAAATCAAAGTGCTTTGAAAATTGTAGCATCAGGAGTCTTTAGCCCAGATTCAACAAAATGTTTGCTATTTTCTTAAAGATATCTAAAGAGTATTATTGAAGATTTTAGAGAAATATTAGATATTACATGACAATTAATTGGAAGTAATGTTGCCTTTGAGACATGCTATTTGTAGTAGATGGAAGATTTGTTGATACCATTCCTTGAGAGGCAAAATAAGCTAAAAATGTTTTTTTTTTTTTTTTTTCTATTTTGTTCTTTCATCTTTATGGGTTGTGAACATTATTTGAAAATTTAACTCATTATTTGTAATTTTTAATATAGATTATAGAAACATATTATAAAAATGAAACGATTGCCTAGTCGCTTGGTGGCTTTGATACTTGTTACTGAGTCGGATTAGTGGTAATCGGTCACATTAATTGGACTCGGTCAAATTTAGTCAAAGTAGGAAGTCAAAAAAACCTGAAATTGAAAACTTCTTGTGTCTCTCTTTCTCTCTAGCATCTGTTATTCGCTATCGAAAACTATGATTTACATAGCAGAAGCTAAGATATAAGGTAAGTGTGGAATGACATAAAAAACAAACTTGCTCTTAACCCTTTATCTTTTGAAAAGGAGAACTACGGTTTGATTTTTGAGGTCAAATGTAGAACCATCCCAATGCAGAATTGTTATCGATTTCTTTCCAATTTAACAAAATTACTCTAATTGCAGCACTTGTTCTAAAGTTTTATCTTTCTGAAAGCTTTTTTCAACTAGAAGCTTGTCGATTTTCAAATAAAAAGACAAATGTTTAGATCCATTTAACATCATAGTGCGGGTGTGACTCTTTATCTATCAAATTGAGCATCAATAAGAAGAAGAAGAAAAACAGAATCCCAACCAAAAAACGGTGAAATCATTAAGTATCACACACTCACGAACCCTCAAATAGAAAACCAACCAATCTATCATGAAATAGAAACCATAAACAAGAGACACAAATATGAAGTTCGAATGTTGAAATGGGTAAAAAGTTACCGTTTATAGGACGAACCTCCCTTCTGGCTCAGAAAGGATCGGAACAGCGGCGAGTTGACGTCGTAAATCATTGTCGTCCCGGCCAATGAATATCGGAAATTTTCAAGAAGTATTTAACTATTTTCAGTTTCTTAGATTTTAAAACCCTAAAATTTGCAGCGTAAAGATACTCACTGTAACGATTAATAGAAGATATCTCTTACGGGTCGGTTCAAATTTTGTGTCAGCCGCACCATCGTGTAGGATCGAGTTTATTAATATTTTTTAAAATAAATAAATAAAAAAAAATCATACTATGCAGGGTCAGGATTTATTATTATTATTATTATTATTATTATTATTATTATTATTATATTATAGTAGTTTAGTAAAAGCCAACGGGATAATTTTTATAATTAGTTTTGTGAACAGGGTTTGAACTTGCAAAAATACAAAAATCATACACATGTTGATTGTTTTTGAAAAAAAAAAAACTTTATATTTTTTATAAATTGAAAAGTTTTAGGGACTATATTTGCAAAAATATAAAACCTTTATTGCATTATGTTAAAATATAAAATCTTTATTTGTAGGGACTAAACTTATCAAAATAAAAATATTTGTGACAAAAATCTAAAAGTGAAAAAGGTTTGGCAAAATCCAAAAGTGAAAACTTGTGGCAAAAGTCCAAATATGAAAGTTTGTGGAAAAATCCAAAAGTGGAAAACATCATTGTTCCAAAAAAATTTGAAAAAAAAATTATAAGGTTTTTTCTATAAATTAAAAAATTATAGAGATTAAATCTATAAAAGTATAAAATTTTATTGTAGAGACTAAATCAAGATAAAACTTCGAAAATGGTAAATGTGGTTTTCGAAAATATTAAGTTTAATCTCTAATTTCAAAAAACCTCACAGATGGTCTCAGGTGGTGGAATTAAAAAATATAGATAATTTTAGAAAACCCTATAAAATATATCGTATACAAATATTATACATATTCCTTAAGGAAGTAAAAAAACCATAAATTTTGACCATGACTCATTATGGTCACTTTTTATTATTCATTTTGTTATCACTTATTCTTTATTTTTCTTTCACACATGAAAATATAAGAAATAGTCATATTTTATTATTTTTATTTTTTATTTTTTGAAAATATATTCTATACAAATATTATACTTATTTCGTAAGAAATTAAAAAATCATAAATTTTGATATATTTTTTTAGTATATATATAATTTAATAAGTAATAAATGAACTAAAATAAAAAATAAATAAAAAGTTAATGATGAGAGAGAGATTGTAGGGTAGTCTCTCGTACCCCTTAACCATACATACTTACCGTATTGTGTTCTGAAATGTGGTTCATCTTTGTGCATCATTTTCCTAATAAATAAAAATTCTTTTAATAAAAGTCATCTTCGCTTTCATTTTGATACGTAATATTTTCTGATTTTTTTAATTTTTTTATATCATTAATATGTGTTTTTTTAACTATTTATGCAAATGTCGTCTAATATATTATTGTATAATAAGATGTAAGTGTAGTGTATATATATATATATATATATATATATATATATATATATATATATATATATATATATATATATATATATATATATATATATATATATATATATATATAATGTTTATTCTAATATTGATTTCATTTTAGGGAAATCTAGAGAAAAATCTCAATATTTTCGAAAAAGTTACATTTTAGTCTCAATGTTTTTTTTTAACGAAAAAGTCTTGAAAATCGGCAAAATTTTACAATTTGACCCTTTTTAACTGGTTGAAAACGGTACCAAATTAATTTAGGACTATTTTTTAAACTAACCTAAAATATTGGGATTTTTTTGTAAACAAAAATATTATGACTTTTTTGCAAACAAACCCCTTATTATTATTATTATTATTATTATTATTATTATTATTATTATTATTATTATTAAAAATATAAATAAGAATACTAAATTTTGAACTTGTTATTAATAATGTAACGACCCAAAAATCGAGGGTAAAAATTTTATTTTTTAATACAGACAAGATGTATATATCTTTAAATCCAAACATTCCAAAACATAATTAATTAAAAACATTCATCAGAGTTCATTCCAAAATCATATAGTACGGAAAACACGGGTGTGTGCACTACGATCAAGCTGAACCATTCCTTTCCAAAACGATGATACCTGAAACCATAAATAAAATTGTAAGCATGAAGCTTAATGAGTTCCCTAGAGCATATCCCACACACAATCCACATATCATATTAGCTATAAAAGTTATATCTACTACATAACACGTATCACATTAGCTGTAAAAGTTATCTCTACCACATACCACATATTATATTAGTTATACAAGCTATCTCTACCACATACCACATATCATATTAGCTATAAAAGCTATCTCTACCATATAACATTAGCTATAAAAGTTATCTCTACCACATACCACATATCATATTAGCTATACAAGCTATCTCTACCACATAACATTAAATTTAAAAGCTATCTCTACCATATATCCATGCATAAGGATACCATGGGCTCCCCCACATGGTCTTACACCTAAGTGTCATGGGCTCCCCCCATGGTCTTTCCCTGATGGACAGCCATGGGCTCCCCCACATGGTCTTATATCCAGGTACCATGGGCTCCCCCATGGTCTTTACCTCAAAAGCCACGGGCTCCCCCACATGGTCTTACATCCAAGTGACATAGGCTCCCCCCATGGTCTTTCATGCAAATATCACATAAACAAACAGCATAACATATAACATATAGCATATAACCAACTGGCATACTACATATCACATTACATCAACTAGTGTACCACATAATACAAAATGAGTCGGCTTTGGTGCCTTCAACCCATTGTTATGGTGGGGAGACTCACCTTGCACTGCTGAAGTCCCGCAGACAAACTCTAGTTGCTGGATGACAGATTCTCGAACTGTCAATCATCAAAATAACACTCAATGTACCGGGTTGTAAGATGGTCGGGTGCAAGTGGATCTTCAATAAGAAGCCTGGCATAGATGGGAAAGTACACACTTATAAGGCGTGATTGGTTGCGAAAGGATTTACTCAAACTCCCGGAGTTGACTATGATGAGACCTTCTCGCAAGTTGCGAAGATAAAGTATAATAGGGTTATGCTAGCCATAGCTGCATTTCATGATTATAAAATATCGAAGATGGATGTTAAAACCGCTTTCCTTATGGGAAGTTGGTTGAGGATGTTTACATGAGTCATCCAAAGGGTTTTGTCAATGCAAAACACCCTAATAGAGTGTGTAAGCTTGAGAAATCCATTTAGGGATTGAAACAAGCATATCGCAGATGGAATCTTTGTTTCGATGAGAAATTCAAAGAGTTTGGTTTCTTGCGAAGCGAGGATGAGTCTTGTGTATATGTCAAAGCCAGTGGGAGTGTAGTTAACTTTCTCGTTTTGTATGTCGATGACATACTACTCATAGGAAAAGACGTCCCAACCCTGCAAGACGTTAAGTCCTGGCTTGGGAAGTGCTTCGTTATGAAGGACCTCAGAGAAGCTGCTTATATTCTTGGGATAAGGATTGTGAGAAATAGGAGTAAAAGACTAATAGGACTTAATCAAAGTACTTACTAGGATAAGGTACTAAAACGTTTTAGTATGGAGAATTCCTAGAAAGGGAAGTTACCAATCCAAAGCAATACCAAGTTGAGTAAGACTCAAAGTCCGAGTACCGAAGCCAATATAGCAAAGATGAGTTGAGTGCCTTATGCTTCCGCAGTTGGCTCGATCATGTATGCTATGACTTGTACTCGCCCTGATGTGGCCTTCGCTTTAAGCATGGTTAGCAGATATCAAGGGAACTCCGGTAGAACACATTGGACCGTTGGAGGACTAAGGAATGGTTTCTTATCCTCGGTAGGAGTGATGAGTTAAGGGTGCGAGGGTACAGTGACGCCAATTTTCAAACCTACCGAGACAACTTCTGCTCTCAGTCGGGCTGGGTCTTTACCCATAATGGAGGAGCAGTGATTTGGAAGAGTTCCAATCAGGAGACCGTAGCTGATTCAACATGAGAATCAGAATACATAGCAGCGAGCGAAGCGTCAAAGGTGGAGATATGGTTAAAGAATTTCATCGAAGACCTTGGAGTTGTACCAGTCATAAAGGAGTCTACGGAGGTTTTCTGTGATAATGAAGGTACGGTTGCCTTGACCAAGGAACTGAGGGATCATGGCAGATCCAGGCATATCGACAGGAAATATAATTTCATTAGACATCGGGTAGAAGAGGGACTCCTCGTAGTGAAGAGGGTATCGTCAGAAGAAAACCCAACGGATCCCCTTACGAAGGGACTGAGTAGAGTTAAGCACTTGCAGCACGCTAGGAGCATTGGGCTGAAGAACGATATTAGTTTTAGTGATTAGATAGTTTTTAGAAACTTGTAATGGATAAATTGTAATTGAAATTTTGATGATTAAATAAAGGAGTATTATTTATTAGTAAAGTTACCGTCTTATGTCAACTATTTACCATTGTTTCAATTTTGCATGTTTTGACTTCCCAAATAATAAGATTGTAACATCCTGGAAATTCAGAAGTAAAGTTGAAGGGCTAAAAGTGTAAATAAGAAGGTCGACTCGACGAGTCTATGGATAGGCTCGGCGAGTCGAGTCGCGTTTCAGGTCGCGTGATAAGTGACCAACTCAGCGAGTCGCATGGATGGACTCGGCGAGTTGGTGCTGTATGGAGAAAACCCTAATCCTGGGGGTTGAGCCCTATATAAAGAACATAATACCCACTCCCCAGCCTCTTTACCTTCCCTTTGAGTTCCAGAGGTCCTAGATTCGTGTGAGCTTTCCTTTGTGAGTGATTAGAGCCTTGGAGGAGGACATCTTGGAGGGGAATTGAAGATCAAGAGGATTTGGAGCAAGGGGCTTTGCTGAAATTTGGTTCATTCTCCAGTAGAAGCTTGCATTGGAGGTAAGAGATCTGTTCTTGAGCTTTTATCCATCTAGTTCTATCATTTGTGGGATTTTTTGGTGTATATCTAGTGCTATCTTGAGTCTGGAGGTTAGATCTGAGGTTGCTACCTCATATCTAGAATAGTGATGATCCAAAAGAGCATAAAGTCCCTATTCAAGAGCTGTTGATGAAGTATTTTAGCCCCAAACCTTAGCCCAAGAGTGTATTATGCTTAGATCTCCTTGGATTCACGTAACGTTTGCCACTTTACATGATGGATGGCTTTTATAAGAGTATATCTATGGATTGGAGACCCTGCATGGCTTGGAAAGCCTCTGTAAGGGTTAAGAGCTAGTGGTACTCGGCGAGTCACATGGGTGTACTCGGCGAGTTGCATGAAGATAGGAAGAAACTCGGCGAGTTGGAAGAACAACTCGGCGAGTTGGTTGAAGATAGCCTTGGACTCGGCAAGTCTGTTATTGGACTCGGCGAGTCTGGTCTTGCGGTCCTAACCTTTTCTGGTTAATCTAAGAATCGGTGAGTCAAGGGATGAATCAGTGAGTTGAGTACGATTTGACTCGGAGTTGTGGGACTCGGTGAGTCTTGGGGAGACTCGACGAGTTGAGTCGTGTTATGGGAGTTTCAAAGCATGGGGACTCGACGAGTCAATGGGTTGACTCGACGAGTAGAGTCAGTCAGGAGGGTTGGCTTTGACTGAGGACTTTGACTTTGACCAAGAGTTGACCAGTTTACTTCCAGGGGTGTTTTGGTTGTTAATGGTATTTATTGGTTTCGGTGATTCAGTGGTGGAGTTCGTGATGGTGGTCGGAGCAGCGTGATCTTATTCTTCAGTCGGCAGTAACAGGTGAGTCTTCTCACTATAGTTTACCTAGAGTGGTAATAGAGTTATGTGACAGAGTTATTGTATGCTATCTATGCGATGTGCGGCACTGCATTATTTCTATGTGATTTATGATGTGTCTATATCAGAGTTAGGACCAGAAGGTCCACAGAGCTAGGACCAGAGGGTCCACAGAGTTAGGTTTAGAGTTATGTGCCAATGGAATTGTATGCTATTTATTTTCTGAGATTTATTGTGGTATGTAATATGCATGATTTTGAGTTTTCAGAGTTGGGACCTTTAGGTCCATAGAGTTAGAACCTGAGGGTTCACAGAGTTTGGGTGCACGGACCCACAAAGTTATAGCCTCGAGTGGCTAATATGTGTTAGAGTGGTATTTTGGGGAACTCACTAAGCTTCGTGCTTACAATGTTTTGTGTTATGTGTTTCAGGTTTCTCAGGTTCACGAGACAGCACCGGCTCGATTGTACACACTGGGGGAAGCGTTTGTTTGAGGATCCTGGTTTATTAATTGATTGAACAAAAGAGTTATGTATTGTAACTTAAACAAATGGGATTTTTATGAAAAGCGTTAAAGAGATAAACTATTTTAATTTTTAAAAATTTGTTTGAAAAATTTTGGTGTTACAAAGATTATTTAAACTATCCACAGTTGCTTATACTTTAGAAGTAGGTATGAAAGAAGACGGTCATGAATTGGCTTGTAGATTGTCTAAGCGTTTAGACATAACAAAGGTTTGCTGCAACGTTCATGAGTGCTCTTGAAATAAGATTTGAGTATTGGATTAAACCTGCGCTCACTTGAATCACATCATGAAATTAATTATGAGTGATTGTGAGACGATAATATCATATAGTCTTTAAACCTAGATATATGGTTTATTGTTTGCGAGTTGGTTGTGCATTGATAATGTGTAAACGCATCAGTAACTTGATGTTATAAAATGCATTGTTGTGTATGATTTGATGAGTGAATAGTAAATGCATATAAGTTGAAGTTTATCTGTTCCTTTTATCCTAAGAGGGTAAAAGTGATATCTTGGGCCCCTCGATAATTTGGTTTGACTTATGTGTCGGGCCTGGTCAGGACTGAATTAATGTGTTCAGTTAAGTTCTATGTCAAACAAATCAGAGATCGAGAAACAAACTGTTGGACGATAAGTATGACTGTGTTCCATGTAATTTTCCACACAATATCTTGAGAACGGAGGACTATACGATCCCTTATCTAAAGGACGTGTCAGAGTTCGACAACCGCTTTTGAGAGCTACGAGTGCTAATCGGATTTTGAATTCGTACTTGCATCTATAGTTATTAGACTTATCCAAGTGAGAGATTGTTGGATTAGTGTCTAAGTCTATAGCTATATTTGGTATGTACTTGACCCGGTTGTAGCATGGTCCTTTTGGGTTGCCTTCACCAAAGCAACTTGATTGGATGAATTATAGAGAAAGAGGTTATTATGGTTTATTAATATATTATATGAATAATATATTAAAGGAGAAATCATATTTGTTTAATTATTATTGGTCTAGAATTAATTAGGAATTAATTTTGTGATCAAAATATATTATTAAAGCTAGGGGACTGATATTGTAATTATTGGATAGTTGCAAAGTAGGGTAAGGAAACCCTAGAGATAATTATTGGATAGTTGCAAAGTAGGGTAAGGAAACCCTAGAGATAGGGTGGATGAATTCTTGGGGATAAGGCCTTAAGAATTCGTCCAAGGTAAGGATTCCAGAAGATTCTTATGGGCTGCTTAGAGCCTAAGCAACTGGATAAGTGTTTGACTGAAACCCCAATTCATCACCTATATAAATGGACCCTTGGCTAGAGCAGTTTGATTAAATTGTGTGGTTAGTTTTCCCCATTGTCTGGATGTTGCTTGCTTTGTGCTTAAGCGGAACTCTTAATAATGTGACTTAGCTATTAAGTAAATATGCTTAAGTCACATGTAGCACAGGCTGGATAAACTCATAGTGATAGATTTGACCCTATTGCACAGCTCTTGTCCGAGTCCAACCGTTCTATGGATGAGTCCTTTACTCGAAGGATTATCTGATCTTTGTTGCATGTGGCTATATTCATGAGGTAGCTAGTTGACATTACTAGAAAGTCTTCAGCAGCTGAGGATGGAGTGAGTTGGACGATACCCTAGGGCAAGCCTAGGATGAGATTAGTGCTAAGAGCAGCGCTAGTAGAAGGGACTTGGGAGGAGTTGAGGCAATTCTTGAGGAAAGTACGGATAGATGTGGAAGGTAGTATGGGCCCGTACTACTAAAACCAGAGGATCCATACTCGATTCAAGAAGGACCGAGATGAGGCAAGGAAAATTGTAGTGTGTGTTCGATCCCTCGGTAGTGATATGTGATCTGATGATTGGTGTTTTGTGTTTTTAGCGTGGTGATGTTGCATGAGAGACTAGTGGGCGAATCAGGCGCCGAAGAGGGATCATGCTCGGGTTCAAGAATCGAGCAGCTCTAGGAGCGGATGACGGAGTTTGTTTCAGTTGAGATCACGTGCAGTATTCTAGACCAGACTCCTGTGATCTTTGGTACGGTCAAGGAAGGAATTTTAGAGCTTTTGGATGAGAAGCTGGGAGCTTTTCGCATTGAGATGATGGCTTTGGTTGGGGAGCGTACCTTGACATTTCGAGAGTTTAGAGCTTGTGGAGCACCAAATTATCATGGGGATCCCATTGCTAGCAGAAGGTGGTTGGCTGATGTTGCCAACGCTTTCCATTCGAGCCGGTGTCCCAAAGGGGACAAGGTCAGACTCGCTTCCTGTCTTCCGAATGACAGAGTGCAGGATTGGTGGGAGGAGGCTGGTCATTCCATGGGTGATGATGCCGCGTTGGACGCGATGACATGGACGCTTGGCTACCTATTTTCGGCTACACCATAACCCTAAGAGTTTTAGGAGTCGATTTTAGCATTCCCTCTCTCTCTCTCTCTCTCTCTCTCTATATATATATATATATATATATATATATATATATATATATATATATAAAATTCTCCAATTTTCTTTGGTGTTTCTGATCTATTAAAGGAACAACATTTGAGGTGCTAAGATTCTCAAAAGCTCAAGATCTTCAATCGACAATCAAGGTAATCATCTAAACTTGTTTTATTTGTTATTTTCGGATTTATATGCTAGATCTAGGGTTCATAGCTTTGGATGATTTGCATGTACAATTAGAGAAACCTAGATCCAAAGCTTTAGGGTTTGCATGTGCACCATAAGATTGATATAATTCTCAAAACCCATCAGTAATAGTAAAATGAATTGTCCCTTTATTGTAAAAATACCATTTGAAGGACAACCTTTGAGATATTTTAAAACATACATACCAATTTTCCAATGTATTTTTGTTGAAAAATGTAAGAATTGACTCAGTTGTTGTACCGCATAGTTGATGTCGGTCCTTGTAAAGTTAAGGTATAATAACCTTCCAACCAACCTTCGAAACTTTTCATGATCATGTAACATTTTCCTTCATCATAACAAAGTTGTATATTTTTCAAAACGGGTGTAGTAGTTGGTTTTTCACCGGTTAATCCAACATCATCCAAAATATCCATAATGTATTTTCTTTGATTCATAAATAGCCCTTTTACTATATTTAACAAATCTACTCCCAAAAAATAATTAGTTTATCCCAAGTCCTTTAATGTAAAATCTTTATGAAGTTAATCTTTGACCTCTTGAATTAACTTTTCATTTGGTCTGGTGATCAAAACATTATCCACATAGATAATTAAAACTAAAAAATTATCACATTATTCGTTTGTGAACAAGCAATGATCATGAGTTGATTGTACAAAATCAAAGCTCAAAAGTTTGTTACAAAATTCAATATGCCATTGTCTACTGGCTTGTTTAAGTCCACAAACTAACTTATTCATCACACATACTTCACCATCTTTTGCATTAAGATATCCTTGAGGTGGTTTTAGATAAACTTCTTCATCTAGAAAACCATGTAAAAATGCTTTGTTGATATCCAACTGACGCAGAAAGAAATCCTTTGAGTTCTTGGTTCATAGCATCAATCCAATTTGGATAATCACAAGCTTCTTCATATGTTTTGGGTTCACTGAACTTTGAAACAGAAGAAAGAAAATTTTTGTATGTTTCAGTTAGAAGATCAGATTCAACATAAGGATATATAGGAGGCAGTGTGGTGAACTGAAGGATTTTGAAACATATTTAGAATTTAGACTTTAACTACAATGCATTACGTAGTCATGAAACCATGAAGGTTTTCTTGGATATCTTGTAGTTGATCTTATATGAACTTGACCATCTGCTTGTGGGACATTTTGATCATTTTCTTGTACCATTTGATCAACATCATTTTCTTGTAGCATTTGATCAGCACCGAAATTAGGTATTCTTGTTCATTTTGGATATCAAATTCATCATCATTATAAAAATATAATGGGATAAAGTCTTTAGGGTGTGTTTGAAATGGTATTTCTTGAGTACATTCTACATTTTCTATATGTTGTACCAAACTTTCTTCACTCATAGGAGCTTAAGGACTATTTTTGAAAGAAAGTATATTTTCATAAAAAATTTGTAACGTCCAAAAAATTAAGGTCAAAAATTTCATTTTTTATTTATAATAAAAATCATCCTTCGAAACATACCCATAAGCCATAATCAAATCAAGTATTTTCAAAACATCCAAACACATCAGAGTAAAGTGAAATGCGGAACATCGTGGTGTGTGCGATGCGATCACCCCAAGCTCTTTCCCTTGGATCTGGAAGAACCTGAAACATAAACTAAAAACCGTAATCACAAAGCTTAGTGAGTTCCCCAAAAAACCATATACTATACATATTAAACATATAATGAGCCCTAACCAGCATCGGGCCCCGCCTGGCATCGAGCCCCGCTTGGAACATATCTGTAATAAATATAAGGCGGGCCGCACTCGTCGTTGGGCCCCGTCCGATATACATATGAACATATAAACACATGCAAAAAATCACAAAGATAAATAACATACAATATACTCATCAGGCCCTACCTGGCATCAGGCCCTGCCCGGTATACATATCAAATATCATACATGTAAGAGTCATGCAGACAACTAGCATCCTAATCATAATAAACCATGGGCTAACATTGGTTCCATCAACCCACCAAGTATAATGAGGACACTCACCTCAAACTCCAAAATCTCTCAGATAAATACTCGGACTGCTGATCCAAAAAAATCTCCGCGCTATCACCACTAAATAATATCACTCAATAACTGGGTTACAACCTAAAACTAGAATCCCAATCCAATTGTCGAACACTCAGGGTAAAAGACAATTTTACCCCCTCCTAACTTGGCCTAAAACTCAAGGCCCAATCCAAAACACCAAAAAGCGCACTAAGGCCCAACTTCCTAATTGCGCCCAAAACTTCATAAGGACTAGGTCTAAGTAAACAAGGAGCAAGTTCCAAGCTTTATACCTCAATGAAGGTTCAAATGATGTGATAAATTTGGATCTACAAGCCCTCCTTTGATCAACTCTCTTTCTTCCAACTTCTTCTTCTTCAAGTCTCACCAACACACACTAAAACATGCACAACAAGGGTCAAATCTCTTCAAAAGGGGCCAGGGTTTCGAAATATGACTCAAAGAGATTTGGAGGCTGATAAATGAGAGATCCAAGGTTCATAATGTTGTTTAAATATGGTCAAAACCCTAAATTTTAGGGTTTGTCCTCTGCATGCGTACGCCCAACGTACGAGGAGTACCCCCCGCATACTACAAGTTTGCCGAAAATGGAAAAATTGTCCTATGGGGACCAAATCTATAAAGAATTAACATACCAAGGGACAAAAACGAATATACCTCGATTCAGGTGTTAAAAATCTACCCCGCTTGAACCAGACTTCGCCCTCGAAGTCCGCTGCCACAAATAACTCTGGGTAGTGCTCCCTCATCTCATCCTCAAGCTCCTGCATCCACTCAAACCCCTTCCAGGGTTGCCACTACACCTTGACCAACTCAATAACCTTGTTCCTCAAGGATTTCATCTTCCGATCAAAAATCACCACCGGTCTCTCGATATAAGTGAAGCGATCATCCACCTAAATATCCTCCAATGGGACGATTACAGAGTCATCGACCAAACATTTTCGCAGCTGAGAGACATGAAATGTGTTATGGATCTTACTAACCTCCTTGGGAAGATCCAAGCGATAAGCAACCCAGCCCACCTAGGCCAAAACCCTAAAAGGGCGAATGTACCTGGTGCCCAACTTGCCCCTCTTTCTAAGTCAAATGACACCTTTCCAAGGCGACACCTTTAGGAGAACCATATCTCCAACTTGGAACTTTAGGTCTAACCGACGCTTGTCGGTATAACTCTTCTGCCAGCTCTGTGCTGTTTGAAGTCTACTCTGAACCTACTGAATCAATTGGGTAGTCTTGAGTACTGCATTGGTACTCTTCAGGACTCACTAACCGACCTCACCCCAGCATATTGTGGTTCTACATTTCCTCTCATAGAGCATCTCAAAAGGAGGTTGTTGATGTTGGCATGATAGCTGTTGTTATACGAAAACTCCACTATTCGGCCCCTTACCGAGGCGAGTTGTCAAATCCCGAGTACCCCCCGATCGACCCCTTATTGAATTGAGCAGTGTTGTAAAACCCGGTCAACTTGGTGATTAATATGTATAATATACTTAATGATTTATTATTTAACACACACATGTGATTATTACTACTTATATATCTTAAATTTTCAGCAATTATTCACGAAGTGAAACCATTATGCATTTTCCTGTTTTTGTGTATTCACATATATTTAATTTTGTTATATATTTCAATCAACTTTTGATTTTAACTTACAATTTTGACATACATAATTTCCCTAAAAATAATTCTACATGAATTACCGAATCCACGTACTCTCGAGTACTCGCTCCTTGGTAGTCGGCCGAACTGGTACCGAGTAACAAGTTTTACATCCTTACATACATATAATCCTCAACAAGACAAGGCTCCAAACACTAAATCTATTCCTAGGTTTTCCTAGGGCAACCACCACACCCCTCTCCGCCATCAGCTGCAGAAGGAACTCCCTCTAACATCCTCTAACTAACTCACGAATATAATTACATCTCACCGACACCAAATAATTCTTCAAATGAAAGGTCTCTCACTATAACGGTTGGACTCAAAAAAGAGTTGCGCAATAGAGTTTAAACGTAACCTTCTAAAATTATTTAGTCTCAATAATATGTAACTTATCATATTTACTTACTAGTTATCTAAAGTTAAAGAGAACTCCTAAGAAGCACAAAGCAAGTGGCATTCAAGCATTGAGTAATCAGAATCTAGCATAGCCTAAACATGCCATCCTATCACTTACTGATCGGTACTAGCATGCAAGTCTAAAAGCTCATAAAGCAGGCATACAAAGGCATCTATTCTAGATCCTTAGCCCTAATCTAGCATGCGATTCACAAATTCACAATTTAAAGCATAACATAAACACGTATATGTATTTTGGGAAAACTTACTTGAGCACGGTTAATTGCAAGCGACACACCCCTTTCTTTTATTAGAAAACTCTTTGTGTAAAATGTTTTCTTTTGTGAAAAATTTACCAAATCATCGGTTTAAGTTCAAACACACCCGAGAGTATGCCTAAATCCCTCAAACAAAGGCTCTGATACCAACTTGTAACATCCCAAAAATTAAGGCCAAAAAATTTCATTTTTTTTATTTATACTAAAAACCATACTTTGAAACATATCCATAATCCATAATAAAATCAAGTATGATCAAAAAATCCAAATACATCAGAGTAAAGTAAAATGTGAATATCGTGGTGTGTGCAATGCGATCACCCCAAAATCTTCCCCTTGGATCCGAAAGTATCTGAAACATAAACTAAAAACCATAAGCACAAATCTTAGTGACTTCCCCAAAATACCACATACCATACATATTAAATATATAATGGGCCCTGCTCGGCATCAAGCCCCGCTTGGAACAAATCTGTCAGAAATATTAGATGGGCCCCACTCGTCATCAGGTCCCGCCCGATATACATATAAACATACAAACACATGCAAAAATCACAAAGAGAAATAACATACAATATACTAATCAGACCCCGCCTAGTATACATATCAAATATCATACATACAAGAGTGTGACATCCCCAATTTCACGGCCAGAAAAGACCGATTTTGTTTATGCTTGTTTGAAAAGCAGAGTAATATTTTACATAAAAGTGTTGCGGAATTTATTCCCAAAATAAAAATATGATGAAGATTTATCAAAGCATTTTCGTAGAAATGTATTTCATTAAAAAGACTTGGGATGTCATGTTCGATACAGATCAAAAGCATAAACAGTACATTATAAGTCTTACAAAAGTTATTTACAACTACTGGCCTATAATCCAAAAATCCCTCATCATCATTCAAGTCCACTACCTGTAAAACAGAAAGTTGAGTGGATCAGGCTTGGGAGCCTAGTGAGCATATAGGGTTTTCAACCCACAAATATTAATAAATTTATTAATTACATGGACCAACTATAAATTTATTAATTTCATTAAACCAATAATATCCCTGATTACCCATTCCCGTTATCCTCACTTTACGTTCCTAAACACCTATATAAGGAACCTAGTCTAAGGATTTTATCACCGGGATGGACTTTACTGCTAAGGGGCTTCCTCAGCCATATATGTCGATAAGGCAACCATGTGGGGGATGGAGTACGCCGAACTGTCTAGAAGAGTATGTGGTTGTCATCCATACTCCGCTAGATGACTTGAACAACAACAACATTGAGGCCTCTCATAAATTTATTACACACCAACTATTTCATCTACCCATGTTATACCTAACATATTTGTAGATAATATATATATATATATATATATATATATATATATATATATATATATATATATATATATATATAAAGTTTAAATCATTTTAAAACTTGTATAAACATTCATGCAACAACCATCTCAAATAAACAATCAATATATATAGACATAGCATATATTTATATAAAATATTTCATATCTATGTGTAACATGAAAGTGAATATACACTCACTTGATTTGATGATAATCGGGCAGCACTTCGTTTCTTAAAATGATCGTTTATGATAAAACCGGGAGTTTTATTGAGAAACCGGGATCTATGAGGGTCGGAGCTTCAAAACCAAAAAGATAAAAATTTCCGGGTCTTCGGGCACTACAGGACGTGTTTCGGGTTTTGGAAATGATACCGGGGCTTCGGGGGAGGTCAAAATAGTCAACATATAAGTTTAGGGGTGAATAATGACATTTTTCTGATTCTAGCCAGGAGATCTCGCATGCTTCTATTTATAGGGGAGACTTCGGACCGAGGGGAGCACGTGGCTTGCATGCGAGAGGGACAGGTGGTTGGTGCGAGGGCGAGATGTAGGAGGCGCGTCGGAAGATGCGAAGGCCACGAGGCTCGGACGTGGCCCTTGCAAGATTTGGACACGCGAAGGATATGAGGCAGCCTCTGATTGGCCGAGACTTCGATCCGAGGAGAATGTGACACGCGTCGGATTTGCGAGAAGGGTGACGTGGCCGGATCTGCACCATGCGAATTTCTCGGAAATTGCACGTAAACCTTCTAAAATTCATAACTTTCGCATATGAGCTCCGTTTTTTACGTTATTTATATGCACGTGTAAACAAAATTATGCTCTACAACTTTCGTTTAGACTTCGTCGGCTAATTTTGAATTTATTTTTTATATTATTATTTTTAACAGACCTGGACAGGAAAATCCATTAAAATTTCATAACTTCTTCATCTGACGTCCGTTTTCGTCAGTCTTTTTACCGTTGTACTAATATTGACGAGACCTTCGATTCTCTTTAAGTTGTGTCGGCTAAAAATCACTCGATCTAAAATTCGAGTTTTTAGTTGTCTACTGTTAAGCTAAAATTTAGAAAAATCATAACTTCCTCATACAAAGTCAGATTTGGGCGTTCTTTTTATGTACGCTCTCGGTTTAACGAACAATACGACTTTCATTTAAATTGCTAAGGCTGAAAAACACTTTATCGTAAATTCACTTTTTACGCTTCCTGGTGCCGTGCCGGTTCCTTCGCGAAACTTCGACAGGTCATAACTTCTTCGTTATAACTTGGATTTCGTCGTTCTTTATATCTCCGGAATCCTTGTTTCGGCAACTACAACTTTCTTAAAAGATTTCAGATTTTTATCATATTTATTTTCAACGTTTATTTTTATTATTAATTAATTAAATCATAATAATTAAACAAATAAACATTTAATTCACATAATATTCACATAATTCCTCTTTATTACTTCAAAATGAGTTACAAAGGTTGACTTAGACTATTACACCATTATTAATGCTTTTAGCCCAGAAACACGAGCGTTACAAAGAGTCACGCAGACAACTAGCATCCAAATCATAATAAACCATGGTTCAGCATTGGTGCCTTCGATTCGCCAAGTACAGTGAGGACAATCACCTCAAACTGCATAATCTCTCAGATAAATACTCAGACTGCTGATCCGAAAAAATTCCGTGCTATCACCACCAAATAATATCTAATCAATAACTGGGTTACAACCCAAAACCAGAATGCCAGCCTAATTATCCAACACTCAGAGTAAAAGACCATTTTACACCCTCCTTACTTCGCCTAAAATCTAAGGCCCAATCCAAAAAAACCAAAAAGCCCACTAAGGCCCAACTTCCTAATTGGGTCCAAAACCCGTCATGGGCCTAATTTTAATAAGACCTAAGGCCTATCCATTGCCCAGAATCAGGAGGCTAATGGCCCAAAAGGCCCAACAACCTTCTAGCACATAAATAACCCAAACCGAGAAAGTCAACAGCGGCTGAGTACGCCTGGCATACTAAGGTTTACGCCCAACGTTCTATAAGGACTCCTAGTATGTGCTACGTATGAGTTGGGTACGCCCAACGTACTACCAAACGAGCCAAGATCAGGGACCGGGCAATATACGCACAGCGTACGCATACTTACGCCTAACATATGTGCCCATTAAGTGTTTTTCCATTAAGTGCTTAATACTTGCAACCAAAAGCCCAAACTTCATATCTAAGTCTTATCGAACGTCTTAAGCCATAAATTCATGAACTTGGATCCTTTTTATGGCTCAAAAGGACCCAAAACCCACTTTTATCATTCTACTTCCACCATAATGAGCTAAAAACTCATGCATGGTTGATCCATAACCATCAAGATGCTAACTTTATGGACTTAGGACCTCAGAAACATCAAGAGAAGAAACTCCTAACTTCTGGAGTGGAAGGAATCCACTAAATCTCATCTTATGACCAAAATAGGATCAAAACTTCATAAGGAATAAATCTAAGTAAACAAGGAGCAAGTTCCAATCTTTATACCTCAATGAAGCTGGAAATGATGTGAGAAATATGGATCTACAAGCGCTCCTTTGATCAATGTTCCTTCTTCGAACTTCTTCTTCTGCAAGTCTCACCAAGACACACTAAAACACACACAAGAGGGGTTAAATCTCTTCAAAAGGGGATAGGGTTTCGAAATGTGACTCAAAGGGCTTTGGAAGCTAAGAAATGAGAGATCCAAGGTTCATAATGTTGTTTAAATAGGGTCCATACCCTAAGTTTTAGGTTTTGTCCCCTACCTACGGACGCCCATGTGACATCCCCATTTTCACGGCCAGAAAAGACCGGTTTTGTTTATGCTTTATAAAAATCAGAGTACTTCTTTTCATAAAACTGTTGCGGAATTTGTTCCCAGAAAAATACGATAAATACGTTATCAAAACATTTTCGAAGAAACGTATTTTATTCATTTTAAAACATTTAGGATGTCATCGTCCATACAGAAACATAAGCATAAACAGAACTTACATTTATTTACACTAGTGATCTACATCTCTTTAATCTCTCAGTGTAATGTGACTTCATATCAACACCTGTGATATAAATAAACTGAGTGGGTCAGGTTGGGAAACCTGGTGAGTACATAAGGTTTTCAACCCACAATAATATAATTATTATGTTTAAACAATCAAACAATCAACCCAATTACCCATCCCCATTATCTTCTTTAATCTTAAGGATCTACCCTAAGAATCACCTATTCCTCGTTCATTCATTCCTAAGGATCATCCTAAGGAATTGACACAAATTCCATCGTTGCCACGGTTTACACAACGGGCACTAAGTCTACATAGTCGCCAGGGTTTAGGCATCAAGTCTGCATGATCACCAGGGTTTAGGCATCAAGTCTACATGATCACCAGGGTTTAGGCATCAAGTCTGAATGATTACCAGGGTTTAGGCATCAAGTCTGCATGATCACCAGGGTTTAGAGTACACCGGGTGAACACATCATTCACAACACCTACAGGTTGCGAGTATGCTAATGTTTCACTGGACTGTCTAGAATAGTCCGTGGTTGTCATCCATATTCTACTGAATGACGGGGCCATCATTTGGGAAAAAGGCTTCTCACATCGTCCACCTCTCACCCTCACCTCGTGGTCTATAACACCTCTCAACTCACTATTCAACTCATATTCCATCTATTATATCTACCCATGTTTACCCCAACATTATCGTAGATATAAAATACATATACAGTTTAAATCATTTAAAACATGTATAAAATCGTTCATTTAGCATAGGCAACAAGTACTCAGATAATATGAAAACATAGCACGTAATATATATAAAATACTTCATATCTATGTGTAAGATGAAAGTAACTATGCACTCACTTGAAAAGGTGGTGATTCCGAACTCAGACAGCGCTTCACTTCTTGAAAAAACAAAATTGCTTCGACGAAACCTAGTATTATTACCATTATAGTTTAGTCTATTATTCACCGAGACTAATTAATAGTCTAGCTATTATTACTATTATATAAACGTTAAATAATACTTATATAACCCTTAATAATAGCCCAATTACTTATTATATGTTCTTAATAACGTTAATATAATTAAATAAAAGCTATATTAAAAATAGCGTACGCGTAGCTCATTTACAGCGGGTTTTATAGAAAACCAGGCTTTGCTTGGAGCAGCATTCCCGTGCGGAAAATCTCTTCTTCTCGGAGCCATCGAGCACTCAGGGGCTTCCGCCTCGTACTAGGGAGGTTCCCTAGGCTTTTCGGGGGGTTTCGGGACTAGAGAGAGGTTCTAGAGAGAGAGTAAAGAGAAGAAAGAATGAGAAATGTGTGAAGAAAATGAGGTTGGAAGATGTTCTATTTATAGGGTGAAAATGGATGAACTTGGTGCCACATGTCACCATCTAGTGGCAAGACTTGGGGAGAAAGCAATGGCCAAGAATGTGTCACATCACCCATTTTCGCACAACACACTTCTGACTTCTAAAATCCGTAACTTTCACACACGACCTCTGTTTTTGACGTTCTTTATATCCACACGTAGGTAAAAATAATATTTACAACTTTCATTTTGACTCCGTCGGCTAATTCTCGACCGATCTTAAATTTAACGGTACGAGGCGTTTAGACTGTTAAATAACCACGAAGAATTCGTAACTCCTTCATACGGACTCTGTTTTCGTATGTCTTTTTACTGTTAAGTTCCTATTAATGAGATCTTCAAATCTCATTAAAGTCACGTAAGCCAAAAACCGCTCGAACTAAAATTCAAGTTTCGGGTCGTACACTGCTAAGCCGAATCTTAGAAAAATCATAATTTCTTCATACGAAGTCAGATTCGGGCGTTCTTTTTATGGATTTTCTCGATTTAACATATTCTACAAATTTTGTTTAGATCACTAAGGATAAAAAGTCCTCCATCATAAAATCACTATTTACGCTTCCCGGTGCCGTGTCGGTTCCGTCGCGAAACTTCGACAGGTCATAACTTCTTCGTTATAACTCGGATTTTGACGCTCTTTATATGTACGAAAACCTTATGACATATTCAAAAACTTGGTTAAGATTATTTATTCTAAATAATATTTTGTCGAAAAGTCATTTTCGACCCCTATTACCTCTAAATTGACTAGCTCGGATCTACGGGCGTTACAATTATCTCCCCCTTAGGATGATTACGTCCCGGAATCATCAACGAAACAGTGCTCGTATAATGACTCAATACGTCATCTCTTCATCCTAGGTAATAATTATAACTTCTGTATTCCTTCAAGTCTATCTCTTAGACTCATTAACTGTAAGCAGTACTCGATCGTGCACCTGCTCTCTACCTCAGGCTAGACTCCAAATTATGACCTGCAAGTCACAATCTCGATCCTTACTGGATATGAAATTGAGATAATTTCTTTTATTAGTACTATGGATCTATGTGTCATATTCTAATGACCTATCATCGTATGTTGTAACGCTTTAGACGTAGTTCTCTTAGAGTCAAACTCCAAAACAGAGTATACCTTCCTTCATGTTCTAATGTGATACAATCACATTTCAATATGTAGCATTTCTAGCTACCAACTTCTTTAACAATCATCGTGATACTTCTACTGATCGCCCTGGGTTAGCTTTCATTTCAATCTTTTGGTTTAAGTTAGATGCTACATCGAACTTGGTTCTCTGAACCACGTAACACACTCATCGTATTCAGACTCAATTTTATATGACCACTAGGGTCAGAGTAACAACAATCTTCTTAGTCATTACTGAAACGATGGTAACGACATGCTTGAATAAAACAGACTCAATTATTGGCTTCTTGGAAACCTTGTGACTTTCCCTGATCCAAGCGTGAGTCATGTGCTTCCGGTAGTATATCCATCTACTACCTTTCACACCTACTCATACTCGTCCCAAGTCTTGTCTCGTAGTTTTCCAAGTCACCATACAGGAAAAATCACATAAAAGTTTAACACATCAGATAACAAAACGAGGGCTTTGTTATTTCTCGAAACTATTACATAGGTGTTCAAGTTCACCCTAGACTATGCCTCTAATAGGCTACATCATACGATACTATGGCTACTGCATAACTTGATCTTCAGATATGAAGTCCTCATCCTTGATTCCTCGCATGGTTTTCTGCTTCGTCGAGGATCATGTGAAATGCCCTTGGCCTAGGTGGCGTTTCTGGTCTTGCTGCTTTATTTTTCCTCGGGCAATCCCTAGAAATATGCCCTTCTTTGTTACATCCAAAACACACCTTCTTCTTGGACGCACACTTGCTGGCGTAATGCCCTGTCTTTCCACATTTTTAGCAAGTCACATCCTCGCCACATTTCCTGAAGTGCTTCTTTTACACTTCTCGCACCACTTGGTTTCACCTCCTCCTCCTTCTTCAGTCTTTGAGAATTTCCCTTCTTTGTTGGATTTTGAAGATCCTTCATGCTTCCTTTTCTCGCAAACTTCAGCTCTCTCCAGACCTTTTTCCATAATCTGGGTCTCAACATTCCTGGCTGCCCAGATGGAAGCTTTCAAAGTGGTTGTTTGCTTAACCATTGGACCAAAGTCTGTTGGTAATCCATGGGCAAACTTGTTAACCTTGGAGAGTTCGGTTGGGACTAAGTAAGGAACAAGCTTCATTTTCTCCGCAAAACTTGCAGCATACTCGATGACACTCATCCTTCCCTTCTTTAGATTCTAGAACTCATTGTTGATCTCCAGAAGATCCTGCTCAGAGCAATACTGCATCTTTAACTATAGCAGAAAATCTTCCCACGACATCTTGCTCGCTTCTCTTTTGGGCATCGAATCAGCTAATAGCTTCCACTAGCTTAGTACTCCGGATTTCAACAGAGGAACCGCGAGAGCGGTCTTTTGCCTGTTGCTACACTCGCAACTCTCAAACATCATCTCCATCTCGGAGATCCAGTTCATGACTTCCACCGGCGTCGGGATTCCAGATAGACTCGGTGGTTTGGATGCCATGAAATCCTTGTATTTGCATCCACGTCCGACATTTCCTCCGTCATGGTGGTTTCGCCTAACTATCGGTGGGTTGGCTTGACCAACGGTCCCACTGTAGTTTCCCTCCTCAGTCTGCCCTTCGTTCAACTCGGGCTGTTTGATTTGTATGGTCGCTTCCTCTCGATTTTGCTGGAGCAAACGTCTGGTTTCCTCCATTTGACGATCCAACATCGCCTGGATCATCGCTTGCACTCCGGCCATCGTTATTGGCTCAGTAGTGGCTACCACAATCAGTATTTGCTCAATCACTGGGGGTTGGTTTCGGTTCCCATTTGTATTCACGTTTCTGCTACGGGTCCTTGCCATCTTGATCTATACACCGAATAAGGTGAATCTAGATCTTTATTTAGGATTGACGTTTAAATCATATTTATCACTTCGAAACGTTTATATGCTAGTTCTAATATTGTATTTGTACGTTTAGAATCCTAAGCACATAAGGTTTCCAGATCCGGTCGGCAACAAACCATAGATCCGATCAAACTGTAGCAAAACAAATCATTTAGCACGTAAAAGCAATTTAGGCATCATTCCTAAAATAAGCTAGGGCTCACACCTCACAATCATCGCTTAGCATTCTAAGTTTAAGTCTAGAAATTTCCTACAAATTCCTAGTTCGCTTAAACTAATGATCTGATACCAACTGTGACATCCCCATTTTCACGGCCAGAAAAGACCGGTTTTGTTTATGCTTTATAAAAATCAGAGTACTTCTTTTCATAAAAATGTTGCGGAATTTGTTCCCAGAAAAATACGATAAATACGTTATCAAAATATTTTCGAAGAAACGTATTTTATTCATTTTAAAACGTTTGGGATGTCATCGTCAATACAAAAACATAAGCATAAACAGAACTTACATTTATTTACACTAGTGATCTACATCTCTTTAATCTCTCAGTGTAATGTGACTTCATATCAACACCTGTGATATAAATAAACTGAGTGGATCGGGTTGGGAAACCTGGTGAGTAAATAGGGTTTTCAACCCACAATAATATAATTATTATGTTTAAACAATCAAACAATCAACCCAATTACCCATCCCCATTATCTTATTTAATCTTAAGGATCTACCCTAAGAATCAGCTATTCCTCGTTCATTCATTCCTAAGGATCATCCTAAGGAATCGACACAAAGTCCATCGTTGCCACAGTTTACACAACGGGCACTAAGTCTGCATAGTCGCCAGGGTTTAGGCATCAAGTCTGCATGATCACCAAGCTTTAGGCATCAAGTCTGCATGATCACCAGGGTTTAGGCATCAAGTTTGCATGATCACCAGGGTTTAGAGTACACCGGGTGAACACATCGTTCACAACACCTACAGGTTGCGAGTCTACTAATGTTCCACTGGACTGTATAGAATAGTCCCTGGTTGTCATCCATACTCTGCTGAATGACGGGGCCATCATTTGGGAAAAGGCTTCTCACATCGTCCACCTCTCACCCTCACCTCGTGGTCTATAACACCTCTCAACTCATCATTCAACTCATATTTCATCTATTATATCTACCCATGTTTACCCCAACATTATTGTAGATATAAAATACATATACAATTTAAATCATTTAAACATGTATAAAATCGTTCATTTAGCATAGACAACAAGTACTTAGATAATATGCACACATATCACATAATTTATATAAAATACTTCATATCTATTTGTAAGATGAAAGTAACTATGCACTCACTTGAAAATGTGGTGATTCCGAACTCAGACAGCGCTTCACTTCTTGAAAAAAAAATTCCTTCGACGAAACCTAATATTATTACCACTAGAGTTTAATCTATTATTCACCAAGACAAATTAATAGTCTAGCTATTATTACTATTATATAAACGTTAAATAATACTTATATAACCCATAATAATAGCTCAATTACTTATTATATGTTCTTAATAACGTTAAAATAATAAATAAAAGCTATATTAAAAATAGCGTAGGCGTAGCTCACTTACAGCGGGTTTTATAGAAAACCAGGCTTTGCTTGGAGCAGCATTCCCGTGCGGAAAATCTCTTCTTCTCGGAGCCGTCGAGCACTCAGGGGCTTCCGCCTCGTGCTATGGAGGTTCCCTAGGCTTTTCGGGGGGTTTCGGGACTAGAGAGAGGTTCTAGAGAGAGAGTAAAGAGAAGAAAGAATGAGAAATGTGTGAAGAAAATGAGGGTGGGAGATGTTCTATTTATAGGGTGAAAATGGATGAACTTGGTGCCACATGTCACCATCTAGTGGCAAGACTTGAGTAGAAAGCAATGGCTAAGATTGTGCCACATCACCCATTTTCGCACAGCACACTTCCGACTTCTAAAATCCGTAACTTTCACATACGACCTCCGTTTTTGACGTTCTTTATATCCACACGTAGGTAAAAAATAATATCTACAACTTTCATTTTGACTCCGTCGGCTAATTCTCGACCGATCTTAAATTTAATGGTACGAGGCGTTTAGACTGTTAAATAACCACGAAGAATTCGTAACTCCTTCATACGGACTCTGTTTTCGTATGTCTTTTTACTGTTAAGTTCCTATTAATGAGATCTTCAAATCTCATTAAAGTCACGTAAGCCAAAAACCGCTCGAACTAAAATTCACGTTTCGGGTCGTGCACTGCTAAGCCGAATCTTAGAAAAATCATAACTTCTTCATACGAAGTCAGATTCGGGCGTTCTTTTTATGGATTTTCTCGGTTTAACATATTCTACAAATTTTGTTTAGATCACTAAGGCTAAAATGTCCTCCATCGTAAAATCACTATTTACGCTTCCCAGTGCCGTGTCGGTTCCGTCGCGAAACTTCGACAGGTCATAACTTCTTCGTTATAACTCGGATCTCGACGCTCTTTATATGTACGGAAACCTTGTGACATGTTCAACAACTTGGTTAAGATTATTTATTCTAAATGATCTTTTGTCGAAAAGTCATTTTTGAACCCTATTACCTCTAAATTGACTAGCCCGTATCTACGGGCGTTACAGCCCATCGTGCGGGGAGTACGCTTGCGTACTACAAGTTTGCCAGAAATGGAAAAAAGGCCACCCGAGGAGCAAATCTGAAAAGAATTAACATACCAAGGGTCAAAAATAAATATACCTCGAGTCGGGTGTTACGAAATTACATCTCTTGACATAATTATATTTTTATCTGTCAAATCATATAGCTTGTAGGCTTTCTGACATTGATTATATTCAAGAACACAACACATGATTGCTCTTGATTCAAATTTTGTTTTGTGTGGGATCATATTTGTTGCACTAATAGACACACTGTAATAAGTAAACATGAAAGAGCCAAACTTAGAATTAAGCAGACTCACCATTTGATCTAATTCCAAATTCATAGACGTTGCTTTTAGTAAACTTTACATTTAATCTGTAATCCATGTAAAAGCATATAAGTATTCTCTTGAGGTTGATAAAATTTATAACATACCAATTGCATATATGAAAAAAAGTAATGAACAAAGTATCATCGGTATATATGAGATGCGATAATGTCGACCTATTATTCGAAATTTTGATGCAATGGAAGGTATGTTTTTCCATAGTTGATTTCATAAAGACATACAACCCTTCCATTGCAAGGATTAAGAGGAAGGTGATAACGGGTCTCCATCCCTCCTTTAGAAAGGCCAAATCTTTTGGTAGGAGATACATTGACAAGAACCATAGTTGCTTTCATAAAGACATGCAACCCTTCCATTGTAATGATTAAGAGGAAGGTGATAACGACTCTCCTTCCCTCCTTTAGAAATGCCAAATCTTTTGGTAGGAGACACATTGACAAGAACCAAAACGTGGTCAGACTTAAGAATACCATTAATCCGAAGAAAACATTTTGTTGATAACTAACCACTTTTGCTATCACATTTTTAAGTAGGATAGAAAGAAGTTAGAAATCACCTTTGTGAGTGACATCAGATCATGACTTTCAGGTATAAGAGATAATGAGATATAACTGATGAATTACATCCCCTCTAATTTTTTCCCAAGGCTTCAACCAATTTGACTTCCAAAATAAGGTCAGATTGAACAATGTGACAATGTCCCAAAACTCCTTGAGAATTTTGATTGTGAACACATCAGATCGCATTGCATTTTATCTTGCACGACTCCATACATCATTATTTATTTCAGATGGTGTGAAATCGGTTTCAAAAAGCTCACAGTGAGCATCACTGGTTTTTTAAAATAGTTGTTCGGTTTTGGTCTACATGACACCTCTTCATTGAATTTATTTGCAAAAAAGCCATAAATTTCATCTATGACAAGCTTTGATTCCATCTCTCACAAACTGTTTATGTGCAACCATGGGCGGTCCTAGAGTGGGGGCAGTGGGGCAGTTGCCCCCACAACAAAAAAAATCATTAAAAAATAGGTTTTTTTTAAAAAAAAATATATTTTAACCCTTCAAAATTATATATTTTGACTCATCAAAAAAAAATTACCCACTCTTCGGAAAATTATTGGGTCCGCCCTGTGTGCAACCCATTTATTGTAGTTCTTTTTATTCCCATTTAAAATCCTTTGAAAAAAAAAAATGAAGAATTTTTGTCCCCGTCCACATCCCATTTGAGTTTAGCATTTTGCCTCAAATCAAGTTTTGTGTTATGTTAAAATTCCATGATTTTTTATTCTAGTCCTTGTGATATTCACGTTTGGTGGATAATTGACGCATTTAAGCCAATAATTCCAAAATTTTCCACATTTTTTCCACTCCGTGACATTTTTGAGTTTGATTTCACGATTTTCCAATCTCCATGTTTTTAGTGTCTCTTTAACCACTTGAATTTTTTTTAGTATAATCAAAGTCCAAAAGCCCACTAAAACATTTTCATTTGGAAGCATTTATGACAACATCTCAAATTCCTTATGTCAATAGCCAAGATTTATAAAACTGAAATGAAGGAGGACCAATAATAATTATAGCCCCCGAGCAACACAAGTTAGGCGAGTGTCTGAAGCTTCTCCGGAAGAACCAATACTGATGTCGAGGGCCATCACTCAAGAAATGTTCCACATGCAAAAAACCAACCAAGTTTGCTCAGCTTACGACCATCATCTCTAATCCACGTAAATTTACAACCCCTGTATTGTACTTGTGCAAATGCTCGTCTTTGATAAAATACACAAATTTTGCACAACTAGGTTAACAAAATTTTCAAAACTTATCATCCATCTCATATACCTCATTAATATCCTCCATGAAAAATTCACATGTTGTTCATGATAAACAATGTCTTCAACGAGATCACATATACCTAAAGTTGACTTCTTTCATACGTGACAAACATCGAAAAACATAAAAATTAAAAAGAGTTATAAATCCCTCAAACATCGTCCATGATTTTGTAACAACAAAGAATTTGTTTTTGACACTACTATTTTGTCTAAATAGTACATATCTAAAATACACAATAATTATCTCTAATAAATAAAAATAATTTTATCAAATATCATTTTTTTCCCTTCAATTTGTTCAATATCAATTTATGATCAAATATATACTTTCTAATTGTCTCTTGTCATTTACTTCATTCTTTATTTTACAATAACATAATTTTAACTTATTTATTTTTTGCATGTTTATTTATTTTTAATTTTTTCTCATAATTTTCACTTATTTCAAATTTCAAATAAACTTTTTATTTATTTATTTATATTTAATATTTTATTTTAATCAACTCATATAATTCAGATATCACATATAATCCATTATCGACAATTAAATTAAACTATAAAAAATAATAATATAACAACCGATAAAAAAATAATAATTTAAAGTAAATTATAGTTTTGGCCCTTATGATTTACATCCATTTGCAGTTTTAGTCTAAATTTCGAAATTTTGACATGGCCATCCCTATTGTTTCCAAAATTTCATGTGTAGTCCCTTAGGTTGTTTAGTCGAAGATGCTCCATTAAGTCTTAACGAGTGAAATGAAGATTATACTTTTTTTTAAATACTTTACATTATCAATAAATTCAAATAGCATTTGCGTAAAATACTATAATCGAGCCCTAAAGGTCCAGCCATGGACGACATCTCTACTCCTTCTATATATCTCTATTGTCTAATCCCATTTCTCTCGTCAGTCTCCCTAGTATCCCACCAACACCACCACCTCCGACGAACAATCATCGTCAAACTTTTGAATTCGTGTTCTGCCATTGCATCTAGCGAAATCACCACCTCCACTACCACCACGTTCCCACCTTGAAAATGTAAATATCTTACCATCAAAGTTGTTCTCCCTCCTGATCCTTACCGCAACCAGTTCCCCTACCTGAAATCATTATGAAACATCAAAAGAAACATTGGCGCCCATTGTTAGCATGGCTCCATCGAAGTTCCTTAACAGAGAACACCAATGATCCTGTCTAATTATACACAGAACACAACAGACCATCATGTTGTCGTGGGAAAACATAATTCTGTTGGTTGCTTCGTGCGTCAGTGGATATCATGTGACAGGACATCACCGACATAAGCGTAAGTCGGAATGCTTTGAATTACATTAGCGAGGTAAATTGTAACACTCGGTTCCTGGTACGTAATTTAATTATAAAATTTTGCACTTTTGTTCTAGGACTCAGCAAGTTGGAGGCCCCAACTTGTCGAGTAGAGATTAAAATGGGACACGGCAAGGAGAACCTACTCACCGAGTCGGATGCCTTGACTCGACGAGTAGGCCTGTCTTGAGGAAACCCTAATATTTAGGGTTTGCACCCTATTTAAACGCCTTACCTTGCCCCAACCCAACCTCCATCGTCCCTCTTAGTCCAGAAAGGCCCTAAATTGAAACCCTCACCTTGTATGAGTGTTCTTGAGCCATTTTTGTGTGTTTGTGGTGGTTGTGAAGCTTGAAAAGGAAGTAGGGGCTTGGGAGTTCAAGTGGGAGCTAGTAAATCCAGAGGTTGTGTCTATTTCCAGCTCATTAAAGATAAAAAGCTCCAACCTTGACCATCTATCTCTTAGATCTTTAGTAAGGGTTCATTTCCACCTTTTCTAAGCTCTTATAGAATCATACTCAGGATTTTGTGGTTATAAAGGAGCATGACTTCAGATCTGGAACCATAGAGGGTTCTTATGGCATAAAGGTGCCAACTTTATGGCCATAAGCACCACATGCATCTTGTAGACTCCATTTTAGGGCCATTTGATCCAAATACCTCATGCATGGACGTCAAGTTTGGAACTTTACGTGTATTATGGACCCTAGGAGGCTAGACCTATGTTTTGAATGCAGCAAGACCCACTGAAATTGAGTGTATAGTTTTAGACATAGAGGGACTCGGAAAGTCACCCATGTGACTCGGCGAGTTGAGTCGAGTTTCCCATTAATACCCTTCTGATAATGGACTATGAGTTGAGTTAGAAGAACACACAGTCAGTTGGACTTATTGAGGACCTGGAAACCATGAAACTCGGCGAGTTCAAGGCTATGTCCCAAAAGCATGAAGATGGACTCGGCGAGTCCAGCTCTAAGAGCATCACCTTGCATGAAGAAGAACTCGATGAGTTCATGAGGAACTCAAATAGTCAAGGACTAAATGTCCTAACTAGCATGAAGGTGGGCTCAGCGAGTTAAAGGATGAACTCGCCGAGTCTATTGCAAAGGGTCCCGACTTTGTATTATGGAACTCGACGAGTTAGTGGACCAACTCAGCGAGTTGACCAAAAGTGACTTTGACCATGATGTTGACTTTGACTTTGACCTTGACCTAAGTTGACCATGAAATGGTAACTAAGGAAGATGATTATTTGTAGGATTTGAGATGAGTTGATCCCGGCAGCAAGGACAGTTCAAACATTTCACTTTACGAGGTGAGTTTCCTTTCAGTAGGAACGGGTCGTAGGCACCAATACCAGTCCATTTATGTATGTTATTATATGTCGGGCTTAGGCCCGACGCAACTTATATGTTTCGGACTTCAGTCCGATGCCGGGGAGGTCTCGAGAAGAGTATATGTATGCTTAATGTCTTTGTGATTCATTTATGTTATGTGTTATGTATTATGGGGCAATCCCAATGTCGGGGTAAGCCCGATGCAGAATTAGCTTATACGTTATGTATAACGGACTTTGGTCCGATGTCGAGGAGGCCCGAGGAAGCCTATTATGTTTATATGTTATATGTTATATGTTTATGTGTTATGTGCTTGTTGTTATGATATGTATTTAAGACTTCGTCCCGATGTCGGGCGGGGCCCGATGCCGGATTAGTCCGATGTCGGGCGGGGCCCGATGCAGCGGGCAAGGCCCAATATGTGTTATTATGTGTTATTGTATGGTATGTGGTAGTTTGGGGGAGCTCACTAAACTTTGTGTTTACAGTTTTCAGTTTTGGTTTCAGGTACTTCCACTAGCCAGGGGAAGGGCTCGGGATGATCCCATGGCACACACCGCAGCTTGCTTGTGATTGTTTTAGACTCTGATATTTTCTCATTTGATTTTGATACAACTTTTGACATGATGATTTGAGATACATAGTTCTTGATTTCTTTATGATGATCGACAATTTATGGTTTTATGAATGAATTCAAAACGAAATTTTTAGACTATATTTTTGGGATGTTACATAAATAGCTTCTACTTTCAGTTCCAGTCTATGACGAAAACTCACCGCCATCCTGAATGTTATAGTTTTAGAAATTGGGAGTTTTTTTGCACTTGTCATTGTGCAATAATAATGCACATACCAATTGAAATTTAGAAATTTCCAGTATCAGTTAAGCTTCTGTGACAATGACATTATGTATCCAGTTATCAATTAGCATCGCCGCCTTATTGTTAGATAACTTAATTGGATCATTACTTTGTTTCCCATTAATTTAACAACGTTAATTTCTCAATTTTTGTAAAAAGAAAAAATTTGATTGTTTGGTTTGTCTTTTAATTTCAAAATCGGTTATTGCTAACACTAAGAATCCTTTTAGTCACTGTCACACACTCATAAAATATGACTTTTAGTCCACCAAAGTGGATTAAAATGGTTATTGTAGCTAATCATTTATCTCAAAGGAAAAAAGAAAAAAAATCCTTGCCGGAATCGACAACATAAAGATGGAAAATGACATCCTTTGTGACAGCGGTCAACGAAGTACGAAATACATGATGTTTTGACAAAAGAGGGGATTGGTGTTGTCGGCAATGGTGTCAATAGAAGAAAATATCATATTGATTTGACAATTATAAGGGATGTTGTGAACGGCATGACGAAGGCATAAAGAGATAAATGAATCATGAGATGAGGTGTACTAAATTATAGTGTTTGGTTTGGGTTTTATTTCATATTTTTAAATATTTACATAATTGGTTCATGTTGTTCAAATAACGATCAAGTAACACAAAAGACAAATGAATGGTATATTTATCTTTGAAATATGGCTTAATGACTAATATGTAAATAAACTAGAAGGAAGGACTAGCAGTGAAAGAAATGAAACCAAATGGACAAACCATATCAAAGTTTCAAGATTTGAACTAAAACAGTAGACGGATGTAAACCAGAAGGACCAAAACTATAATTTACTCAATATTTTATTTAAAATGAAATTATTTGTAAGAATTAAAAATGAATCACAATCATATGAACACGATATAATAAAACAATTTAAAAAAAATCAAATAACTCCAATGAAATAGTAGGGCCCTGTTTATCTCTTGGATGTGCCTGGATGGCAAGCCGTTCCACCAATCAGCCATTTCGTCGGTTGCTTTTTTACACTTTGAACCCTTCTTCTTGCTATCAGTCACCACCAACCCGGCCCAATTAATATTTCATAATTAGCTTCTTTTGCGACCTTGGGTTGTGTGTAGTTCTCATTTCTCACCTTACCCTACATTAAATTTATTTCTTTGCAGTTACCAAATTACCCCCATATCTATGGTTATCAAATTGCCCCACAATCCCCACATGTTCTAATTCCCTACTTCACCTGTAGTGACGTATTTGCCCTCCACTTGTTTATGCAACCCAATCTCCATGAATAATGCTATTATAGATTTTAATTATTATTCGAATGATCATCTTAATTGACATTTGACATATTTTAAAAGGTTATATAATTAAATAAATATGTGAGAGAACAAATTACATGTAAATAAGATGTACTCTCAGCTAAATTATATTTAGGAAAATACATTTTTTTTACTAAAATGACAACTAATATCGTTTTAATTTCCAATCTGATTCCTAAAGTCAAGAAAATATTTGAACTTTGCAAAATTAAATCGGTTATGATAATAAGAACAACATTAGTTTTTAGTCTATATAAATAAATCACTAAATACAAAAAATACACGGTTATAAATGAAATTTTTACAAAATTCAAATACTTTCTTGGTGATTTTAAAACATTAATAACCATATTAAAGAACAACACAAATTTGATATGTATTTTTTAACGATTAATCATAATATAAATACCATATGACTCTATTGGAAGTATAAGTCAACATGATCATTGACTTTCTGTTAGAAAGTTTAACACGTTATTTATGTCATGTCATCTATTAGAATAGTTTTGTTAGTTTAGCTGTTGTAGTTAGTTTGTTACAAGTTCTTGTTTATTTTCTTCATCATGTATATATAGAGAGTGTGTATATTCTTTGTAAGGTTAATGAAAATAATGATGAAAGATTTACCCAATTTCTTTTCTTTCTTCTTCAAACATAGTATCAGAGCAACGATTCTTATCATCATTTTCCTTTCATCTCTTTTCATCTTCATCATTTTTTTTAAATTCTCAATTCCATCGTATTTGAGCCATCAAATTCCAGTCCTTATTTTCTTGGGTCGTCAGATAATCCGAGTATTATTTTGGTTTCCAAAGTGTTCGATGGAATTGGATTTGCCACATAGAAGCGATCGATGACGCTTGCTCTCACAGTTAAGAAAAAGCTTTGTTTTATCGATGGATCTTTATCTCTTCCACCGAGCACTTCAAACCTGGTTCATAACTAGAACAGAGTTAATTCCATGGGATTTCTTGGCTGTTGAATTCGTTAAGCAGAGACATTGCAGAGAGCGTTCTTTTTCTGCAATCAGCAAAGGAGATATGGATAGAGCTTAATCAAAGGTATGCTCAATCAAATAGAGTGCTCATTTCCAAATTCAAAAACAATTGTATTAAACTAATTAAGGATCTGAAGATTTCTCAACCTATTTTACCGAACTGAAATGTGTATGGGATGAGTTAAGAATGATTCAACAAATTCCTGCTTGTACTTGTGAATCTGTTGCAACTCTTAACAAATTTTTAGAAGATCAACGACTGATTCAGTTACTCATGCGGCTCAGTTACTCTTATAAGGCCATAAGAGGACATATCTTAACGATGGCACCTCTTCCTTCCGTTGCCACTGTTCATTCTTTGTTGACGCATTAAGAAAGACAAATAGATATTTCTTCAACTCCTAATCTTGTAACTGAATCTATGGCTATGAATGTTAGTAATGGATCCAAGAAGAGCTTAAACTTCTCTCATTGTAAGAAGAATGGACATCTCAAATCACAGTGTTATAGATTCCATGGATTTCCTGCAGATTTCAAGTTCATAAAAGCCAAGAAAACTAAATCATCGGTTCACAATGTTACTACTTCATATCCTTCTGCAATCATATCACCAAAACAATACAAGCAACTAATGCAACTAATGAACAACAATAATGGATCTAATCAAATCAATTCATCCATTAGTAATGGATCAATGGATACCGCAGGTAATCCTATTGATAGTTTGGGAAATCATGTTTTCTACATTTTTAATGTTCATCTTGATTCTAATGGCATCAAGTCAACATGGATCATTGACTCAGGAGCTACAGATCATATATGTTCTGATAAATCTTTGTTACATCTTTTATAATTCTTTCAAATACTCATGCATATTCTCTTCCAAATGGTTACTTCTTACCTGTAATACAAGTGGGAAATGTTTCTCTTCATAACACTATCAACCTTTATGATGTTCTTTACATTCTAAAGTTCAATTACAATCTTATATTTGTTGCCAATCAGTTAAAGGTATGGATTATATTTACTAATAAATTATGTGCAATGCAGGCCCCTTTGTTGAATAGTAGTTTCATTATTGGAAAAAGGGTGAACAATCTCTATATACAAGGGCAAAAATGCTTGAATAATCCTCCATTTTCATATCATTCTTTTAATTAGAGTTCTTTTTCTTCTTGTAATTCCTTCAATAAGTGTAATATGTCTAATCTTTGGTACAATAGATTAGGACATTTACCATTTGATAAACTAAAATCATTGTCATTGACATCAAAAAATGTTCTAGTGATTTGTTCAAATCTTGTGAAATTTGTTCAAATAACCGTATGGTATTTTGGGGTCTACTTACTGGCTTCGGCTGATCGTACACCCTATATCCTCCTTTTCTCATATTGGAAACCATTTTAAGATTATTTTGAAAATCCTTCCTTGGTTTGAGACTGGATTCACACAAATGTTCCTCCAAGTCACTCAAACCAAGGCTCTGATACCAACTTGTAACACCCATAAAAATCATGTCAAATTTAAGCTTTTAAAACATTTAAAAACTAATAGTCATTACAAATTTTGTTTTCAAAATATTCTATATCAGAGTCTCCAAGAAACAAAATCATAAAAAGTGAGGAGCGGGACGATCACGTCTTTGCCTTGCCACGGTCCCCTGATGTACCTGAAACAATAAACTGAAATTGTAAGCCTGAGAGCTTAGTGAGTTCCCCCAAAATACCCATACACACATTAATACACATGTAAACATAAACAACATACTCTGGGTCCAATCAACCATCGGGTTGGAATACCCCATGCCCTTAACCGTCCAATTAGAATGCCAACATACTATGGGTCCAATCATCCTCAGGATGGAATACCCCAGGTCCACAACCAACAAGTTAGAATGCCCACATACTATGAGCCCAATCATCCTCAGGATGGAATACTCATGGACCACAACCAACAGGTTGGGATGCATAGGTCTATTGGCTTCCGCACAAAGCAGATAAGCCTCAACCGCCAAAAAACATGTGCACATATAACAAATAATCATATATCAATCTATAGACAGACAAAGCGATCTAACAGATCATAATATCATAGCACATCCTATCTACCAGGATACTGATCTAACGGATCATATCAACATATAACATCCTATCTACCAGGATACTGATCTAATGGATCATAACGGCATATAACATCCCATCTACCAGGATACTGATCTAACGGATCATACAATACTCGAGCATACAACATATCAGGATAGCAATCTAAAAAGGGCCGGCCTTGGTGCCTTAGACCCTAAAGTATAGTAAGGATAACGCACCTCTCATCTGTCAACTCGAAGTGATAAGCTCAAACTCTCGGATCACTGCCACAAACTCCACCACCTATATTCACCATAGAACCATGTTTATAAATTCCCGGAATGTCCCAAAAGTCAATTAGTAAATCCTTGGTCAAAGTCAAATTCAACTGTCAAGGTCAATAGTCCATGTTGACCTGACTCGTCGAGTCCTTCTAGAACTCGAGTAGTCGTGAAATCCCTCACTGACTCATCGATTTTCCCCACAACTCACCGAGTTCATGCATGTCCAAACGTTGCGAAAACCCTAGCTGACTTCTGAGTCACCTTACTGACTCGCCGAGTCCATGTAGAAGTCCTTGCTCGACAATATTTATTGGACTCGCCAAGTTGACCATTCAAATCGTCGAGTCCCTTCAGTCCTTTATCCATTCAGATGCTCTATAAGCCATAATAAGGCTCCATATTGCAGATCAAGCTTCCCAAGGTATGTTTATCACGTAAAGTTGCAAACATTATGTGCGTACAAGGCTCTAAAGACTTAGAATGCCAAATCCAAGCTTGAAATGGAGTTTTACTCCTAAGGAGAGGTTTACACTTGCTAAAGCTCGAAACTTTATGGACTTAGAGACCAAGGAAAGTTCAGATCTAAAGTTGCAACTTCAGGTATTAGCTCATACCCAAGAATGGCTACCTAACATGCTAGAAAAGCTCTAATCTTTAACCAAATGAGATCTAGAAGGAAATAAGGACAAGATAACGACTTGATACCTTCCAATGATACTAAACTGAGGTAGACTTCATATCTACACATGTTCCTTAGTGTTAGCTACTTGATTGTGACATCCTCAAAATCACGGCCAGAAAAGACCGGTTTCATTTATGCTTTTAAAATAACTTCAAAGTAAACCCATTGATTTAAAAGAGTTGCGGAATTTGTCCCCAAAACAATACATGATAAAATAAGGTTTATCAAAGCATTTCTTAAACAAATATATTTTCATTATTTATCAAAACTCGTGATGTTATGTTCCGATACAGACACAAAAACATAAACAATAAAACATAGACCTTACACGGTTACATACAACTACTGGTCTATAAACAAAAATATCTTCACAAGTTCTCAAACTTATGCTCTCGCGCCACTACCTTTAATACTAAGAAACTGAGTGGGTCAGGCTTGGGAGCCTGGTGAGCATATAGGGTTTTCAACCCACAATAAATAATTATATTTAATTTCACCAACCAACAATAACCCGATTACCCATTCCCGTTATCCTCACTTTACGTCCCTATGACAACAACTATTGCAAGGGACCTAATCTAGGATTTTTATCGGGACTAACACTACTGCAAATGGGTTTCCTCAATAATAGATATCCTAAAGGCAACCATGAGGGGGATAGAATACAGAAAATGAACACCCAAGTTCACTACACCTATAGTTTGTGAGTCTGCCAGCGTTCCACTGAACTATCTAGAAAAGTTTGTGGTCGTCATCCATATTTTGCTGGATGACTAGATCACAATCATATGGAGGCCTCTCATCATTTTTAGTTCATCACACATCACTATCTACCCATGTTCTACCCAACATATTTGTAGATAAAATATACTTGTTTATATACAACTTAAAACTTGTATAACATATTCATTCAATACTCATACCACATAACAATAGTATATAATCACATAGCACGTATTTCATAGAGTATAATTCATATATGTGTATTATCGGAAAGCAACTACACACATACTCATATCATATATCTAATACATTTATCAATACTTGTATTAAAATCGTGTATATGAAATGGAATATGCACTCACTTGATAAGATGTTTATCGGACAGCACTACGGCTCTAAGTGTAGTATTCTTCGGTGAAACTGTGATATCTTCACACATCGGGCTTCTTGCGGGCAGAGCTTTGGCTCGAAACTCTTTTCTTATCGCGATCCTCAGAGCTTCGTGACTTGCTTCGGGTGTCGGGATGATATCGGGGCTTCGGGGTTATAACTTGCACATAAATCGAGGTAATATGGACTGAGAGGAAAGAAATTGGCAACCCTAAACGGTTGGCCTTGCTTTCTATTTATAAGGGGCTGAAATACTATGCTCACGTCGTGAGCCACTAATGTTCACGTCGTAAGCTCGATATGTCACTGCGTTCATCATGGCCACTTGCCTTAGAAGATGTCCATCACTTACTCACGTCGTGAACACTGTGCTTTCGTCGTGAGCTCTGACACATAGGGATGTCAAAAAGTCCCGTGGGGGCCCCGTCCCGTTTGGAGGATTTTTAAAAAAAAATTAGGGGCGGGGGCGGCGGCAAGGTTAACCCCCGTTTTATTTTCAAGGGCAGGGGCAGGGGTAGGCAATCCCGTCCCGAAACCCCCATAGGGACCCCGTTAATAAATTACACATATATTTACATATATTAATTATATAAATATAATAAAAAATAACATGATTTTGAGCTTCCAAAATTCATCAAAAAACATGTTTTTAAGTTGTTAGTATAATTTTTTTAAAATGCTATAACTTTTTTATTTTAACATGTAAAATTCTTCTATAAATAATTATTTGTTACCTAAAAAACAGCTTTTTTTAGCCTGAATAAAAACTTCTTTTAACCCCAAAAAGGCTAAAAGACATGTTTTTAGGTTGCTAGTATAATTTTTTTTAAATGCTATAACTTTTTTATTTTAACATGTAAAATTCTGCTATAAATAATTATTTGTTACTTAAAAAATAGCTTTTTTTAGCCCGAATAAAAACTTCTTTTAGCCCAAAAAAGGTAACCCAAAATCAATCGGGGACGAGAGAACGGGGACGGGGGTGGGGGTAATAAAGGGGATTCAGGGGTGGGGGTGGGGGTAGAAAGGCTGAACATCCCGGGGGCGGGGGCGGGGGCGGGGGAACGGGGAAATTTTAGGGGCGGGGTGGGAGATGCACTCCCCGTCCCGTTTGCCCCTGTTGACATCCCTACTGACACAAGGGTTGAAGTTCGTGCTTGGAACTTCATAAATTCATATCTTTCGTATATGATCTCCATTTTCGACGTTCTTTATATCCACGCGTAGGTGAGACTACGCTCTAAAACTTTCATTTAGACCCCGTCGGCTAATTTTGACTTTATTTTTATTATATTATTTTTAGTGGGCCGGGATTGGAAAACTTTGTTAGAAATTCATAACTTCTTCATCGGACGTCCGTTTTCGTCTGTTTTTTCACCGTTGTACTACTATCAACGAGATCTTCGATTCTTGTTTAGATTGTTTCGGGTAGAAATCACTTGATCTCATATTCGAACTTTGGGTTGATTACTGCTAAGTCGAAACTTAGAAAAATCATAACTTCCTCATGCGAAGTCAGATTTAGACGTTCTTTTTATGAACGCTCTTGGCTTAACTTATTGTACGAATTTTGTTTAGATCACTAAGGCTAAATATCGCTCTAACGTAAATTCACAATTTACGTCAAACAATGGCGTACCGGTTCTGTCGCGAAACTTCGACAGGTCATAACTTCTTTGTTATAACTCGGATTTCGGCATTATTTATATTTTCGGATTCCTCATAACGACCACTGCAACTTCATTTTTATATACCGAGCTTATCTAATAGTTTATTATTACACTTATTCTTGTTCTTAATTTATTTAAGTCACACAATTAAGCATAAAACACGTAACACTCAAAATAATACATTTTTATTATTTCACAACGGTTTACAAAGGTTAACCTAGACTATTACATCATCATTAATGCATAGCGTAGAAACATGGGTGTTAGAATTCTCTCCCCCTTAGGATGATTCTGTCCCCGGAATTACACATCAATAAACAAATGCGGATAGCGACTCATCATGTCACTCTCCGTTTCCCAGGTGACATTTGGCCCATTTGTATGTTTCCAACGGACAAGCACTAATTCGGCTATCTTGTGTCGCAACTTCTTAGTCTTTCGGTCAACGATTGCCTCTGGTTCTTGAATTAACCTTTTGTTCTCATCAATTCTTAATTCAAATGTTGGAATTATTTCGGGACTTCTCCTGTGAACTTCCTCAAATAACACATATGAAAAGTGTTATGAAATCCATTCAGTTCTTCGGGTAATTCTAGCTTGTAAGCTTGGTTCCCAATCCTCTGAAGAATTTTAAATGGTCCAATAAACCTTGGACTCAACTTTACCCTTTTACCAAATCTTATAAGTCCCTTCCACGATGAGACTTTAAGCAAAACCGAATCTCCAACTTCAAAAGTCATCGGTCTTTGCTTGTTGTCAGCATAGCTTTTTTGATGATCCTGAGCTGCTAACATTCTCTCCCTAATCACTTTCAACTTTTCAGCAGTTTAATGGACTATCTCCGGTTCCATAAACTGCTTTTCCTCAGCCTCAAGCCAACAAGACGGCGTGCAACACTTATGTCCGTACAAAGCTTGATAAGGTGCCATCTTTATGCTCGAGTGGAAACTATTAATGTACGAAAATTCTACCAAAGGCAAATATTCATCCTAGTTACCTTAGAATTCCAGGGTACATGCTCTCAACATATATTCAAGCGTTTGTATCATTTGTTCGCTCTGACCATCATTATGTGGATGGTAAGTTGTACTTAAACACAACTTGGTACCCAATTCCTCTTGTAGACTTTTCCAAAACCTCGAGGTGAAACGGCTATCACGGTCTGACATAATCGTTAACGGAACACCGTGAAGCCTCACAATTTCTTTCACGTAATAATTTGTAAGATTATTCATAGACCATTTCCTGTTGGCTGCTATGAAGTGCGCACTCTTAATGAAGCGATTAACGACCACCCAAATCATATCCTGACCATTCTTTGTCCTGGGTAGTTTAGTGACAAAGTCCATAGCAATGTCTTCCCCTTTACCCATAGGTACAAACAAAGGTTCTAAACTCCCATATGGTTTCTGATGTTGTGCCTTGACTCTTCCACAGGTCACACACTCGGTCACATACTTTGCAATATCAAGCTTCATCGTCGGCCACCAGTAATAGGGTTTCAGGTCCCTATATATTTTTGTGCTGCCATGATGAATCAAGTACATGGTTTTGTGAGCTTCTTCCATCAGAAGATCTCTTACCCCTCCTGTCTTAGGCACCCAAATTCGATCTTGGAATACCTTCAGTCCGTGACTGTTTATACCGAACACTAACGTCTTGTCCAAACGTTTCCCATTTCGTTCATTCTTCTCAGAAGCTTCTTCTTGAGCTTTCTTTATACTCTCCACAATTGTCGAAACAAATTTTATTCTCAACGCTCTTGGCCTCTATCTTTCAAGATTGACTTTCCGACTGAGAGCATCAGCGACAATATTAGCTTTACCAAGATGGTAAAGTATCTCACAGTCGTAGTCCTTAAGTAGTTCTAGCAAGCGTCGCAGCCTCATATTCAATTCTTTCTTACTAAAGAGATATTGGAGACTCTTATGATCAGTGAAAAGTTTGCACTTCGTGCCATAGAGGTAATGCTTTCATATCTTCAGAGCGAAAACTACCGCTGCCAGCTCCAAATCGTGAGTGGGGTAGTTCTTTTCATGCTCCTTCATTTTTCGAGACACATATGCTATCACCTTTTCTCTTTGGGTCAAAACACAACCCAACCTAACCCCAGACGCATCACTATAGACAACGAAGTCTTCAACTCCATCAGGTAAAGAAAGAATCGGTGCCTCGCATAGCTTCTTCTTTATCTTCTCAAATGCTTCTTTGTTCTTATCACTCCAAGCATAAATCACTCATTTGTAGGTCAAAGTTGTTAGTGGAGTAGCGATCAAAGAAAAGCATTATATAAACCTTCGATAATATCCGGTTAATCCCATAAAGCTTCGGATCTCCGTGGGACTTTTCGGTTGTTCCCACTTCATCAAAGCTTCAATCTTTGCTGGATCAACCATTATCCCTTCTTGATTGACCACGTGACCCAAGAATTGGACTTCTTGAATCCAAAAATCACATTTGGATAACTTTGCATACAACTTCTCCTTCTTCAAGACTTCCAACACTTCTCGCAAGTGTCTGCCATGCTCCTCTTGGTTTTTCGAGTAAATCAGAATGTCATCTATGAACACTATCACAGATTTATCAAGGAACGGTTTACAAACCCTGTTCATTAAATCCATAAATGTTGTTGGAGCATTGGTTAGTCCAAACGACAAAACCAAAAACTTGTAGTGTCCATATCGTATTCTGAATGTAGTCTTTTCGATATCCCGCTCTCTCACCTTCAGCTGATGATATCGTGACCTTAGATCGATCTTTGAAAAATAACTTGATCCTTGAAGTTGATCGAACAGATCATCAATCCTTGGCAATTGATATCTATTCTTTATTGTTGCCTTATTCAGCTCTTTGTAATCAATGCACATTCTCATACTCCCATCCTTTTTCTTTATGAATAACACTGGAGCTCCCCAGGGTGATGAACTAGGTGTAATGAAACCTTTGTCCAATAACTCCTGAAGTTGCATCATCAACTCCTTCATCTCCGCCAGATCTAGTCTATAAGGTGCTTTTGCTATCGGTGTGCTTCTTAGTAACAAGTCTATTCTAAACTCCACTTGTCTATCAAGCAGTAATCCAGGAAGATCTTTGGGAAATACTTCCGGATAATCACACATTACTGGAATACTCTGCACCTCCTTTTTCTCCTTCTTTGCATCTATCACAAATGCCAAATATGATATACATCCTTGGCCCAAACACTTTCTAACTTTCATTAGCAAAATGATTATAGAATTTACTCTGCGTTTGTCCCCGTACACCATAAATGACTCATTCCCTGGCGGGTTTACTTTGACTATCTTCTTCCTACACAATATCTCGACGTCATTGGCGCTAATCCAATCTATTCCTAGCACGTACGATGTCGAAACCATTCAACTTGATAGGTAATAACTCCTCGTGGAACTTATTCCCATTCATATTGATGAATATATTTTTCATGAGATGGTAACAAGTACAAACTTTCCCCTAGCAACCTCGACTAATAAAGCATTATCTAGTGTATCGACATGCAAAGCTACTTTTCTACCAAATTCATGTGAAATAAGGAGTAGTTGGCTCCAGAATCAAATAATATTTGGGCAGACAATTCGTTTACGAGAAAGGTACCTGAAGCGACATCAACTTCTTCTTTAGCAGCTTGCAGTGTCATCTGGAAGGCTCTTGCTTTCGAATATTGGGTCTAGCTGCCTTCTTCTTCTTCGGACAGTCTTTGAAAATGTGCCCCTCTTCGTTACATCCAAAACAAACTCTCTTGTTGGACGGACGCTCGTTGGCGTAATGCCCTGTCTTTCCACACTTGTAGCAAGTCACTTCCTCACTATATTTCCTAGAGTGCTTTTTTTTGCACTTTTCACACCATTTTGATTCGCCCCATTTTCCTCCTCCAAACTTTTTCAAATCAGACTTCGAAAATTTGCTTTTCTTGCTAGAACCTGAATTTCCCTCAAACTTTTTCTTTTCACCAACTTCAACTTTGTTGGCGGTTCTCCCTGTGATCATGTTCTCATTAGACTTGGCAGCCCAGATAGTTTCCTCTAGAGTATGTGTCTAACGTACTGGCACCGCGTACTCTCATGGGAGTCCTTTTGCATATCGATCAACTTTCGTCAACTCATCTGAAATGATGCGCAAATCAAACTCCATTTTGTCGGTCAAGGCATTAGTGTAATCGTCGACTGACATGTTGCCTTTTTTCAACATCAGAAACTTGTTCTCCAACTCTAGTAGATTCTGGGCCGAGTAGAACCTGCGCTTGAACTGCACCAAGAACTCTGCCCAGGTTAGTTGCAGTAGCTCATTAGGGCTTAGGGTCTTCCCCATAGTGTTCCACCAACGAACAGATCCACCCTTGAACCGACGTACTGCGAAAGTGGTCTGCAACTTGCCTATGCAACCACACGTCATGAAGGCTAGCTCCATTTATGAGATCCAATCCATGACTCCGGTCGAATCTTCCTTCCCAGTGAAGGTTGATGGTTTGCAAGTCAAAAAGTCTTTGTACTTGCATCCATGTCCATCATTTCCTCCATCATCATTTTTTCGTCTATTAACTGGTGGGTTGGCTTGACCAATAACCCCACTGAAGTTACCTTCTTCCGACTTCCCTCTATTCGCTTTGGGCTCTTTTATCGGTATTGAAAGTTCTTCACAATTCTGCCGAAGCAGACGTCTAGTTTCTTCTATCTGACGATCCAACATCGTTTGAATCATCAATTGTACCCCAGCCATTGTCATTGGCTTAGGTGTTGCTGCTACAGCAACTACTTGTTCAATCACATGTGGTTGATTCCTGTTTTCGTTCACGTTTTCAACTCCACTTCTAGTTCTTACCATTTTTGATCTAAACACCGAATAAGGTGAATTTAGACCCTTAATCATGATAGATAACTAAATCATCCTTATCACTCCGAAACATTTACATGATAGTTCTAATACCATAGTCATACGCTTAGAATCCTAAACACATAAGCTTTCAGATCCAGTTGTCAACAAACCGTAGACCTGAACAAATAATATCATATATGGTAAACATATAACATTTAACACATAATAGCATTTTAGGAAACTTTCCTAAAATAAACTAGTGCTCGTGTCTGAAATATAATAGACACACATCTCACAATTTCACTTAACATTTTAAGTTTAAGTCTAGAAATCCTACAAATTCCTAGTTCGCTAGAAACTAATGCTCTGATAACAACTGTGACATCCTCAAAATCACGGCCAGAAAAGACCGGTTTCATTTATGCTTTTAAATTAATTTCAGAGTAAATCCATTGATTTAAAGGAGTTGCGGAATTTGTCCCCAAAACAATAAATGATAAAATAAGGTTTATCAAAGCATTTCTTAAACAAATATATTTTCATTACTTATCAAAACTCGGGATGTCATTTTCCGATACAGGCACAAAAGCATAAACAATATAACATAGACCTTACACAGTTACATACAACTATTGGTCTATAAACAAAAATATCTTCACAAGTTCTCAAACTTATGCTCTCGCGCCACTACCTTTAATACTAAGAAACTGAGTGGGTCAGGCTTGGGAGCCTGGTGAGCATATAGGGTTTTCAACCCACAATAAATAATTATATTTAATTTCACCAACCAACAATAACCCGATTACCCATTCCTGTTATCCTCACTTTACGTCCCTATGACAACAACTATTGCAAGGGACCTAATCTAGGATTTTTATCGGGACTAACACTACTGCAAAGGGGTTTCCTCAACAATAGATATCCTAAAGGCAACCATGAGGGGGATAGAATACAAAAAATGAACACCCAAGTTCACTACACCTACAGGTTATGAGTCTGCCAGCGTTCCACTGAACTGTCTAGAAAAGTTTGTAGTCGTCATCCATATTCCGTTGGACGACTAGATCACAATCATATCGAGGCCTCTCATCATTTTTAGTTCATCACACATCACTATCTACCCATGTTCTACTCAATATATTTGTAGATAAAATATACTTGTTTATATACAACTTAAAACCTATATAACATATTCATTCAATACTCATACCACATAAAAATAGTATATAATCACATATCACGTATCTCATAGAGTATAATTCATATATGTGTATTATCAGAAAGCAACTACACACATACTCATATCATATATCTAATACATTTATCAATACTTGTATTAAAATGGTGTATATGAAATGGAATATGCACTCACTTGATAAGATGTTTATCGGACAGCACTACGGCTCTAAATGTAGTATTCTTCGGTGAAACTGTGATATCTTCATACACCGGGCTTCTTGCGGGCAGAACTTTGGCTCGAAACTCTTTTCTTATCGGGATCCTCGGAGCTTCATGACTTGCTTCAGGTGTTGGGATGATATCGGGGCTTCGGGGTTATAACTTGCACGCAAATCAAGGTAATATGGACTGAGAGGAAAGAAATTGGCAACCCTAAACGACTGGCCTCGCTTTCTATTTATAAGGGGCTGAAATACTATGCTCACGTCGTGAGCCACTAATGTTCATGTCGTAAGCTCGATATGTCACTGCGTTCGTCATGGCCACTTGCCCTGGAAGATGTCCATCACCTGCTCACGTCGTGAACATTGTGCTTTCGTCGTGAGCTTTGACACAAGGGTTGAAGTTCGTGCTTCGAACTTCAGAAATTCATATCTTTTGTATACGAACTCCATTTTCGACGTTCTTTATATCCACGCGTAGGTGAGACTACACTCCAAAACTTTCATTTAGACCCCGTCGGATAATTTTGACTTTATTTTTATTATATTATTTTTAGTAGGCTGGGACTGGAAAACTCCGTTAGAAATTCATAACTTCTTCATCGGACATCCGTTTTCGTCTGTTTTTTCACCGTTGGACTACTATCGATGAGATCTTCGATTCTTGTTTAGATTCTTTCGGGTAGAAGTCACTTGATCTCATATTCGAACTTTGGGTTGCATACTGCTAAGTCGAAACTTAGAAAAATCATAACTTCCTCATGCGAAGTCAGATTTAGACGTTCTTTTTATGCACGCTCTCGGCTTAACATATTGTACGACTTTCGTTTAGATCATTAAGGTTAAATATCGCTTTAACGTAAATTCACAATTTACGTCACACAATGTCGTACCGGTTCTGTCGCGAAACTTCGACAGGTCATAACTTCTTCGTTATAACTCGGATTTCGGCATTATTTATATTTTCGGAATCCTCGTAAAGACCACTAAAATTTCATTTTTGGATATCGGACTTATCTAATGTTTTATTATTACGCTTATTCTTGTTTTTAATTTATTGAAGTCACACAATTAAGCATAAAACACATAACACTCAAAATAATACATTTTTATTATTTCACAACGGTTTACAAAGGTTAACCTAGACTATTACATTATCATTAATGCCTAGTCTAGAAACACGGGTGTTACAATCTTTAAGATCCTCTCACTAAGATCCACCTTCCAAAGCTTAAAACACATAAAAATGGAGCACACACACGGATTAGGGTTTGTTGAACTCTCAAGAGGCTGTAAGGGGCTAAGAGAGGCTAATGATCCTTTAAATAGGGTGCAAAACCCCGAAAATTAGGGTTTCATCCTCCAACTCCTACTCGTCGAGTCTTATCTTGGACTCGGCGAGTAGGTCACTTAAACACGTGGCCCAACCCGCTTCTACTCGACGAGTCACGGCATGCAACTCGTTGAGTAGACCTTGCAATTTATGAAAATTAAAGCTATAAAATTATTACCTGAGATTCGGGGCGTTACAATGGATAAATTGTTTTTAAACCTTTGGGTGTTATCTTTCAAGGGAAGAAGGTGAAGGGAAAATAAAAGAAGCACTTCTTTTATAGTGATTTGAAAGAAATGTATTCTATAGCAAATTTGACGAATGTTTTTCTTAGAATTGCAAAGTGCAAAAATAAGTCTGATGGTGATAGGCAAGAGATAAGAAAGGTGATATGTTGGTATTTAGAGATCAGGAATACACTGATAGATGAAGTGAAGACACTACCAATTGCTTGAAGACTTGAATACTCTTCACAAAGAGAGGGGGATGTAGAGGATAGTTTTGTTGTGAATATATTCATTGTCGAACTCTTATGGTTTATATATCGATGTAATGTGTTGTAGTCTATATTGAAGGTTATGCACCTTCGATATTTCTATGTATTTTAAAGAGCATCGTTGTTGTAACACTTTGAATGTCGAAGTTTCTCTATACTTTTTTTGTCTGTTGAGGGTACTATATATAATACCGTAGTAAAGGTTATATGTAGCGCTTTTCAGTATTCACATTGTAACTTGTACCTTTGTTATTTTCACATAATCAAGAGCTTAACAGATTTATTTACCCTCCGTGTTCGTTTACTTTACGGGATCATTCCTTGATTGAATTATTGACTCATCAGAATTTTAAACTTATTCTTGAAATTTCAAAGTTTTTTTTTTCCAAAGTCCGAAATTTTAGTCCGGAATCTGAATGTTGGTCCGGAATTCAGTCTGAAATATACTTTTTTTGTCAAAAAAAATGTTTTTCCTTAGTCTGAAATGTCTATTCCGGACCAAATGATTATTTTTGGTAAAAAAAATGTTATTTTCTTCAAATACATATTAAAATGTGATTAGATTACTTAATTTCCCTTTAAATAATAATAATAATAATAATAATAATAATAATAATAATATACACAAACAAAAACTACTCATTGTTCCAAACTTAATTTTCTTTTTTACTAATAATGATGATTAACTTGCAACCAAAATCAAACACTAATTTATAAAATATATAAGTTTGGATAAATTTTACTCAACTGCAAATAAAATTAGACATTAAAATCATGTTTAACATGCTAATTGAAAAATTAGCATATTAATAAGTTATCATCTAATAAAAAACTAGTTTATAATATCTTATCAAACACTAAATTGTAATAATTGATAAATAAACTAACTTATCTATGTATATGCTAAACATGACCTAATTATTAATGCTCCGACAATGTAGCATATGATTTCAATAGAAAAATCTAATATGATCAATTTAATCTTGTGATTAACTTAAATTTAGTTCGTATTGCTATTTAAAAGTAAAGCTTAAATAAATTAAATATTCTAAACTGCTATTCAAACCCTACACCATTGACATTGTCACATGAAAACAAAAAATATATGAAGAAGAAAGATGATGCCATTGGCATCCACACAAATTTTGTTTACAAAACATGTACATGTGATACAAAAAGTCACATTTTGGTTGGTTTTCTGTAAATAACTCTAAGTCCAAGGGGAATTGTGTAGAAACGGGCAAAGAAAATTCAAAATTTGAGCAGTAGCATAAGGATAATATGGTAAATTTGACCAAAGAAAACCTAAGACCCACAAACACAAAGGGTGTTACAATTTACAGCCTTCTTTAAAGCTCAAAACTTGTATAAGTAAATTACACAATTACCCTCATTCAACACCCTTTCTCTCTCTACAAAAACATTACAATCAAACCACCACCCTTGACCTCTCTCTCCCTTTCTACACACCAAAACATAATGAGAGGTGAAATAAAAACAAAAGGTGGTAGATGCATGAGCAACTACAATTCCCCTCTTTCTATCTCTCCAACTCTCTCTCTCTCTCTTCACTCTTTCTCTCTCTATATAATAATATACATATATAGATATATCTATATCTCAACTTTCTCTCTCCAACCTCACCACCTTGCCTTTGTAATCCTCTTCACTACCATCCAGATCAAAACCCCTGTTGATTTCGTGACCTTTCTTGGTTTTTGCGCTGTTTTCACCACCTTCGCAGTCGCAGGTATCTACAACACAAAGACTCTACCTTCGTTTACAATGTCTGTACTTCGCTACGCCCCCACCACTCTGTTCTACCTACAAACCCAAAATTAGGGGCTTTCTTCGAAATCGTTCATCATCGTTAATTTGTGTAGATGATGTGATCGTTTCTTTTCTTCAAGTTTGAGTTAATTAATCTGTTTTGGTTTGTGGGTTTTTCTTGATTGATTGGTAAGTAGGGGTTAAGACTTCGTTTTTGTTGGGCCTTCGTCCATAAAAGGTGGTAGGTTGGTGGGTTGACTTATTTTTATGAACACAAATGAAGCTTTTTCCCTGATTTTCTTTCCCTCGATCGAGATTCTCTTTCTATTTGGCAGGATGTTTGTTCTATTTGAGGTTATAATTTCTTGTGGGGTTCCACGTTTTTGGGTTTTCTTGATTTAAATTGGTCTGTTCAACTTTGGTAATTCAAACATTTTCCCCATCTGGGGTTCGAATTATGAGCAAGATTACGAGGTTTTGTCAACCTTTTGTCCCATGTTCTTGTAATTATTTTGATGATTCAAAATCACCCATGAAGTGGGGTTGACTTGATATTTCTCCCATGTCCTTTCCTTTACATTTGAAATCGACCTTTGGGTGTTCGATCAAATGCTTCAGGGCTTTCATAGTTAAGATCCTCAAACCCCTTTGTTGTCCTGCTTTTGTAGTTAAGATTTCTCAAACTTTATGTGCTAGTGTGGCTCTTGTTTTTGCCATATTTAACTTATTTTTTCTTTGTTTATAACTTGGACTTCTTTCTTTGAGTTGTTTAAGATTGTGATAGGAAGCTATGGTGAGCATTCGTCGACAAAGATTGATCAAGCTTTATGGTACTTCTTATAATTAACCAACTTTTTGTTATAATTTAGATATCGTGAGGCTTACTTGTTGTTTTAGACAGGGTTAAATGCTTATGTATGCCAACAATGTTTCACCCTTTTAGACGAAATATGCAAAAACCACATTTCACTATAGGAATTCAATTTGAAACATTTTAACTATACCCTGCAAAATTTGTGTCGGTTGCATAAATTGAGAAAAAGGTGAAACTTTGTTGCATAAACATACGTCTTAACCCATTCAGCTATATACAAACCACTTACTTAATTGATTCATTTGTGAATCTTGAATGCATAAAGAATTGTGAATCATTCATTTGTTGATAATTTGCTATGGTGAATGTCAGGGAGAAGTCCTTCTCTAGATTTGATATCATCATTTGAAAACGGACATTCTCCTGGTGGTGGTTGGGTCCAACATGGCAGACCGGTCAGCATGCATCCAACACCTTTGGTTGACCGATCTACAGAGGTACATGATAAGATATAACTTTGTTTTCATAAATGGCATAAAGTTGTATCTTTGTTATCTTATACTTGATAACTTGATTGATGTTTTAGCAGAAGAAAACAAAGTGCGAAGAACATGAATCCTTAAATGTTAATGAATCAAGCTCATCTAATAAGCAGCAGCCATTTCAGCTTCCAGGTTCATCTATTCTTAATTTTTGAAAAGTTAATGGTTTTGATTGAGCAACATATTTTCCACTTTTTCACTTTAAAGAAAAAGGATTGTCAATTGTGAGTATATGTTGACTACTGTTATTTTTCTCATGTTACCTGTTGTCTACTTGTAAACACACATGGGGAAATGGAATGAAAAAGTACAAGAAACAACACCTTATGTTGTTGGTTGACTTTAGTTTTGACCAATTTAAATTGTTACTCAGTGTTCAAAAGGCGAAAAAGACACAGAAGAAAGCATTTTGAGAATCAAGAACCTTGCATAATGAGAGGGGTGTATTACAAAAACATGAAATGGCAAGCTGCCATTAAAGTGGACAAAAAACAGATCCATTTAGGCACAGTTGGCTCCCAAGAAGAAGCTGCTCGTTTGTATGACAGGTTAACAAATCAAATCAAATCACATTGCATTTTTATATGTTTGAAACTTTGACTCCATTTGGGTTTGATTTTGTTTGTATAATAGGGCTGCTTTCATGTGTGGTAGAGAACCGAATTTTGAGCTTACAGTAGAGGAGAAGGACGAACTCAGTAAACTGAGTTGGGATGAGTTCTTAACTGTGACTCGGTCTGCAATCAACAGCAAAAGTAATTCAACAACTCCCTCGTATTTTGTATATTTTCAAGTGATTGACTCTGTATTTTATCGATTAAACAATTATATATATATATATATATATATATATATATATATATATATATATATATATATATATATATATATATATATATATATACTCAGAACATCAAAGAAGGGTGAGTTCACGAATGAAATTTGAGCATCCATCACAGAACAACGATGATGATCAGAAAGCTGAGGAGGATCAAGGAGGAAACAGCTTCTCAGCATCCGATGATGCAGAGACATCAGCATCTTGAAGTTGATGATGATTTTTATTTTTATTTTATTTATCAATTATTTAATCTTTAGCCATTTTTAGTAATTTTTGGTGATAATGCATATCTTAAGAGTATACCCTTAAATAGAACTGTTGTAGTATGTAATCATAAGAGACAATGGTGCATTTACACTTGATTTTGATTGTTTAATGGGACAGTAAGTAAGATGATATGATCATATGACATGCTTTCTATATTTAAGATTTTGATTGTTTTTTTGTTTTTTTTTTCCTAATAAAAGCAATATATTTCAACTTTTACCCATGATAGCATTTGAAGATAAGATGTGCATAGTCAAACCAAATGCTCAAAAGATGCATATAGTCAAATACAAGCAAAAGTAATAGACCACAAAAAAAAAACATAAAAAGGAACTAAAAAGTTGAGAGACTAATTTACATAAGATGGTAAACAAAGGTTGAAAATGTCTCATGATAGGAGTGAAACAAGTGAGACAAACTCAAGTGTAACACGTCCTCTAGAACGAGTGTTAATGACAAAATGTTCAGGGTATTTCCTCAACAACATAAGCAGTCCAAACCAGGGTTTTCCTTGGGCCTCGGGGCCCGCATTATCATCAGAAGTTAGATACCTTCTAACACGACTATGGTGCCACACACTTCCATATTGTTCCATCAACTGCATGATGTAAAAAGTAATAGTTACAAGTTAGAAATGTTTATTAAGACTTAAGAGAGAAAGGTTTTATTTTATTTTTTTTAAATGTTTTACCTGAGCATGAAGTTTTTCCATAGCCATCCAGTCACCAGGACCACAAAGATCAGATAACACAGTAGCTACAGATGATACTACATCTTTCTCCTCTAATTGTAACAGTTGTTGGTTGTCAGATTCTCGGTCAACTCTTGATCTTCCCTCTGACTTTTTATCTGTAATCACAACAGAAAAAAAAAAAAGAAAAACACAATTATAAATCTTTATCTTACCTCATGTGAGTTGTTGTTTCTTCTTGACACAGAAAGAACGATTTAATACAGAAAGTATACAGTTTTATGACGCATCATATACATCTCAAAGATGCATTGCTTCAACTAATTACTATTGTAAATATCATATGTGGTTTTCTGATATAATGATTTCAAATCTGCTCCACATGAACAGAAAAAGCTGCCTGTAAATCTGCAATGTGATCAAGAAGAAGATACTGCCATAACGAATTGAGATATCTTGTTCTTGCTTTTATGATCTTTCTGCTGAATTTAATACAAATCCAACTTGAGATCTGGTACAAAGAAAGTTGTTGACAAATTTGAAAAAGTGTTTGTTTCTTATCACCCACATCAGGGTACTGATTGATGATTATGAGCAACTACCAAAACATCATTTTCTGCAAGTTCCATTGAGCATGTTCAATGTGGCAAACTGATATCAAAATTGGTGATCTAATATACAATACGAAAGGTTGAATTACTAACCAGAATGTGATTTCCCACCGGAACCAGAGGGAGCACCATATGCATAAGCATCAAGTGCATCTGGAGCACCTCTCCTCATCTTCTTAGCCCCAACAACGCCACTATCATCCATATCATCATCCTCATAAGCATCTTCGAAATCAGTCATATGTCTACCCCTACCACTCTTCTTCCCGCTCGAAACCCTACCAGACGGAGGCAAAGCCAAATGATGAGGAGACTGGTAACTGCTGACGGGACTAGGGTTCGGGAGGTGGTGGCGTGGCGGCCCAATTGGACCACCAAGGATGCTTCTGACGGGCAGCAGGAAGTAAAACTCCTTGTCGCCGATTTGAAGAAGATCCTGCGAATCGAGCTTTACCGGTGGAGTACCCGGTAGGTGGAGGACGCCTTCAACGAAGCAACCGTTTTTCCCGAGGACTTCTAGGGCAAAACGACGGCGTTGGAAATCGTAGAAAATGCGGGCGTGGTGACGGGATATGTTCATTCCGCCGCCGAGGGAGGAGAGATCCACGTCGACGGTGGATTTCTTGGAGTTGCGTCCGAGGATAATGGAGTAGGTTTGCATGTAGTATTCAAAGTCTTCGCCTTGGAGCTTGGCGAATCCTGCTTCAACGTCGCTGCTGCTGCTTCCCATCTCCTTTGTTTTGTGCGTAATTGAGGACAACAATGGATCGGAGGCAAGGGATTAACTAGCCGGCCATTAGTGGAGGAGGAATTGATGGGGATGCAGGCAACAATGAATAACAAGGGTTTCACTGCAATTGCCCCCTTTTTTTTTTCCTTTGGTTTCACTGCAATTGCCCCCCTTTTTTTTTCCTTTGGTTTTGTTAATGATTTTCTTCTTCTCGTTTTTCTATAGCTGTTGATTGTAAATGACTACAAATTTTATTATTCTATCCGTAGCGCTTTATTTATTGAATCTCGAGTATAACCTTGCAATTAGATTTGAGTATGGTATCGTTTGATGGTTTGATGCAGGCTAAAACCGAATGGTAAACTCCCTTTATTTGTGACTCAAATACCTTGTATAAAAACTCGTGTCTCTATGGTTCGATTTTGTTTGTCTTGTATTATTTTCTAGTGCAAAGTAACTAGGGATGAGCATCGGAACCGGATACCCGCTTTTGGAACTAGAACCGCTTCGGAACTGTCGGTTCTAGAACTGAAACTGCCTTAAGTGGTTCCGGTTCTGGTTCCTAAAGTTATGAACCGTCTTAAGCGGTTCCGGTTCCAACTCTCATTTTTTTCGGAACCGCTATCCATTGGGTACCCGTCGAAACCGGTTTATATATATATATATATATATATATATATATATATATATATATATATATATATATATATATATGTGTGTGTGTGTGTATGTGTGTTATTAAGACCGGTTTAGAATATATTGGTTCGATTATGTCCCTCTTTGGTCCGAATTGATTCGATTTGGATAGAACTAAGTTGCGGTTTTATCGGTGAAAGTTAACAAAGTTAAGGTAACCGGATTACCCGCTCTTGGAACCGGAACCGCCGGTTCCGGGACTAGTTCCAAAATTTTAAGAACCGCCTAGAGCGGTTCCGGTTCCGGTTCTGGTTCTTGCCAAATGAGGCGGGTACCCGCCTATGCTCATCCGTAAAAGTAACAATGTATATGGAGTTCATTTTCTATCCCTATCATTTGTTAGGCAAATTAACGTTATTGTTTGGGATACGGTGTTACTAATTGTTTATGTCTAGATTTTTATGTATATATACACCATTGCCAATTGACACAGAAATTAAGAAAACACTCAAGATGATCAAAAAACAAGACAAGCTTCGAAAGAGACAATCGGATTCTAGTACTTCTTCCTCAACCACCCCTCCAGTTATTAACATTTAGGAGGACAAACCCCTCTTAAGTGCAACATAAACTAAAACCGAAACTTTTTCACCCTCACCTCAACCATCTTCACCTAGAGACACCACTCCACCTTCCTCACTCACACCATCACAACTCCACACCCACAAAAACCTTAATTCTTACTTCTATCATGGGAGACCAATGAGGAAACGAAGGTAACAACAACAAACAACTACAACTGTGGTCCAAGAAGCCTGTAACGTCAGTGGATTCAGGCTAGTCAATTTACAGATAATACGCGATAAAAATGACTTTTAATAGAAGATTATTTAGGATAAATAATCTTAACCAATGTAACAACTGATAAGTTTCTGCCATTGATCACTCTTAGGAAAGATTATAAAAGTAGATGTAATCGCTTGGTATTGTAATAT